>NC_092831.1:21985111-22291416 GCF_039878825.1 Excalfactoria chinensis
GAGGAGATGGCAAGAAATATGGACTCTATTGCTTTTGCCTACCCATTCAATATTTTTCTGTCTTCTCTATGAACGCTCTTGGATGTGGCACTCAGCCTATGGCTGAAAATGCTCTCAAACCACTCTGCAATGCAGAACACAATGAGGGATTGTCTAGTTCAAAGACAGAATTACTCTGCTTTAAGACTGTTATTGCCTGGTACATTGCTAATAACAACTAAAATCAGGAAGGGGTAGCAGGACAGGTTCACTGATACACAGCGTGCCTGCCCTTTGGCATGTTATGATACTGAGGCACTGGTGGTGCCAGAATGAACGGAACTTCGAAGAGCTCTTGTTTGGCATTGAGGTTTGGAGGTGGTTTTTCTTTTAAATAAAAAAATAAAAATCAAGGACTCAACTGTGTTTCCAGACATCAAGTCTCAGAATCTGAATGATGCTAGAGAAGCATCTGCTTAAATAATTAGGTCATAACATTACTGTTGTCTTTCTAAATATGGATGTATTCTGTGGACATATTTAACTTTTTGGTATTGCCACTTTTCCTTTCTCTACAAAGATGTTTTGGGGTTTTTTGGTTCAAATCTTTTGGCAAACAGGAAAGCAAGTGCCTTTTTTTAATTTAATAATGAACACTGTACATTAGAATATCTCCTCATACATCTTAGTGTAAACTCTGTTCTTTAGAGGAGTACTATTTTTCATAGCTTCTGAACTGACAAAAAATACTGAAGACTATAGGAGTTACACATGGAAATCCTTTGTTTTTCTCAATAAAATGCTGCTCAGAATATCAGACTTTTCTCTCTGCTTTGTGTTCAGGTTTTACTGCATAATATTCACAGGACAGTACTTAGTACATCTGTAAATCCAGTCAGCCACAAGTACTTTATCTTATACAAAAGGCAGCAGAAGAGAGATACAAGGAAAATGTTCTACTCGTTCAAATGCTCCTTATTCAGGGCTACCTGTAGTCCTTGGGGCTTCTGTAATATATTAGCCAGAAAGAGAAGACTGCATTTGTTTTTATTCAAGTTGGCCTTTCCACATCTCCATCAAACCTCAGGTCACAGTCCAAAAAGGAAAAAATTGAGACTTTAGTACAAACTACTCCTGACTGAGGTTACACTGAAAACCAAAATACACTAAAAGTAGGTAAGCACACACCTTCAGGACTAACTCTGGAAGGCAAATTAGCAACAACTCAGCAGTGTTTGCATTACCAGGAAATTGCTGATGACCTTCATAACCTCATGGATAATGATGCTGATGTGGTAAGTTCTCAGGAAAAGGCAAGTTCCTGAGGACTTAATTAAGCAGCAACAAAAAGCCTCTGTTCCACCACAGCTGGTTTCTCCTGGGAGAGAAGCTGTGGAACACAGGCACAGTAAACACTCAGCATCTCACCAAACACAGACTGCATCTGTTTCACAGATCTACCTAGATGAGATACAAGTAACTCGGTTATCTTCTAATCAAACCTTCTATACTGATGGACATCTCCCTGCTGGGACAGCTTCTGATAGATTCATACAGTAGCAGATAAAACTGAGACTCACCTGGCAAAAGCAGAGATGGCACATAATGCAGGTGTATTCCTTACACTTTAATTTTTAATACCATCTAGGAATCAACAAGTCCACTCCCTAGATCTAATTGCACATTGTTTTTAGCTTTAAGAGAGGAAGTTACAATGTACTAGCAGTATGAAGCAATTATGACAAGCCATTTAAAATAGTAATCCAAAGAAGTTCAACCATAGCCACTTCTGAGTAAAGTGCATAAATACCTGGAGATCTTTCCTGTGGGAAGAGCTGCCTCTTGGAAGAATCGGGGCACTGAAACATCGCCACCTGCTGGATAAAATGCTGTCTCACACAGCACTGTTGAAAAGCAGCTGCAAAGAGGAAAGGTGGGAGAAGTGTGCGACAGGTTATTTGCACATTTTTATAAACGCTGACTGCGAGAGCTGCCGACAGATCCTGCTTCATCAGAACAGTCAAACTACAAGGCAGAGATTTCAGGCATGCTTATGCAGCACCCAAAGCTAGAAACCTCCAGCAGAGCAATTGACACAGAGCAAGCACGGTCCCCGGACTGTGACCAGGAAACAGGGATGCTGTAAGAAACATGACCACTACATCACCCACGTATATTTTAGTCACTTTATTTGTATTTTTATCTATATACATTACATTTTGATTCTCCAAGTAATCAAGGTAGTTACTCTCAAATAGCTTAGTACATCAATTTTATAAAATACAGTTAAACCAACATAGATTGGAAATACATACATTATGATACATTAAGTGCTTTGAATAACGAGTAGTCCAGCCTCCTACCAGTGAGTGATTAATTTGGTTTTGGTCATTCTCACAGGAGACAGACCACTCATTCCACAGGTAACTCCACCTGAGCCCAGCGGAGCTCCTTAACCAGCAAGAGTCCCTCATGGGTGCGTCTGGGGAAAGAATGTAGCCCTGGGTCACCACAAGACGTTCTGCTGCTTGGAATCATCACGTAGACAAGTCATCACTTCTAACTGGGATAACATTTAGATGTCTGTCACAAGGCCTCAGATCAAAACAGAAGAGCCAGCCTAGCTCTGAAAAGATGTAGCCTTTGCACTTATAAGTGGATTTAGTTTGCACACACATACTAAACCTGTGTTAACAAGAAATAAAACACACTAATCAAAAAGCTTGTTTAACACCCAAACCGTTCCCTTAGGACATCCTTGCATATGTTGCAAGTACACAGGTTTCTCAAAGATGTTGTTTTACTTAGAAATCCAGCTTTGTAGCAAGTGAAATGCAAGGACAATTCGTATTCTGAAAAGGGAACATCTTGGGAGATCTGTCCACCTTCTGGGATTTGAACTAGAAACGCTTACCACTTTAGGTTACGTGGCACCCAAAGATGCCCCAGTTCCAGTTAACACTACTGTTTTACCTATAACTAGATCCAAAGTCTAACCACTGATTCCAGACCAAGACCATTCTTACAAGCCTCTCCAACTGCTATGACTTCAGCCCAAAAAGGCTGCAATTCCCACATCCAGGCTCTGCATTGACTGGCTACAAAACAGCTGGCCAGAACGGAAGGTTCTCTTATTTTGTACACTGCCAATGGCCTCATGCGATCACAAACAGGGGAACAGTAGCTACAATCAGATGGCCAGGTTGTTTTTACAGCCAGCTGCTAGCAATTCTGGAAGACAAGCAGCACAGAACAGCTGCATATCACTCTGGAGTAAGGGTTACTGGTAACAAAACAGAGCTAGTACATCAGTTTAGTGCAGATGTCATGATATTGCCCTAACTCATGGTCCACCAGCCACTGCACATACTGATTAAGGTTGAGTCACCTTAGATTGCAGGCAAGACAAATTTTTCCATGTAAACTTAAGAAGAGGAAGGAAAAAAAACAATCAAAAAAACAACAACACATGTAAACTGTAATGGAGACCAGAAAAGATTCAGACTACATACATTCTTCCTTCCACATCAATAGACAGACATTCAAAGCCACAAACTGATTAGCACTGAGCTGATAGGTAGGTTGCTTCTTCATTACGCACAAGGCTATACAACACAAAACTAACCAGCTCAGGAGCACACATCAACATAGGCATCACAATGTCTTCCAGAGGTAATATTCACCTAAAGACTGTGCTAGAGAAATCAAGCACTACTGTGTCACCTTCCCACAGCACACATCAGTGCAGCTTTCTGCACTACATCCCCAGAACCTGATTATACTGGACAGAGGAAATAAAAATACTTTCATTTCTGCTGCTTCAAGGTCAGTACCTTCGTTCATCATTCAGAAACACTTCGCAATGTGGTTCAGGGAAGGAGCGAAAGCACTCAATATAAATGACTGTTGCCTCCTAGCAGCTCAGATCTGAACTCCACTGGTTGCTTTCAGATCCAACAGCTCAGTTCTCAGCCATTTTCTTTCCAGTGCTGCCCAGATGTCACTCCTGAACAGAACCACTATCATCTGCTACAGAACACTGAATGTGGGAGGAAGAGTGAACAAAATATATGCTTTGACTCAGTTATAGTGAAGATGGCATTACCAGGCAACTAACTGGTCAGAATGAGTAATTCATAAAGAGCTACACTGTCCCAGACTCCATGTTTGAAATCAGTCTTTCCAGAGAATGGAAGCCCAAGGACACTATTCTTGCCTCTCAAACTCACATAAAAAAATAAATTCTTATTTACTGGCCTATATTATTCTGAAGCTAAAAAGTAAACTTGCCACCTACAAAAACAGGTAAAAAAATAATAAAAACGGAAAGAACTGCTTACTGTCATCATGCAGAGATTCTCAGGTCTCTGCACATCTGAACCACCATACAAAATACTTATTAGTTCAGGTTTTTCATTTTACAGAAGACTACATTCATCATCTCAGTGGTGCAAAAACAAAAAAAAAACAACAAAACCATCTAATACTGCTGAAGAGAGGTTTTACATAGAAATGGCACAGTTAAATGAGATCAGGATGCTTATTCTCATCAACATGTCACAAATACAAGAAAAGTGTTCTCCTGGCAAAATCCACCATGAGGTAAATGCATTGTTTCATTGTTTGAAAGGCTTTGGAAACTGAAACGGATGTGAAGTGATCTGCCAGGAACAATGGTTTCATTAAAGAGAAAGTTGTCAATGTAAGGTAGCATTCATCTCATCTAGCAATTTGGTGCCTTCTGCTAAGGGAACAGCTAACCAGCTTCATAATTCTTACTGAGCTTTCTTGCATTAAGGGGTTTAGTTACCTGTTTCAAGGAGTTGGACAACACTTAAATTTTTGCTTAGGATTTAAGGGATACATATTGAGGTTTGCAATATGCTGATCACTGGGATTCTGCTAACAATCAAACTGTAACAGAGAAATGTGTACAGCAGTACTGCAACTTACAAACTGTAGTGATTTAGAGAGTTATGGCATCACAGCTGTGGAGCTACCTTTAAAAAAAAAAAAAAAGTATGCGCATAAGTTATTCTTGGGTCCTAAGCAGGTCAACTACTGATCATCGCAACCACGGCATAATTCAGAATTAACTTGATTCTTCCTTCACCCACCCACATGGAGCAGGAGTGCTTATTTCATATTTGCAATACCACACATCCACTACAGAAACATGAGCTACCCATACTCAACACCAGTTAAGGAGTGCAAGACTTACAGAGATCACATACTTCTGTACCACCATAAAAGAGATAGCGTTGGTTTCAGCGCTCATACATGGAGATATCACCACCTTCCCTACCAACAGAGGGAAAGTCTCTTGTCACTGCTCTTCAGTGGTACCTTACAGCTTAAATCCTTGATGAGACTGGCCCACTCATACCCTTCAAGAGAGGATTAAAGTGCAACAAGCAAATTTCACACCTTGTAACATGATGCGTGTGGTCAGTGCGGACGTGGAATCCTCTTCCTTACTGCTGGGCAGACCACAGAAAGAGGGTGACCTGTAACACCACCATCATCTTGTGCCTTGCCAATATAGGCTTTAGTTTAGCAATTCAGGCCAAGCCCTGTCCAATGGTCTGGCACCATCAGGAAATACTTGTCCATAGCTTCACAAAACCTGGTCCTGTACAGTTCCGGAGAGACCACAGTTGGCATCTTACCTAACATGCAAAGTCAAAGGCAGTTAGAAATGGGCTAAAATATACACTGCAGTACAAACAGCTTTCACATGAAGTTACAGCACCACATGGCACATGGATGAATGCACACTGTGCACAGAATCAACAAGTGTGATTAGATTCTTTTACTTTTTAAACATTCAGGAAACAAATAAGATTAAGATCTGGATTAGCTGATGCTGAATTGAGAGACATGGAGCTGGAGGAGTTATCTAGGCTTTTTACGCTAGCCCTGACTGTTTTTCCTTCCCTCCTGTTTACATGTCTTTACAAGTTTTTTCCACCGCCTATTCAAATTCCTCCCAGGAAGAACATCACCATATGGACATGCTCCTATCTTCTCCAGACATCCAACAGTGAGACTGTGCATGTTTCCCTCCCCTTCTTGAACAACTTTCCTATTAACATATGACCAATATTGGAAATCCTGAATGAAAGACACTTCTCTCATTTCCGCATAGGAAACTTATCAGCTCCTCAAATTCTGGGTAGCAGCAGTCAATCATTTGGTAAGGAACCCTCCAAAATAAAACCCCAGAGTATATTTGATTTTCTGAATTCAGACAGTCTCTTCTGAAACCAGGCAGAAAGGGCTTCTGCTAGTACTTCACTCTATCTGTTTTTGTGAGCAGTGGATAACCATGAAACAAAATACAACAGCCTGGTAAGTAGATGACTACACCTCATTTTCAGGTATTAGAGTACCTCAAGAGTCTCTCAGGAAAGCAGATAAATACGTTGCTTTTTCTGAAAGTTTTTATTCCTTCCCCTGCTCCACATAATTTTAAGTGCAATTTTGCACAGAGGAAGTTGCAGCTTTACTAGCACAGTTATTGGAAGCTTCCAGCTAAATAAAAAGAAGACAGAAAAAAAATAAAGTTTTTGATTATAGCCTTACCTTGTCCTCCCAAGATGCCAGTTGACTTCACCACCATTTCAAGCTTTTTGTCCCAGGTAAAAGTGCGAATATAGTCTGTTGCAAAATAAATAAGCAAATAAATAAATAAATCCATACACAGACATGCCATATCTGCTATAACCCAAGCGTTGTTCTAAAATGCATGATTTCTCCTCAAAAGGGAATACACTCTGCTTCCATAGCCAGAAGGACTCAGGTGCTGCCTGTAACACCAGCTTCACCTTCCAGATTATTCATTTGATTTGGCTAGGATAAATGTGACAGCTTAAAAGTCCATCAAGATTACAACCAACTCTTCCTACCTCTACAAAAAAAAAAATAAAGTAACTTAGCTGACCTTCATCCTAGAAACATATCAGAAGTCCCACTTTGCTGTAACAGCTTCCATTACTTTTTCTGCAGCTGCTAACAGCATCAAAACTTGAACGCCTAACCATTTAGGCTGATAGCATTCCCCGTCAGTGGAGCCACCTGCAGCTCTAACGAACAGTTGACACATCATGAAATGGACGACCGCAAGTGATGCTGAAAAAGAAGGCTGCTAATAAAGAGTTCAGAACTGTTTCCAGACCAGTTTTAAGAAAAATGTGCTTAATGATTACAAGCATACAAACACTCTGGTCCGCAAAAGTGGAGATGAAGTTAATCACTTCCAAGGTTTTTGCACACAACTAGCCTACCTGTCTAAAGATGGCACTCAACTTTCCAGTCACTAGGCAGAGGATGTGGCAAGGGAATTACTTGGTTGACATTCATTATCCAGGTCAGACTACATGATCACAACTGATCTCAGAATATTTGATTGCCATCTTCCACACCCTACTTCTCACTGTTTGTTCCAACTATTCCACAACAGTTACTATTTAAACAGATATGTAAATATTATTGAACTTAACTTTGAAGATTAAACACATATAAAGACATACAAGTAATACTATTTCAACTGGAGTCAAAGTGCAGGTTAAACATCAACTTGATTGCCTTCTCACTACGTGTAAGGCCCCACGTATATATTCTAATGTTTCCCAGATATATTCCTACTAATGTAAATGATGCAAGAGTTGGAAAAAAAAACAACTTCCTGCCTCCACTATGAACACTCATGACAGATGAGGGCAGTATTCCAGCAGCTGGGAGACAAGCTTTCTTGACACACATCTCTGGGGGGTGGTGATACAGTCCTAAGAGTACTGAAATCAGAAGAAAGTAGTTTCATCAAAGTGGGAAGGAAAAAAAAAAAAAAAGCAACTTACCAATGATCCCAACAACCAGCTCATTGTTTGTATCGTCTCGACCCACCAGCAGGGAATAGTCTATGATGAGGTGGCTGGAGAGGAACTGGGAATCACTGTGTATAGAAGCTCTCAGCACAGCCTTGCAATGGGAACGGATGTACAAAGGGTTGTCACGGACCATCTTCAGAAGGTTCTCATCCAACAGGACTACATCACAGCTTTCTTTCCCTGTGTCTGTTTTAACATTTCTATTCCGAAGGGAGCCCTTTAGGTCAAAAACCTGTGAATGGAGAACAACACTACATTTCCCACTTTCTTCTGCAAGATTAAAGACTTCAATGTGCCTGACTGCAGTGTTTGAGCAGGGATCACAGCAGAGCAGCTCTTGCCTTCTCACTATGGAGAAGGCAGCAAACAAAATTTAATACAGCAAAACGTAACAGTTCCCTAAGTGGAGAGCAGCATATAAACCTACACAAAAGCTCTGCAACTTTAAATCCCAAACTTTAGGCAAGTAATTTTATTAGTATTTAGTCTAACCTAAGGGATGCCTCTATTTTTAAATTTTATGAGCAAAGTCAGTTTCCCAGCCAGCTTATAGACTCAAATGCTGACAAAAGCAAAAGGCACTCAAGAAAGAGGTGGGTCCTTGCTTGATGAACCATTTAACATGGGTTGACAAGACAAGAGACAGACCACAAAATACTTTCTTTGACTGGAAAAGACCTCTAGAAGTCTAGATGTTACCTTCCTCCTAGTGTCTGACAATTGTTTCAGTCTCCTTTTCAGCACCAATTTAAGAGGACTTTCTCTGTCACTTTAAGACCTCTACGCTACTGCCTCATGAAAGGCATTCTCCCTTAACTAAAAAGCAAGGCTGAATTCTGGACCTTGTCACACACACAAAATGGTTCAGACAGAACAGCGAGTTTAAAGCATTATTACGTAATTTCCTTCACAATCTCCATAGGCTCCCCTTTTAAATACATTACGACACAATATCAGTTTATTTCGTAAATGCTTTACAAAAAACTGTACCATTTTGTTAATTAAATTGGCAAAGCTCTCTCAGATATCAGATGTGCATGGACAAATACAACTTAACACTTGAAGTGTGTGTGCTACAGTTATCTGAATGAGCCAATCTAATCATCAAGTTACTGAAGATCACATAACAAAAACAGGCACTAGCTGCCAACTTAGAGCATGTGCAAAAGATAATTACTATTAACCCTGCTATTGCTCTTAGCCACGGAGAAGCACACACTGCAGCAGAACATAAACTCTGTCACACATGGTCAAAACTTTTTGCTCTTACCTGAGCCATTTTCCGTCCATAGAAAAGGTTTTCCATGACAAGCAGATCCAGTTTCTTCTCAGTGTTGTTTTGAGAGTTCTTGTACCCAATTCGATACACCCCAAGGATCTTGGCCAGTGCTGTGGGCTTCTGATTAAGAAAAGACACTGGGTAAGACCTCTAAACCTCAGAAGCTTCACTGCACATTGCAGCTTACAATCTCCTGTGAAATTCCCATGTGTCATCTTGAACATATCCTTAGTAAAACCCATATCAGATATTCTTTTTGCTTAAATGAAAATGGTTAATGGGGACACCTACTAGTCCATAAAATACAGAACACTGCATAACATAAAAGCACTTTTTCAAAATACCTTCTGCTGAACTGCATTAGTGATGTAAGTGAAGTAGTGTGGAGCAAAGTCGAGGAACGACTGGACTTCCAGGCGAGGCATCTGCTTCAAGATGAATCTATCATCTGTTTTAACATCAGACAGATGATATACTGTGAGTGACATTTTTTGCAAGTTCTTTAGAACAGCCATGCAATCGCAATAGATTGAAAGACTGCCATCCTCTTAAACTCCTAGCTACAGAAGATATTATATTTATATTCTATTTTAATTCTTTTCTGGCTATATTCTGAATTTGAATCTGCTAGTTAGTCAGAAAGAAGAGATTGCCCAAGTTTGATTAAACTCAGTTTTATGGGCTCCTTATGCATAGGAAAAGCAACCTACAGACCCTTCCATTCAAGACTTGCTCTAAGCAAGAGACTAGAATCAGACGCTGTTGAAAAAAGGTAAATCTATATACCATGTGAGATAATAAGAAATAGTACCTTCAATAATCAGATTTTTCCTTGAAAAACTCAACTGGACTCCCTAGCTGCCACTACCGAAAACACATCTCCATTGTTCCCTCCTGCCCATTAATTTTATCTTTTTTTTTTTTTTTTTTTTTTTTTAAAGTGAAAAAAGCAAAATAAAATAAAATAAAATAAAAAAATAAAATAAAAAAATCTGGTTTTGAGTATTCCAAACAACCCACTTAACTTTCTATTCTAATTGGCCACTTAACAGTCAGCAACTCTCTGTAATCAGGGATTACACAACATATTAATCATCACCAACTCTAAATAATACCCTCTAGTTCTAAGAGATGAAGCAGCAGTTTTTACCTTCAGTCACATAGAATGCAGCCCCAGATTTGCCACCTCGTGCCTGCCAGGGCATCGAGTGAGAGAGGGAACGGATGAAGTCCTCTTCACTGCTCCCCAGTATCACTTCACGCATCTTGTGAAACTCACCAGCATAATAAATCCTGCAGTAGAACTTGGCATTCGCATCTGAGAACTCTGCAAGAAAACTTCTTTCTCAATAATGGTATGCAATACTCACTAACTACCTGAGATGACACTTAAGAGATTTTAATTATATCTCAAATATATATATATATATATACACACACACACACACACATATATATGTATATATATTATATATATATATATATATATACACATATATACATACATATATATATATATATATATATATATATATATATATATATATAACTTTAACATCCTGCTCCAACAGCTATTGCACCTTGGGCACTTAAATCAATACAATTTAAAGGCTTGTGGAAAATAAATAAATAAATAAATCAACCTCCTTTAGGTTAGCTTACAGCGTATGCCAAAAGGACAACAACCTAAATGGAGGAGGAAGGCAGACCAAGTAGTATTTTTTGCATCAGACACGGATTAGAGCAAGTAAAAATGGTATTGCCTTATTATTCATTTTTTGTCCCTCCTGCCTCATACAGCTATATAAGTAAATATAAAAATATGTGAAATGCTATGAATAAAACAATCCACCTGAAGACTTTCATTACATGAACAAGGAAAAAGAATTTTATCAGCTAAGGTTTCAAGCTATTATGCAAAACTCACGTAGTTCCACGTGGGGATTCACCAACTGTTTCTTCTGTCCATCTCCTCCATCCACCTCATCTGAAAATATAAAGGATTCCCTCATTAAGAAGATCACCATCCTCATCTAAAGAGCTATGCAAGATAATGCTTATAAATCTGTATTATGAGAAAATTATGAGCTGGAATGTATTCTAGACCTCTTAAGTACGAACAAGGTTTGGAAGAATTTGCACTTCAAAACAGAAGATGGATACGACAACAGCAGTCTTGTACCTTGTGGCTCTGCTCCTTGATTCTCTGCTCCCTCTTTACCCATCTGTCCAACCTGGTAATAGGCACTGTCAGCACCACGTAAGGTCTCCTTCTTCTGGGAAGACAGGTCTGGGCTCTTTCCTCCCGTGCCACGGAAGAAGGACAAAACACTAGATGGTTTCTTTGCTACAGCAAAAAGAATAAAGAATATGGTATTGGCATTACCAGAAGCAGTTTAATAAAAGCTTGAGTCAGACAAGCATTCTCTGTTCATGGTTCTAGCTGGAGGGGTGACATCACCCAGCAAACCTGCAATTCTTCAGGCAATCAATGTCCATCAGTCAGCAGATTTAATGTCCTGAGTGACACTGTGGACTGCTGGAGTCATTCAAGAGAGCACACTTCACAAGAACAATAAATACAAGCTCCAGTCACTCTTTCTGCTTGCTTGGGTGAAACGTCAACATTTCAAATGCCAGAAATACAATTCAAAACAGGAAACTTCATACTTCAAGAAAGTGGTGGAGGAGGACTACAACACAGAAACCTACCCCACTGGCATCCTGAAACCACACAAAGTGTGAGGACCTCCCCTCTCCATTTGAAAATGTTTGGTGCCATTTTAGACAAGCCAGTGCTGGAGATCAGAACACACAGGCATCATGCCCCACTGAATATGTTAAACCCAAGAATAAATTATGCTCCATTATGTAATAATAACACATTGAAACATAGGATGGTAACGTTTTAAGAATCAGAGAAAGCCATTATGGACAGAGACTTATAAAAAAAAAATACAGTATGATCTACATCAAGTTGACTATAAAGACAAGTCACAATTCAAACATGATAAAGCTCAGCAAGCCCAGCTGGAATAAGATGATGGTATTCTGACTGCATTTTCTTTGTTATAGCAACTTTCAAGGATTTCAAACAGATTGAATGAACTGAAGTCTGAAATTAATATCATATACATGACTTTGAAAATGGTCTTACGTTGTTCCATTTCACCAGCTCGATTTGAAGGACCCATGTTAGCCTCAGGCAGGCGCACAGGACTACCGCTCTTTGGCTTGCCATCTGACATACTGAAAGGAAAAATGTCATAGTTATAACAACAAGCAGCTGAGACACTACTGCTTTACTCCTGTAATAAAGGGAAGGGGGTTGTAGCAAGGTGGAGATCAGCCTCTTCTCCCATGCAACTAGTGATAGGACATGAGAGAACAGCCTCAGGTTGTGCAGGGGAGATTCAGGTTGGATGTTAGAAAATACTTTTCCAAAAGAGAATCAGGTGCTGGAAGACGTTGCCCAGGGAGGTGGTAGAGCCACCAAACCTGGAGATGTTCAAGAAACATTTAGTACTGAGAAACATGGTCTAGTGGAAAATACTGATGCCAGGTGGACAGTTGGACTGGATGATCTTGGAGAACTTTTTCAATCCTGGTGATTCTATGATTCTAGTTATTTCCCCTCCATGCCTAACAGTGCATGCTGCTAAGGGAAAAGGATATAGCGTGAAGTGGTGATGATGCAGAACTCCCCAGAATTGTTCATCTTCTCCTCTCTGACCTCCATAGCAACAGTTGCATCCATCATCACAGGCACATTAAACAAGGCCAGTGCTTCCTACCACACATCTGGTCAAGGGACAGGTGAGGGAGCCAACAGAGACAGATTCCATCACAAAGCAGAGGTCCTAAGGCATATTCTCTGGGTGCTCCCTCATCCTAGTTTTGGCTGCTTTACAGCAACCACTTTGCTACTATGGTTTCCTCTATATAGTGTAGTTCCTGCATCTAACCTGTTTGGCTGTAGTCCCTCTTCAGTACCATTTTTTGGAGATGCTTTGGACAACTCATCCAGGGCATTTCTATATTCCTTGCAACTGAAGGAGAAAAAGATAAAGACATGAAAATAAATAAGTAAATAAAAGTTTTTCTCTGGGAAACCCTGCTACACCAACTCAAAGATTCAGTTTAGAGACAGAAAACAAACCTACAGGAGGAAATGCTTCTATTACTTTTCCTTACAGCTAGGATTATATCCTTTATGACAGCTGCTGCTTTAGATTGAACTGTGGGAAAAATTCCCCCCTTGTTGCTTCTGCAATTTAAGAATAAGCTACTCAAATTCTACTGCCTGGTGCCAAGAAAGCTCCAAGGTTTACTGAAGTAGCCGGTTTGCAGAGCTGAATAGTAACAGGAGATGCTATAACTAAAAGCAGGCAAGGGAGAGATTGTATTACAGATAGTCAGTGTTCCTTAGTTCAGTTGCTCTGCCTCCAGGCTAGACAACTGAGCAAGCTTTACTCACACTTCTTCTATCAGTATTAGTTTCAACAGAACACCATAATTAAATCATTTCTGCGTAGGTAGAAAAGGCCCAAAACACATCTGGTAGCTGGAAAACCTACATTCCCATATTTTAGTAGTATAAGTAGACAACTTCCGCTCTGTCAGAAACCCTCAAAGCAGCTGAGTGATGAAACTGTCACGCTTGTTCCCTCCCATTAGGATTTAAATATTCCCTGCACAGAAAAGCTGCCAGAATATAATATGTCAGATAAAGAACAAGTAACACCAGTACCTGAGAGCAAAAGCTATGATGGAGCTTGGTTCTTTCTCACAGACTGCAATAGGTACGCGTTCATGCTCATACATTAGGTAGTGCTTATCTGGGTCACTGAATGAAAATGGAAGAGAGCACCGATTAGCAAACCACAGAAGTTTACAAAAAGGTTAACTTTTGGTCAAAATCCAATCTCTTCACTGCACTCTAGGCACAAGCTGCAAGTCTTAGTACAGAGCCAAACCATTCCAGATCAGCCTCTCCCAACAGACCCATTCATAGCTAGCTATGTGGTTAAATCCAGCCAGTAATGTGTTAGAGCAATCACGTCAAGCAAGCTTCTAGTATCAGGACCAGCTCTAAGTTAATGTCTATCTCTGTTTAGCAGCCACTGTTTCTAATGGCACTAAAACCTGCCAGTTTGCTTTAACTGTCCTGCAGAATAGTCTGCAGTGAAATTAGGAGGAAAAAAAAACAAAAAAAAACCAAATTCAAGTCTTCTGAACAAGAAATTCAGCACAGAAACCTCCCAAAAGTCTCCTGAGTTTCCATCAGATTTTCTTTAACTTACCTATAAGATTCTGTCATTTAACTTTTACCCCACTAGCCTGTGTCCTCCACTATTACCTCAGGGTAGAAGTCAGATTTTAAACTCAGGCTGCCAAACATTAGGTTCATGTCAAACAAGAAACACTACAACACATACAGACAGAGTAGCTGAAAAAACTTTCCAGTCTGCTCATTTTCACGTGAGTGGGACCTGAAGGCACATGCAGCAGCCATTGAACCTGACCTACACCCAGACAATGCCCATTTGAGTCCAACCCTCGGGAGCGGTCTAGAAGCAAAAACAAGAAGCAGGCATGTAGCTTTAGCAAGTTTTCGTTACGGATGGACATTTTTGTTCCCTTCCTGAAGCAAGTTAGAAAGTACCTCTCTTTCCACTCTTAGAAGACTTGTGGAGTGGCATGCCTACTAGGAAAAAGCGAATCTGATAAAAGGGTCATAGGTTTGAGCTTTGCATTGGGCAGTGGAATGTGAACTGACCAGGTGGAGAGTGTGCAGAGCCCACAGTTCTACATGGTTATAATAGAAGAAGGATTGGGTCATTAATAAGAAAAGGGGGCAATCTACAAACTCCTAGGAAAGGACAGAAAGTTTCTTGTCTTGAGGAAGATCATTGGCTCATTTGGATGCAAACCCAGGTAATGACTTAAATTATATACAAAGCAAAAAAAAAAACCATGCATAGCTCTGTCTACAGTTTTACCAGGCTATTTGTTTGTACAACATATGTATCAAGCAGTACTTACAAGGGAAATGGAATGGGGTTATAATTGTTCCCGGGCAATAAGTTAGCCAAAATAGCTTTCATAGTAGACTTCTCTTTCACTTGGCTGTCAGTAGATCCCAGTGAATGTCCATCAAACACATCTGAAGCAGAAATAAGTTCACAAACATTACACTTGATGTTTGGGAGAAAGGTGGTAGACCCCAAAGTTACCATATTTGTCATTTCCTAAACAAATCTCATACATTTGCCACAGAGAAGGAAGATAATGAATACAAGACCACAAATGAACTATACCTTCAGAGCTACTGGTTGTATCCTGTTCAGAAAGTGTGGTCGCACCAGTTAGTTGCTCAGATACAACCTCTGGAGGAGTGGGCAACTGAAGATGGGTGGAGCCTGTGGAGCTCTGACTTGATAAAGTAGTCAGGAAACGATCCTCTGAAAGACCAAGGACAGAGGAAAGCATTTTATATGGCTTTCAGAAGTGATATTGCCATTGACTTTGTCTACTTTCAAGAAGTTTTTACTTAGAAAGCAGAGTGGGAATGCCCAGAGAAAAAGAACTAGCAGCTGACCAGTGTACACATAACCTCCAGAAGATGCATACACTCAAGCACCCAGTGCCTTCATATCCCAGACAAGTAAGGAAGGGGTCACAGCACACACAGACACCTCAAGGAAAAAATGCATTTCCAAAATTTCATGCAGGTATTCAGTTATTTAGAAGGCTTCTGAGAACTTCTAAACAATACTTAATTTCAAAGAAAAACCCTTGATAGTCAAATTAGGTTTATTCAATCCCACATTCAAGTCCGTTTGTATTTTATAACAGTAAGCTTATAGTTAGCTTAGTTCCATCTTGTACAATGTCAAGTCTGATACCTCAGAAAAACAAAGGCTCCCACATTGCCAGAGAAAAGGGTTACAACAAACATCATTTCATACCTTAAGAAAAATAGATAACGTACCTTTTTCTCCATTTTGCAGTGCTGGAGAAACATTGCGTGGGGAAGCATCAATGCTGCTGATCTAGGAAGAACATCAGGTGATCAGTGTTGATGCTAGGCTCTTTAAAGCTATATCCTTTTCTCTTTGTGGAACACTTGCAAAAGCTGATGTACCACAGCAGAACATTCCCACCCACAGTTCTCAGATTCAGCACATCACTGCCTCTGCAGTGATGCAGAGACAAAGCAACAGCCATCTAGTTTCACAAGATTGCTCATGATGGCTATCATCCCTATATGCTGCTTTAAAGACAACACTTTTCTTCTATATAAGGCTTACTTAAAGCTAGCTGAAGGCTGAGCATGTTTTAGCATTAATAAATGTTTTAAGTAGAAAGGACACAAACACATGCAGCTGAGCAAACCAGAGCACCACCAGGTCTCTGCGCATTTTGCTTTCTTGCTACTTGAGAGGTCAGCCTCCCTGTACAACAGTTCTTTTGTGCTGCCCTGCTGTCTGGACATTTCCTCAGAGTATCAGCTTCACACAGACAGTTGTTCAGCATGTTGGCAACTGTATCCTTACACATAGCTAGAGGGGCAACAGTTCAAGATCACATACACATCCTCCCAGCCCATTCCCACAGATATCACTGAATAGAGACAAACTTACAAATGTACCATTATTCTCCCTGCATTCTTTGCTATGCCTCTCCTGATGTTTTACCTTTTCTCTTCCATAAGAAATAACATTCATAGATAATAGTCCCTGTGCCATTTTCTCTCACTCTGTTTTCATCCAGTCTAGCCCTGAACAAGATGACTTCCCTCCTATCTAGATAGACATGACCTTGACAACGAGCACAGCTCTCTGTTGTTAGCATTCATTTTAACTGCCCAGAAGCATCAAGGAAAAACACAGTAATATCATACCCTCAGTCATCTTCTGTAGAATATAGATCTTGGTTTATGTCTTTACTGTTTATGTCTTTAGAAGAAGATAGTATGATAACATGCCATTCAAATGTTTACAGATGAAATTTACACAATGCAGTAAGACAAGTTAACTAATTATTAAAGTGAACTGAAGTTGAACTTCAGACAATTGTGCTCCCCCAGAATAAATGTTTAAGTTATGTCCAGCCTGCTGCTTGTACCTTGCTTTCTTCTCCTTGCCTCAGTCTTCCAGGGCTGGGTGGTACTGAGGGGCGTTTTCTCCCTTTCTCTTGCTGGAAAAGATCCTGCAATCTTTAAAAAAAAATAAATAAATAAACTCAAAACACAGGTTATTAGATCTAAAAAGCAAAAAATATGTTTTCCATATTTGAATACAGCCCAGCATGCCTTCACAAGCCTTCAGCACAAACTAAGATGACTGCTACTATGTGCTGAAACTGTGTTCTATAGCCAAAGACAAAATGTGTTCCTCATGCCTTGACTGGCACTACAGCAACATGAGATGCTGTGAACATCACATCCCAGATGCTCTACAGTATGAGAGAGCAAAACAACAGAAAGAACAAAAAAATAAGTCATCTTAAGTATTTTGTTTGGCACATGCCCATCTAAGACCATTTCACTCAAGGGTATTCAGCACAAGCTGCTCCCTCTGTATAGCAATTGCACTAGATGGAGAAAAGCACGGAACTTCTCTTACAGAAGCAGCAGTGTACTGATGTTACCACTTCAGCATCTGCCTTCTTACCTACTATTCCAGGCTTGTAGCATTTCACAGAGTCCTTGCTTTTTAGCAATCAGAGACTCAAAAACAGATTGTAGCTGTTGAGGTGTGTCCAGTGATGATGAAAGCAGCCTTGCCTGAATCTTCTCAGTCCAGTTTCGAAATTCCCCCTCTTCCATCTGCCAAAACAAAATCTGTCAGCATTCTGTCACACAACATATACTCTGCAAATGCAGAAGTACTCCATTACCTCCTTTTGTGCAAACAGATCTTCCATCTTCTCTTCCCTTGTTTTGCTGAAAGTATCAGTTTTCAGGGAAGCAAGGCGATCATCAACAGCAAGGTACACTTGCGACACCCTGAGGACAGAAATACAAAGAGTTAAGCAGTGATTACTTGAAACAACTTCAACATTCTTTAATAAAAACCTGAACGAGCTTACAGTTAGTTTCAGAATAAAAAAGACGATACACGACAGTCTTCTGCACTGAATTTATCATGAATGCTGGAAAAAAATCCATTCATGCTGCAGAAATCTCTAAGTTACACACAATAATGTTCTCACCCACAGCTTATTCTTAGCAGTAGAAGTATTCAGAGAGCAATTCAAAGGTCTCAACTCCGTTATTAGCAGAAGGGAGCTGTTGCGCTACTGGTACCTAGGGAGACTGTCAGACTGCTAAACTAATACCACCAGCAGGGATGAGAGAATACATTATTTCAGATATCTACAAAACTTGACAGTTTCTGAAGTCAGGCAGTCATGGAGAAGTCAGCCAAACAGGAATGTTGCCACCAGGTCGAACAGCAGTCAGATTAGAATTAAAATAGCTTCTCCCACCATGCCTGTCTTCCACATTTTTGTTCCTACATTTAGGTGTCTTCTATGCCTACAGCAGTTTGCCTCTGACAACAAAAACATACTAGACTGTCTACTAGTACAGCAACATGCTAGATCACTTGTAACAATGCAGCATTTAGAGATTACAGTAAACATAGCCAAAAGAGATAAGATTCTTAAGCTAAATTGCAACAGACAAAAAGGTAAGAATTGGCATTGATGGAACATGGTACAAGTAGGAACACTCAGAAATGCATCCAATTAGAAAAGTAATGGCTTTAAGCACATTTACATTAAATTATGAATAATTAGCAAGCATATTATCTGCATCAGCAAAAATATTTTTGTGTTTTGCTAAGAAGTCCAAAACATAAATAATATAAAATCAAAGCTTACTTTTGAGAGAAGTCCTTAAGATCCTGCAAAACTGTAACTTTTAATGGAGCCTGCCGTTTGATATAGATCTTGGGTAGTGGGACACATACTTCAAGTAGACGGATTGGAGAGTAGCTGAGAAGAGAATGTGAAATTCTTAATTTTCCTCATATAGAGGTATACGTACAACTCCTTTCAGCTTCAGAATAAAATTCTGAAAGTATCCAAAGCAAAAGTGTTTCCCTTCAGCATCATGTACTGGAACAATTCACAGTCCCATATCACATGCTTATTTCTAAACAGGAGAAATATGGATTTGAAGGCTAGACTATTAGGTGGATAAATAATTGCTTGGATGGTCACAGCCACAGGGTTGTTATCAGTATCTCTATGTCCAGGTGGAAGCCAGCCATAAGTGGTGTCAACCAGCAGTCTGTCTTGTGGCAAGTGCTCTTCAATATCTTTATTGACAACATAAACAGTGGGATCAAATGTACCCTCAGTAAGTTTGCTGAAGACAGCGAGCTGAGTAGTGCAGTTGACACAAGAGAAGAGAAGAGGGTCCATAGCAGGGCCATGAAGATGCTCAGAGTGCTGGAGCACCTCTCCTATGAAGAAAGGTTGAGGGAATTGGGCTTGTTTAGCTTGGCGAACAGAACGCTCCAGGGAAGACCTTATTGAAGTCTTTCAGTACTTGAGGGAAGCTTACAGCAGAAGAGGAACCAACTTTTTACATGGCCTGATAATGACAAGTGGAGATGGCTTTAAACTAAAAGAGGAGAGATATTAATTAGAAATTTTTTACTCAGAGGGTGATGAGGTACTAGAACAGGTTGCCCGGAGAGGTTACAGATGCCCCAACCCTAGACGCATTCAAGTCCAGGTTGGATGGGATCCTGGGCAGCCTGATCTAGTGATCAGCAAACAGCTCATGGCAGGGGGCTGAAACTACATGATTTATAAAGTCCCCTCCAACCTAAGCCATTCTATGATTCTATGGCTATTCTTAGGAATACAGTCTACCTCATCCACCATAGTGATGGCAGCAATAATGCACTCTGCATGCCAGTTCACAATCCTGCACTTGCATTTTCAGTTCAGTCATGCTATCCCATGCTATCCCATGCTTCACACAGTGAGGGACAGACTCAAAGAATTTTTTGTCACAACCAGGTGCTTCACACAGTACTAGAGAATGAATTCATTAATTAAAAAAAAAATCAGAGGACCTTACCTGAAAGATGCCACCATCTGATTGTAAGAAAAATACTGGTGATAGTCATGGTGAATGGAATGACCACAGGGCTCTGCATTGGCCCTTCGCGTGTACTGGTGCCCATAGAATCTCAGCTCAAGGTATTTTGCAAAAGACATAGACCAAGAATCACTAGAAAGGGGAACAACTGGTGTCACCTGAAATTGAAAGGAAAGTATCTTAATTTCACCTTTCAACCAGGATCAAAGACAAGCTAATCTAGACTCTAATCTAGTAATTTTTAGTACCAGAAATACTCATAACCCCAAAAGATACCAAAACAACTACAAAATTTTTTATACAGAGCTAAAGCCAACGCACAGATGGATGCAATAAACTGAATAAGCAACAAATGCCAGTTGATACTAAGAGGCACTAAGTTGAAGGAGCACAAACATATTCTATCTGGCATGCTATTCCTGTATACAGAGAATTTCCAGCAGACCAGTCAGCAACCGTGTTTTCAACACATACTTTTCCCCTAGTTTCTTCACCTACAAATACTCTGCAGTGTATTTCAACCTCAGCAGTGTTGCAAGCTTGAAGTAGCCATTTACACTTAATAGCTACAAACTTGGTGTTTACTTGAGCAGCACACAGTAATAAAAGGTTACAGAACATACATAAGCAGTGTAGGGCAGTGTATACATAAGGAGTGTAGGGCTTGCCTTCAGCAACCACATTAAATTCCTTCATATATCTTTAAATCCAACACCCATGTTTAAGCCAGCATTAAGTAGGGGAACTGAGTCATTAGTGCTGATAATTAAGATGTTTTGAGTTTGAGGCACTGCATGAATATTAAGTTTTATTCTCATCTCTCTAAGAAGGTTCTTAAGATTTACAAAAAAGGTTGGCTAGAGAAGAATATCCAGCTGGTAATGTTTTTCTTAGTTTAATTAAAGAACAAGTTTCAGATAATAAACAGTTTTATTATGTTGTGGTTTTTCATCTTTCTAATGAAGATTTCATTTACTTTCTAATGCCTACTAAAGGAAGACTAGACATCACACTGACTCAATGCAGACTCTCCAGTTTAAAGCAGATCAAAGAATACCAAGTGGGTTCAGCCAATTACTAAGTCAGTAGGTCTCAACATCTTTCCTTTCCTGTGCATGCATTCCTCTGATGCTTGCATAGACTCACGTGGAAGGGACAGTGCTCTTCACCTCTGAAAGGACAGCCCTAGTTTTTCCACAGAAATTTGTTATTGACAATGTATCAATTTCACTTTAGCCTATCCTTTCATGACTGATACTTTCCAACACAACTCCATCATACTACATTGTATCCTCAATGTTTCCAAGTCTACAGGAGGAATTTGTAGACACACAGGACCACTTGGCACAAGTAACAGTTTTTGCACAACCCCATAAACACCCAACTGAAATAACAATACTTAAGTCCTCATCCTTACCTGTTTGCACAGCCTACACCAGGAATAAGTAAGAATTGTATGCTGGTACCCAGGGACTGGGGAGTCCAGCTCCTTTAACACAATTTGCACGCATCCTTGCCCATGTACAAAACGACGAATATGGTGCACCATTGGAGTTTCACAGAACATGCTGGGGCACTGGTATGAAGGCCTTACAGAGAAAAATGGAAACACTTATGAATGATCATATGCAAAGCACTGCTAAAGAGTTGGTTCAATTCATCTCATATGCCTTTTAATGTCACAGTACTATTAATCTTTACTATAAAAAGTTTCCTAAGCCTTTAATGAAAGCTGCTGCTTACTGTTCTTGTTTAGGAGCAGCATGTAGGGAGTCTCCCCTGCCAGAAAATTGGTCACAAGAGTAATGACTGGATACTGGCAGCTATCACAGTCTTTTTTTTACTGTTTCTATTACTGAATCTGTTCCTATCAACATATTACACATAGACCACAAAGTACGAATTAAGCACCTGGAAGTGCTGGAAGAGAATTTTGGCCATGTACTAGAGTAAAGGCTATGGGATATGCCAAGGAGCCCTCAAAATCCTGCAGCTTCAGATCACGAAGGAAGAGGTATGCAAAAATAGTGCCATATAACCTCTTTGAACAGAAAAATCCATGATGTTTCTTTGGATGGCTGTCTCTCAAGTCACTGCAGAGACTGGTATCAGAAAAATAAGTGCAGAATTCTTCAGGTAGCAGAATCAAATAGGCAATTTGTCAAAAGCACTAAGAGTTGAAATGAAAAAAACAACTTCCTTTCTCATATAAAAAAAGTACTGAAATTATGAAGACAGAGCAATTATCTTAACATGGGACAGATCTTGTTTAGTTTAGAGTGAGATACACAAATAATTCACCTAAAGCAGTAGCGCTCCAGAAAAATCCCTAGAGTCAGGTCATTTTTTCCGTAGAATTCCATGGTCACAATCCTAAAGCAGGGAAAGAAGAAAAGCATTAGAAGAGCAATTCTGCCACTGCTAATTGTGCAGTGACCTTTAGGTACACCAATCTGCATCTTTTGCTTGGCTATTTCCAGCCTTGTATACACTCAAAGGCTCCCCCCCACACCAAGCCTTGACTATTCCCAAATTCTTACTGTCAGGTTCACTAAGAGACTGAAGGAACAACTTCAAACTTCATATTTAAAAGTGGAATTCAATTGCACTTTTAACGAATATATTCAAGAACACCTACACACAGAACATTAACATTCAAACTGTTACAAGAAGAGCATGTCTAGAAGGTAAAAAAAAAGCCTGAAAGTACTTGAATAAAATTTAATAGCAGCTTATTTCTCAGAATCTGAAGTGACCAAGACACTTGACAGGTAAATATCAACAGAAGTGCCAATTCAGATATTTCTGAATAATACAATTATGTCACTTTATTGGCACTTATAAGTGAGCTTATCACATTCCTTGGTTCATTCCTTAGCTTTTATAGGAACTCAAGACCTTCTTTTTCAAGAAAGGCACCTATAGAATTTCATTGATTTAGACAATGAAACATCAAGACTTGTCCAAGGAGCAGCGATGAAAGCACATCATAAGTTCTGCATAATCAACAAGTCACAGCCCTCTTAGCCAAAAACGTAGATGAAACCCTGCTGACTTTAATATGAGAAGGACAGTAGTGTTTTCAAATCCCACTCTCAGGTAATACAACCTAAAAGTATTCTGAGATTATTTTTAAGATTGGACATTATTTACATACACTAACTCTTCATCACAGAACTGCCTAATGAAGTGCCCTCCCTACAAGTACAGATGTCTGCAGTCAAAGGTCTAACTAAAGTACTCAGTTTCATTTTGGGCCTTCTTCTTCATGCCTGAGATTAGAAAGGCTGTGGGAAACAGCTCTGGATCCACCTGATCAGGCAAGAGGAAATTTTGGCAACAGTTCCCATTAGAGAATGAATAAAACCTACAGACGAGTCCTCAGTGAAATACTTCAAGATGCAAGGACTGACCTTGTCTTTGGAAAGAAGATAGTAACTACACAAGCTACAGAAGTTCTCCTACCAGGGGCTGACACAAGCACTTGGAGCATTGCTGGACTGCGCAGAAGAGCTACTGAAGAGAACACAGAGCCTCTGATGGTTTACTGGACTCAAACAATCCACCTGGTTGAGAGAAAACAACTCACTGGTTACAGACATCTTCATCCACACATAACCCATGACAGAATTTTATTCTAACAGATTTAAGGACAAATTCCTGCTTTTTTTCTTTTCTACAGATTCACTTAACGTTATCTTTGCACTTCAGACAGAAGTGCTCACTGGACATTTTTAGGGGAACTAGTATGCATAATAAAAACAGTGTATGCATACATGTTACTGTGGAAAGGAAGCTAAAGGGCCAGAACAGGAAACAATCAAAGCCCTGAGACAAATGTACAGCATCTTCAGGACACTGAACACTTCTGCACAACTTGAAGTCAAAACTTTGTCATTATATTTTAATTACTTAATGCAGCTACAAAAAGACTTCCAGACTTCTATTCTCCTCTGTGAAGGGATTTACCACTTTGCTGACAGAGTGGAACCACCTTTCTTTCCACACCTTACAGAGCTATGAAGTCACCAAATATTTTCTTTGATTGCTGAGTAAATTATAACAGCATAGACGAGTAATGGCTACTCTTACAGCCTGTAAGAATACTGTCTGTGAAGCTACACAGATGTATATTTATACACCCATTAAAATATGACTTCTGCTCATGAACTTGGGGGCTAACAGCAGCTCAGGAACCAAAATGTATGACTATTACAAGAAACCAGTTCTGCTACTTTTATCATAGACATCTTTTTGTGTATAGTTCCCAGTGCAAGAAAGTCCCAAGGTCTCAGATATAAATCAGCAGCTGTCATAACAGTTCCCCCTGTCTTTAAATATTTTTGGTTCCAAATACACTGCCTTACTTGGAAATTTCTGACAAGATACCACCCCCTCCATTAAGACATCTTCACATTTCTCCAAATCTCCCAATACTTTACAAACACTTCAATGTAATTGCAGCCTATAACTGTTTCCATGGCATTAAGCCCTCTCACACCTTTAGAAATCAGTACAATCAGCAGAAAAGCTGTTTCAGAAACAAAGAATTTTCTGCTTCCTCCACATTTTCAGGAATCAGCCATATGCAGTTGAGTTGAACAGTCAATCTACTAAACTGATTCTGGAATCTCACAAGCTTTTCCCTTCTCAGGGAAATTTTGCAGTCACTTTCCTGTTCAGTTTCTCTCATATTCACCTAGTTCTTGGTTACACTAGCTTGTTTAAGTGCCCACAGCAATATAAAATGGCTCTGACTTGGTTAAAAAAAAAAAAAAAAAGTCTCTTATGCCATTTGGTATAAAAGACTACACGTTCTTTGTTACCAAGGGAAATAGATATAACTGTATTTTGAGTAGCATAGCTTGGATCTTACCTTATGAGACCAGGAGGATTCACTTTGAGCCAGTCCTTTTTCATCCTCTTCCACTTTGCATCCAGTTCTTCCAGCAGGGACACTTGATACATCCTTACTCTGGGCAAAGGGATCTGTGCTTCTCTGTAGTATCCTCCCCCCTCTGGCTCGATAGTCAGCCAGCATTCTGGCTAAACTCTGGCTATCACCTAAATGCTCTGCTATTCTAGTACTGACCAGCTCATGGGAAGGTAAAATTTGGATAGCCTTGGCTTGGACACTCCCATTCATCCCTTGCAATCCAGAGAGATCCCGCAGTAACTGTCTCTTCCGTCTACTCTCCAACTCCTTGTATTCCTTATTAAGGAGAGGAGACCAATAAACTTGCTCAGGGAAGTATTCTCGAGCAGGGCATCTCATGCCTTTTTCAGTCAATAGAAATGGTTCACGGAACACCATTACAGGAGAAATACAAAGAATAACATCTTTCAGCTCCTGCTTAAATGCTGCAGAGTAAGTCTTGAGACGATCCTCAGAAGAAGTTACCTCCTCTGTAACATATAAACCAGTATCATCCTGGAGAGGGTCTCTGAAGACTCTCATCTGATTCTTGGACTCCTGAAGATCATCTGGCTCTAGTGGCTGGCTGTCCAGAGTCACCAAGTGTTGGTCCATGCCATGGAGGGGAAGCAGGGATGTTTCAGGTACTGCAGAAGGTACAGAGTGAAACACTGGAAATGACGACTCCATTTTGTGGCGCTCCTGCTGTTTTGAGGGCATTGCTTCCAGCTGACTGTTCTCTTGGTCACTTCTCTCAAATAAACCTCTTTGTTCAAGCAAGGTGGCCTCATCAGATGACACTGACTCAGAGATCCCAGGAAGTTTTTCAGCTGAGGGTTCAATGTCTCTGATCGCCGTGCTGAAATCCTCACCATTGAATAGGTCCTGTTGTTCATTTTCATCTCCTGGCTCTTCAATAAGGGAGTGAAAGGAAGTGTTTCTGGTGAGAGTAGGGGGCATGGCAAACTCATCCATAAGGAAAGAGATTTCCAGCTGGGAGTGATAAGCCACACAGATCATAAAGATCAAGATCTCCTTCACACGGGCCAGCTCATACTCTGCAGCACCACACAGTTTGATAGTGCAACCCAGGTGTTGGGGACACCCTTCAAAGAACATTAGAGTTTTTGTTTGATCTAAACAAAACAAAACAAAAAAAACAGAAAAGCAAAATATGAGCATTAGGATGACAACTACAGTCAATCTTGATTTGTGGAAATATAATTTACAGTGAGAACAGTTAAGCTGCCAAACAGGTGCACAGACTGACCACGACATCTCTATTCTACACTGTTTTCAACACAGCTAACAAGCCCCTAGGAAATCTTATCAAGCACTAAAGTTAACCCTTCCTGTTTTGAATAGGAAGTTGGACAGTGGACTCCAGGGCAGCGGAAGGAGAAAAACACGAATTCAGAAGAAACAAGCCAACCTAATTAAAAACTAGCATCTCTCATCTTAGTAAGATAGGGGAGTCCTTGTACTTCTTGATCAAGGTTTTTTGTCCAGTGCCTTATAACACTTTTATTCCTAGTTGTAGCAAAAGTTAAGAAAAATTAATAGGAAGGATAATAATACTTGATCACACAAGGCACGTGACTGTTCAGATCTTATTAAAGAATAACAAAACACCTAGTGCTTCATGCACACAAAACAGGATCCAACAGGCTTTACTCACCGTAGGGCAACTGAAACACTTGCATGTAAAATTTATGACAGGTTCCCAAACGTGGCTTAGTCAACAGTTGATCCATTGACATCACCAAGTCTCCCTGCGTCATTCGACTTACTCGGTCCAACACTTGCTGTGAAAACGAAGACAGTAAGAATCTACAGTTACCTCTTACTTTTTATGTTTGGATTTCATTCCAGTCATCCAACCATGCTCCACACCCAAATAAAATTTTAAGAGCAGTTTTGGCAAATATTACTAATGAGAGAGAAGGTTGAGCCCTTTCACGAAGATAACTGAACCCATTCAAGTGAAGGAAGTTCCAGGAGATACAGTGCAGTCATTGTAGGGCTGTTTGTCAGGACAGCCAACTCTGTTTGGCTCACCCTGCCACGCAGCAACAGAGGGCCTTGTTGGGGATCACAGGGCATTTGCAAGAAATAGTCAGAGGTAACTAGAATCAATTCAGTGTAAAGAACTGCCAAGCAAGGGCACAGCAGAGAGTAGGAGGAAATGTTACATTCTAGGTTTGCCTGTTCTGTCTTCTTGGAAATGAAATACCATTAAAAAAAAAAAGCCCTGGTTTGCTCACCGGCTTGACATTGATGACTAGGGTGATACCATGCTCTAGCAGCATGTCCTGGGCAATTCGGGACACAGTCTTTTCAACAAGGACCAAATTAGGCCTGACATCAACTATCCTCTGCACATAGTTCTTCAGGAACTCCCGCTCCTGCAGACATAAACACCACATAGCAGTTAACTACAGCAAACTTGTCTGGGAAAAAAAACGGAAAAATAATATCTAAATACTTAACACTACTTTCTCATTTATATACTAACCACTCCTGTGAAACAAGGAAAACAGATATTTATTTCTTCCATTGTGCACATTTTCTCACCTCCTATGCGCACCATTCAGCATATCATTATATGCCCTAATCATACATGGCTATCTGAAATAAGAGACATGCAGAATCCAAACATTTTTACATATGCATAGACACGTCACACAGCAAAAACCACTCTGTAAATACAGTCTGGAGTCAGCATCTCCACTCTTGATAAACTAGGTCACTTCCTCTCTACAAAACAGTACTTCTTTCTGCCATATGAACCTCAAATATCTTAAATAAATCTAACTTGCTTGTACAAGTATTAGACAAATTCACCAGAGGAGAAGCGGTACTGGACCTGGTGGCCACAAGTGCAGAGGAACCATGAACTTCAGGAGAACTAACTTCTGGCTGTTTAAGGAACTACTAGATGAGATCCCCTGAGAAGTTCTCCTTAGGGACAATGGAGCAGAGCAGAGCTGGCAGCTTTTAAAGGATGCCCTTCTGAGAGCACAAGAGCTTTTCATTCTCTGGTACAATAAATCAAGCAGAGAAGGCAGGAAACTGGCACAGCTGAGCAGAACCTGCTGTTGAAACTAAGGGAAAACAGTGACAGTGTCCCTACATCCACTTCCTGTACTTGTGACATGGGAGGAATACAGGGATGCCATCATGCCACATGGTCTGATAGTGGGAATGTGTCAGAACTAAAACAGAGAAGATTTAGGTAGGTGTTAGGCAGAAATTCTTTACTCAGAGGGTAGTGAGACACTTGCTGCCCAAATTAATTTGTGGATACCCCATTCCTGAAGGTGTTCGAAGTCAGGTTGGCTAGGGCTCTGGACAACCTGATTTAATGTCTAATTTTGTGGTTGGCAACCCTGTCCAGAGCAGTGGGATTGGAACTAGACAATCTTCAAGGTTCCTTTGAACTCAAGCTGTTTTATGATTCTACGAAAAAGTAAAATTTATATGTACCTTACAATCCCACCAGAAAATGTCTTATGTTCAAAAGGTGCTAGAAATAGAGCATTTTAAACAAAAATCATTTGCAACATTATGTTCTCCACTTTCAGACACGTGCTAATGTTGAGCAGCTTCACACAGGAATGCTTCCATTCACTCACAGTATACAAATGCCTTCTCATAAACCTCTTGTAACCTTCTCAGCAGAAGACTGTTAAGTTCATACTCTATTTAGCACAACTTCTCCTTGCCAGCTATTACAAAAGGAAATTCCCTTATTTCCTGTGCAATTCCACTAACTCAAGTGTACCTTGCACACCAAAGAGCTAGGTGTGCACTAATCACCCTCTTCTGTTCAAATCACTGGACCTTGAGCAAGTCTAACCAATAAAAGCATACTCTTACCTGAAGTACTATAGGGTCTATGCAGGTAAATTTTGTTTCTTCTCTATAAAGGTACTCGATAGAGCACTTCAGCAGAAGAATTTTGGGATTTTTTATGCAAGAGTTCATCTAAAAAAAAAAAAAAAAAAGCCACAAATTTTTTTAAGAGAGAAGCAGAAGGGAAATGCAAATAAAGGGGAAAAAAACCACTATAGACTATCCATGACTGTAAGCAAAATTTCTTTGTTATTTACCACACCATATCTATCTTATGTTACACTCAGATTTCACAGCTACTGCCCAGCAAGACTGCAGTGCTGAAGGTTTCTGCACCCACCTCCAAGAGCATTAAGTCACATTAAGTCTTAATATACTTTAGAGCCTCCAGATAGATAATTTCAGTCTTGACCTCTAGCCTTATTTAAAGGTTCACTTAACTGTACTGTCACATAAATCAAGACCATAAAGATCTTTTTTTCTGTCCAGAACTTGGAGCAGGTCATAGAATCACCCAGGCAGGAAAAGAACTCCAAGATCATCCTGTCCAACTGCCCACCTAACAACAGTATTTCCCCACTAAATCATGTCCCTTAGAATAACATCTAAACATTTCTTGAACATCTCTCCAGGGACAGGAACCCAAACCTCCCTTGGCACAACTTGAGGTCATTCCCTCTAGCCACGTGGGAGCAGAAGTTAACCCCAACCTCCTTCCAGGGAGTTGCAGGGAGCCGTAAGCTCTCCCCCTGAGCCTCCTCTTCTCCAGACTATCACTAGATGCCACTGGAGTAAAAGGGATGAAAAGGATATTTTGCTACAAATGCTTGAGGGAAGATTTTCCTCCCCCTCTCACTAATTTCCCATCTGAAAGAAAATTGCTTTGAAAAGAATGTGGTTTTGCTTCTGAGCTCAACAAACTGGAGAAAGTCGTGAGAAAAGCATCTAACACAAAAAGAAGTCAGAGCACACTTCTTTCCCTCAGCACATTCTACAGCCAGCACTCAATCAATCAATCAACTCACCTTCTTGTGCGCAACATTCTTAGTGCATACAAATCCATTCACCACCATGGAGTCAAACTTCTTTCCACCAGGGATCTAACAGAGTAAAAGAAGTTTAACAATATTAAAGTGTTCAGCATTTGAATAACTTTTAGACATCATAAGCCTTACAGAACAGCCACTGTGGCTAGTGTACAAGCTTTGTCTACACCTTTAATTACCAGATTAATGTCATGCTGGGCACAAAACTCATTGTCAAAATCATGGAAACTAAGGACAAAAGCACAGAAACAAGTAGTAAGTTCAAGGACATCCAGGCCCCTCCTAAAAAACATGTATTTAACAAATAAACATACTCTGGAAAGTAATAAAGAAACCCAAGTTCTACAGTCCACGAGGAGCATATTCCTCTGTATGCACCAATTTCACTAGTCATGAGCAAGACTTGTAATGATATGAGAAAAAACAAACAAACCTACTGCTCAAACACAAATGCTTGAGTATTCTGCCTGCAGTCACAACCAACCACAGGAGCAATAAACAACATGAAACAAGTTCCTGATTAACATGTTCCTCTTACCAGCATGTGAAAACACCTATGAGAGCTTTCATCTGAACATCTGATTTTTGAAACTGGGCAGCATCAGTTGTTGCTGCTTCAAGAGATGCTACAGAATTGCCATGAGTAACATAAGGCTCTCCTCATATTTTACCTTGTTTCCAAACAGAAAAGGCCTCCCAAGGCAAATTTCTTCCATGCAAAAATAAGCCTGAGCATGTGGGCTTCTGTTACACTCCTTCCCTGGAGGTTAGTTTCAACATCAGCTTCTCAGAAGAAGCTCTGCCTGCCATACCTCGAGCCCTACAGTTCAACAACGACATCACCGAGAAACCTGGTAAAACCGGACACACCCTCCCTACCAATCAAGTTTTCCTCTGAGAAGAAAGTCATTGTACTTTGCATCCAGCAAATTAAATCCTCCATAAGGGGAAGTTGCAAGGGAATGGATTGCTACACAGAGTCTTGCAAGCCACTTACACAGTGTTCAGTACCTCTACAAACAAAGTATAAGACAGGAAAGGAAGCGAGTCATTACAGAGGTGGTATTCTTTGCTAAGTTCTGCAGCCTAAAGCCTGAAAGAACAGGTCAGCTGCAGGGCATTAAAACACCTTTTGCAGAAAGCGTAACTCTTTCTGTACAAATTTTACTAAAACCTCACACTACTCAAAGGCCAGAATAACCAATTTACACCACTGGACAAGCCGAGCATGGAGGTGACAACTCTCCCCCTTCAAACAATGGGTGCTGCCAGAAGCTTCATCTTTTGTCTTTCTCTACCCCCAGTGTTGAGAACTTACTTTTTTGATGTGGACAAACTGGCGGATATCCATGTCATCATCTCTATTCTTGACATCAGGCCTTACAGTTTGAACTACCTGACAGACCACAGGTACAATGATATCCCTCCAGGACAACGACAAGGACTCATTGTACAGAAGCTGCTGAAGCAGTGCCATCATGTGGTTGTGGTTAGCAGAGCTGTAAATAAAAGATTCTGTGGTGAGGAAAATACAAAGCTGAGTTTAAAATAAATCATGTTTCAAAAATTACTTAATATTTACAGAACAAGAAGTCATTTGAAGATATGGATCCTTAGAAAGTTTTACAGTCAGCTCTCTTCCACTTGAGCAGACATACGATGCTCCAAAAGTAATGCCTCTTATTTTATCATGTACACCAGTGACATCAGACACAGCTGTTGGTCATAGAGCAGTAAAGACTGAACCTTCCCACCAGTATTTCATGACATTTTGTTGCCATGAGACAGCAGCAGTCAAAATGGTGTCTGGCACTGAAATGCATAACGTTTGCTGAATGTTTGTGGAGGCCAAACAGTGGACGTGAGCACAAAGAGGTGGAGGGTGCTGTATTTCAACAGTGGCAATAATGATGTGAAAGACAAGCCACGTTCCAGATGGCCACGCACAGTTGTGACACCACAAAACAAAGAGCATCTCAGTCTACATTAATTGGCCAGTGATGGTGACTATGTTGAAAAATGGTGTTCTATAGCTGAGAATTTGCTCTATCCGGTAACATTTTTGTTCTCCTTCTACTGAAGTTTCCACATTAAAAAAATAGGAGGTATTACTTTTGGAATAACCTACATAAAACCATAGAAAAGAGCAAAAATATCCACAGAAGACTGAGCCCCACTAAAAGCTGGTGGAACAAGAGGGCTTCCAGAATTGTTACTCAAGATGTGAAAATTCTTTGTTTTGGTTTTTCTTACAGCAGCCTTTCCATGGCTTGTTTCTCCCCATTCTCTTCTCTCAGCAGATCCAGATTGCTGTGGTGCCAGCCTAGCGGTGTGAAAAAGAGTTCTTTGGACTTCTCCTCCACCCTCCTGTTGAATAATGATTCTGCAAGAGACAAGACAACTTTGTTAATACAAGGTCACAGCTGAAGGACTACTTTGAAAAGGAAAGAATTTACTAGGGCATAAGTCTAAGCTTCTTGAAAACCTGAGTTTGAGCTAGAAGTCATAGTAACATGATGCTATAAACAATATTAAGCGTAACAGCAATAAGTGTGCAAAATGAGTTACTGAAATTCTCATACTGCCAGCACAAAGCAGGTAGTTTGCTCTCCTGGACTTAAAATTATGGCAAGAGGAAAAAAAGTTAGATTGCAGTTTTCCCTACAAATAAGCAGTAAGTTTTAAATACCTTACATAGGCCTTTTAGATTTAGAACATTGATTAAAGGCACAATCATTCAATCTGCAGATAGCTGCTGCTTTGCAGACATAAACCAGTTACCTGCACTAGAAAGATCAGGTTACGCCACTCAGGCTGCAGCACAAGTTACAAAAATATCTTGGAACGGGCCTTGCTCAGCATGTCTCCCAAACATTTTAAAATACTATGCTACCAATAAACCCTGATGCAAGTTGTAGTCCGATCTCAAACATCACCACTTTGCTAGTCAGGGGCTAACTACACTGTAAATCATTTATGCTAGTAGTGTACAACTTCCCATTGGCAAGCATGTAATCCTTTAGAATTCAAGCTAAAAGCAACTGCATTATCTGAATGCAAAATCCTTTTACAACAACGTGGACAACTGAAAAAGACACTTTAAAAGTAGCAATTTACTTTTTCCAGACACTTAGCGCTCAAAACTATCTGCATAGAACAGCAGAAGTTAAGCAGGGTTTTTCCCTTCCCCCACTCTCCTGCAGAAGTTCATCTAGAAACTAAGCATTATTTCAGCCAAACCATTTTTCTGGATGTACAGACACCGGGATTTCCCTGATTATTTCCTCTTCTCCTCTGAGCTCACTGCAATCAACAGCATCAAATGGAAAAAAATCCCACGAGTAAAGCTGATTACAAAATTGGAAGGCACGGTTTTAAAACTCAGAACTATGGCTGATGGTCCTTCATTCCAGAAGCAGTAGTGCTGGTGACAGGGAACCCAGGAAGTTTTAAGAGATGAAGCTCTAAAAAACTACTCTGTAGGAGTGTAATCCATTGTATTACATCTCCATTTGCTTGCAAAGAAAGTCAGAACTGGCATCTGTTATACAAGTTTGTGGATAAGTAAATTATGAACAAAAAGTGATAAAACCTGCCACTGGGACTTACTTAAAAAAAAAAAAAATAAAAGATTGAGTTACTTTGAATGAGAATTTTGAATTGAGAAAGAATTTGAGCTTCAAAAAGCTTAAAAACGACAGAATACAGTCTATATGCCAGTTCTGCCTGAAGTAACTTCAGTTTGTAAAATGTCAATGCTCTATTAAAAGAAGCATAAAAGGCTTTTCATCATTATATTATAGTACACAACAGCAACATCTGAAATATTTCCTCTTACCTTTAATAAAAGCATCACTTATAGAGAACATCTGCTGCCCTCCGTTGTCAGGATTCAAGTACTCTGAAAGAAGAGAAAAGAGGGAGATAGGCGGAGACAAATGACAGGTTACACTGGTGTGCCCATATAATTATGATGTACACGCCCACACCAGAAGCAGCAGCATTACTCATCTGAGCATTTAGTCACTAATTTAGCAACAGCTTGATGAGTGGTCAAGACAAGAATATCCTCTCATTCTCGTTCTATCAGAAAGTTCAAGGAAGACAAGAAAACACTATTTATTACTGTATTACCATGGAAACAAAGTAAAAATAAGCATAGGCTGAACTGACATTTAAGAGTCGGCTCTTCCTATTGACACTTTAAAAAAATAAAAATAATAATAATATGAATATATTTGTGGCAAGCTGTAAAAACACCATGGGAATGACCTCCACATTCTCATCTAAAAATACAGCTTCAGGAGGCATTCTGATCACACATTCCAATGAAATATTTTGGTGTTATCAGACTCAGTGAGAGATCAGCCATAAGATTCATCACTCACAGTGAAGGGAACAAAAAGCAGCCTGCCTTTTGAGAGAGAGAAGTCTGAAACCTAAAATAGTTTGAAATGTTTTGAAGAATCCAGGCACAAAAATGTAGACTTCAGTATCTGAGGAAAGTGAGAGTTACACATCATCATTTACATTTGGGAAACAGGACAAAACTCCATCTGCTACACCTCTTTATCTTACTGGATCAACAAAAAATAAATAAATAAAAATAAAAAATAAATCAATGATATTTCAAGCAGGCTTTGTAGCTACACAAATCTTGTTTTCTCCATAGGCCTACTGTGCATTAGTTTAGTTTACCTGTTTCTACAAAAAAGGGATTTCCATGGGAAAACAAGCTGTAGTCAAATTTTTTGCACACTGTGATGATCCCAAGTCCAAAACCAACCCTTTATCATCTTTCCTGAGAATGCTCCAGACTTGCCACCAAAAACAATGCAAAGCAAGGCTTCAGACACCAACAGAAAGCAAGAGGAATTAGACAGGACACAAGCAATCACAAGCCTTTGAACAGCAGCACTCCTTACACACCAGAGACCCCTTACACATCAGTATTTCAAACATCTAAGCTTGTCTGCATTTACCCAGTTTGAAATCAGATACTCAACAGATGATCAGTGTAACAAACACACAGAACAAGAAGGGGCAAGTATCCCTTGCAGCTCAGTAGTTATTTACAAACCCCTTTCACCTCTTTCTTAGATGAAGCATTTAGTGTTACAAGCAACCTAGTGCTTGACCTAAGTTGGCTCGTCTTCAGCATTCGCCCATAGCCCCTCCAGATAGAGGAACTGTTCCTACACACATACCAACATCTCGGTCCCTTTCAACCTTACAGCAGCCTCAGGGCAGAAGAACTCACTGAAATTAGAACCGACATATAACCCTGACTGGCACAGCCAAAGCAGCAGTTATCACCAGCTGAAATTAACCTTGGATCAGCTCTAGCCAGAGAAGCAGGTGAAACCTTCAAACAGGGAACACTTCTCATTAATAGAGTTCCAACTCCTGCAACTTTGCTTCCTTCTATTTCTGTCCCAAGGGAAGTTTCTGACAAGGTAAGAAAACCACACCTCTTCCTAGGCCAGAGAGATGACACACTCATAGATACAAGTTTGAGCCCCTGAGAGTGGCTAATGAACATTTCTTACAGAGATGGAATGAGACAAGAAAACCCAGAGAATCCTGCTATTTTGTAGCCCTAACTGCAACCAGTTAGCTGTCAAAAAAATATCCTACATTCTCCCCTCACCAAACACACACACGCAAAAACCAACACCACACACAATATACATATGCATAAGTGTAATATTCAAGAGCATTAGTAGAAGCAAATACCACAATGTACACAAATTCACTGGAAACCAGCAGGTAGATATTTTAGCAGATAAATCTATAGAACGTTTAAAAGTCTAAACAGCCATAATTCACAGTTTTTCTTCTAGATACACAAAGCACGCGTACATCCAGAGACAGCCACTAAAAGCTGTGGCATATATCCAAAAGTGCTCTGACAGCAGGACTCTGAGCCTTGGCAAACAGTAGCAATAAAGAAATGTGTCATTATACAAGATTCTCTTCTCTTTCCCCATCCTAACTAGATGCTGGAATCTAAAACTACCCCAAATATCTGCCCTCCCAGGATGTTTGGCTTCGAGGGCATTTAGATAAGTTTTTTATACTGATGATTGTGTCTTTTTAAGCACAGCAACTAAAAGCCACATTTAAAATAAACGAATTGAGTCACTTAATCTCTTCATCCAATCCAAATGCAGAAAGCAACGTTGCTTTATTTCCCATTTTGATACATGCCAGAAAGTACCGTTATTTGTGAGTAGATGATACTACAAGTCACTTACACTCATTTTTAAGATATTACATGCCAGCTAGCTTGGAGTCACTCGAATTTCATGGGAGCACACCAGACATTAGTCAACCTTTCATACAATAAGTTCTGCCACGAGGCCCAGATTATATACAAACTGCTGTAATACAACACAGCCAGCACATCACAGGCCATTGCTTCAAAGCAGCTGACCTCCACAACCAGTGGAAACTGCAACTCTGTTAAATCATCTGAATAAAGCTGCTAATCACTTAGATCAAAGTGCAGTGAACCTGCACTTCTAGCACTGAGGCTTAGTCCCCTCAGTCTGACCCCAGCAACTCCAATTTATACAGCTGTGAGGAAATCAAATGAATAACCTCAAGATGTGGGTATCATCTTCAGCTGTTTCCTCTTTTTCTTTCTAAAGAAAATTAAGTCACTGCTTAGTCACCTGGTCTCAGCACAGGACAATTCAGATGAAATCAAGCCCAACACATTTGTCTGGCACAGGGAAGTTACTGATCTCTAACACCCACAAACCTAATGTCATGAAATAGCTACAGTGTTCTATTACATAGGTCACTCTGAAAGTAATGCTTCCTATTTATTTCCATGGAAACTACAACAGCTAGAAAGAGCACAATAACACTATTTGATAGAGCAACTTCTCAGCTACAAAACACTTTTTTTTTTCAACATGCTGACCATCAGTAGCTACGCATTCTCACCAGTCATGAACAAAATCCTGCATACTACACTCAAAAGTCTGCACAGCCATCTGGAATATCACTTGTCTTTCAAATCGCAGTCACCAGTACTGAAACGCACCACCCACCACCTCTTTGTGCTCACATCCACTGTTTGATCTCCACAAATGCTCAACAAGGTTTGATAAATCTCAGTGCGTGCCATTTTTTTCCATTCAATGACAGATCTTTGCTTCATACACACTTCCATGTCAGTTGCCATTTTGTCAGACTGCCCCTCTGCCTCCATCAGTCAAATGGTGACAAAAGGTCATGGAATATTAGGAGAAAGATTCAACCTCTACTACCAACATCCATCTATGATGCTGTATGCCAATATAATAAAGTAGGAGGAATTGCTTTCAGAGCAGCCCTTATTAAAATAAGCTTCTACATAAAATGAAAATAGTTGCCTATCTAGTTCCGTCGGATCAGTGTCACTCTGGTAATCAGTAACACCTTGGAAGGCACCTTTTGCAGAAAATGGCCAGGATAAATGAGAACACAGAATGAAAGTCTTTGCTTGCACTCATACTTTAATACATTCTGGAACAAAGTTTCAGAAGTCACTGTACAGCTCTAGGCACTACACAGTTTTGACATCTACTTTTTGAAGTCTTTCTGTAACAAAATATTTAAGTACCCAGGAAATTCCAGTTTTCCTATAGACAGGAAATTTATCTTGCAACTCAGGGTGTTGGTGGACATTTTAACTTGCTGCACTCTGGTTAGATCTTTCCTATAAAGATTCTGACGATGCAGATATTAGAAGACAATAAAAGATGTGAAATAAGTCTTCTGTATCTGCAGAGGAAACAAGTTTTTTCAGAAAATGCAAGAAAATATTTACTTTCCCACCACGTGTTTTAACGACTTGTATTTCTACCTTATCTCAGTTCTGGACATTTTACTGAGGTACATTTCCCTCTTAAAAGAGATTGTTCCAAGTATTCTTCTTTGAACTATACTCCTAGGAAAATAACCTGGTTAAGAGACCACACATTTCAGGAACAGCTAACAAATACCACTCAGCAGAGATCCCAAGATATCACTGTACTGCCATTATACACAATTTAAAAGCAAAAAAAAAAAAAAAAAAATCTATCTCTTTTCACTTCCCTCTCTACTTGCCTTCTCTGATGATCTTCCTTGAGCACTCACAAAAGTGCTTCACTTCTGGTTATTAAAAACCTTGACTTGGCTGACAGTTTCTGGGAGAAGCAGGCTCTCTTACATTCCCCCTTGAACATACAAAGTTTTTTACATTTAAGAACTGAGATGCACAGGAAACCAAGATTATCACTCTACATGTCTTCTAACACTGTTCCATGCCTAAGTTAACTACAGCCTGTTTTAATGCCAACACATACTAATAAAGGTAAACTTGCTACAGTTGTAAACTCATAAAATGCTGCAACACACCTGGGCCAGGTTCAAGCTCTCTTTAATAAACCCTCCCTCCAATTAAGAAAACTTACATATATTTCTCCCTCTCTACAACTATCCTCCCCTTGCAGCTGTACAGACTTTTCTTTTGATTAGGGCATGAGCTGGAAACAAGACAAAAGGAATCATTAACAAATTGGTGTCAGTAATGCTGACAACCTTCCCTGCTATAAACCACAGTCAAGCTTGAATTTCAAACTTCCTCTGCTCCTCTTTGAGGTGAGGGGAAGAAAGCATACAGATTTGTTTCTGTAGACATTTTTAGCAAATAATAGTTTCAGTAGGTAATGACAAATGCTCCCTCTAATTTGCCTCACTCTCTCTGTTATCTAATGTACTTTGAAAGTCAGCAGTGGCCAGTCCTCCCCCCCCTTCTTATCTATCACTTCAGTTTCAGAGTATGCAATTCACATGTAAGAATATATGTAAATCTTGTATACTGAGCCACACCAACAGAAGGGCTCTGTTAAAACTTCAAGAAAGGATGAATTCACTACAAGTCCCAATTATCTGTAACATACATAGATTAAATTAGGCCATACTGCACATCAGTATGATTATTTTTCTGTCAAACATAAAGTTAAGGTAGGATTAGAAACCAGCAGAAAGCTCATAAAGTTAATTTTGTTCATTGTTTTTCTGCTTGCTTTTTTTCAGTTTCACCTCAAACTGGGAAAGATGAGTACTAAACCAATTTATTCATGGACTACTTTTTCACCTCATTTAGGCAGAAACTGTATGTGTAGGTATGCTTTACTATGCGCAAACAGCAGGACACCTCGTTTCAACTGAAAAGAGAAAGTCACAGAGGAAGTTACACACGCTGCAGAGAAGTTGGTTCAGTGGGACTACTGAGCCTCTTCAGAGGCATGAATATCAAAACTGCAAGCAAGTGCCAGCTAGATATTGCACGTCCCCCTCTGTAAGACAGCTACTCAAGTAGCATCCAAATAGGTCAGTGCTATTAGGACCTAGCTCTCCATCATGTGCAACTCCAGCTGATGACTACCTCATACCTTTTTGGTCGGCAGGGTGAGGGGGCACATGTGGGTACTTGGAGTGCTTCTTGATATGGAAGTTCACGTTGTCCATCTCCACGTTCAGGCTGATGGAGGCGGCTGAATCACTGTCCATTGTGGACTGGAAGCTGCTGACTGAAGTGCGCTTGCTAGGGCTGGCGGAGTCTTTTAGTGTTGGTAAGGGGGAGGATACAGGGAGGAGAAGGGTTCAAATGGGTATAATGAGGGTATTGGAAAGGAGAAAAATTGTCTTTAATACATAAAGACCAGTGTGAAATACTACAAGAAAACAGTATTTTCACAGTTCTTATCTTGATATGTGCATACTGACATATTGAGTCAGCATTCTTTAGTGCATTACTATAGGACCAAAGTCGATCAGAAGTCTGTCTGAGAAAGAGAAGGCAATTTACATGCTTTTCGTCCACTACAAGTATGAAGCTTTACCAGTTCCAGTGAAAACAAAATACTGTACCATTAGAAGACACAGGAGGACTAGCTAGGTATTGTTTGCTTAAATCCTTACAGCCCCATGCACACATACACACAGGTAAAGCAAGACATGGTTAAACTGCTATGTCTTGAAGGACTAGAGATAACAGGAAAGAAGACAGATTGAGAACAAGACCTCCTGAAACTCACTGGCCAAGTTATCTTCTCCTTCATCAGCAATCTGCTCTGTGTCACTGTCATCAAATTTGATGTCTTTGAACCAGGATGGCTCTGAGTGCCCCTCTACAGAGTTCACAGAGTCGCTGTCTGGAGAGGGGGTTTCCGAAAACTCTGTGCTCTAGTAGGCAAAAAAAAAAAATGGTGTTAAAATGCAGCTCTGCTTATTTCAGCATATTTATTAAGGAGCCTTAGAAATCAGCCTGTCACAAACACAAATCAGACACTTTAAAATTCAGAGGATACTCTCAGTGGCCTGAGATGAATTAGCCATAAAAACCACTCCCCCAGCACAAAATAGGAACTGTCTGGAACAAGAAACAAGCATTTCTTTTCACTTCTCATAGTGCTTAGTTTATGCTTCCTCCACACTTCCATACATGTTGTGGCTAAGTGACGCTAAAGGACAAGTTCCATTCTGCTGCACATTTTTTGTAACCATACTGAGGGAAGCAGTTTTAAACACTTGTTATCTCCAACAGAAGCAGATGATGGCCATATCCTGTGCTCATATTCAGGCAGCTTTTGATGAAGACTAAGTCTAAACCACTGGAGTAATTCTGAGGCTGACCAAACAGAGCAACTCCAAGCTTCACTCACAAGTCAGGCTCTACAGTTTGCACTTTACCAGCAAACTGAAATACTGTGGCCAAGAGCTGAAACACAATGAAAACATGAAGCTAATGGCTGTAAGCTTTCTAGCTGATGTTCATGAGACATCTGAGCCATTCTCCTTTTTGAGAAGCTTTTTGAGAACATGAAAAGCTCATAACTAAGTGCAAGCTTATTTGCAATGAAATACAGTAGGATGGCTTATCTGGTCAGTGGTTTTCTGACTTTCTTTCCACTAGCCCTATCTGGAAAGCTGGACAGAGACTCCCTCCCAGTCTTGCATCACATGGTTATGATACTAAATTCCTTACTGCTGCCATCACTACAGATCAGAAGGTTATCTTATGTTCAAACATAGCATATCCAAAATACTCATACTTTGGAAATGTTTAAAGCTTCAAATTGCAAAAGTTTCAAATTGCAAAACAGACCCTAAACTATGCACGTTATATACAGCACAGTTGTCAAAAGAACTGACTGTGGCATTATAAGGCCTCTGGAAGATGCCCACCATGAAAGGTATTGGCATAAACTGGAGATCCTTTCCTTTTCTGTAGACAGCACTAAATGCAGCAGTTCATCCTCCACAAGGCAAAGCTCCAAAGCTTCCTGAGCAAATGTAACTTCTGCAGACTTTTGGCCACTATCGAAAAAGGTGTAGACTCCAGTTCTTTATACAGGAGAGCTTATTTAGAAAACACACAATGGCTGCAGAGATAATGACATTAAAATATTCTAGTGAAGAGCCAAAAGCAGTAAGAATCGTAACAGTCCTACTCCCCTTCTCCCTCAAGTCAGCTTCACCCTTTTACCTGTAATGGTCGGTACAGGGCATACTCGTCTCTGAAGAGCTGATCGTGATGACTGACACAATCTAACCAGCGTCCATCAACTAGTGCTTGTCCTATTGCAATGGCTTGGACCCTGGAAGCATGAGACCAGAGACAGTTTTCTGTTTTTACATGGTTTATCATGTACTGAGATGTCCAATGAACAAGACATACTGTTTGCACTTCTCCACTATCTTTAGTTCAATTTGTGCAACTCAAACATCTCTGCTAAGTAAGGACACTGGCTCTGTAAATATGAAAGCAATCTTAGTTTTATCTCCCTCTTGCATAGTGAAATACATCTGATTCTTTATACTTATTTATAGAGTCAACCAGTTCCACCAAAAATTTAGCTATCTAACACTAATACTGATCTGTGACCCCAAGGGCAGACTCGTCCTTTGGGATTATCAGTGAATTCAGCAGTCTGCTTTCTTTCTAAGCAGGAAAAGATTGAAATGAATTTTTTACCCACTCTTATCAACAAGGAAATGCTTTGTGTGGCCAAAAACTCCTTTGTGAAGCTGTGAGAACACACCTCTATATTACAAAGCAGGAACCTTTGCAAACAGATATCCAAAATGCATGTGGCTTGGTGACTGTGGAAATTGCATTCTGTTTACCAAAATGAAGCACACAGCTCTGAAGAAAAAAAATTTAAGAGAGCCTTTGCAATACAATCACTGTTCTCTGCCCAACTGAGTGATAACTGTCCTATACACTGCCTCCCACACCAGCTCCTGAACCAGCCTGCCCCCATGCCCTTTTCTGGGGGACCACGGGGAATCAGAATCATACTCGCAGGCAGCAAAGAATCAAATTTCCGATACCCTTATTTCCTTCTTTCTTGCAAAGGGGTCTCTCTCTGGAATCAAAGTTACCTGCATTAGCTAAAACTCACAACCTTCTGCAAGAGAGTTAGAAGACACCTGTCTTCCTAAAGCAACAGGGTCACCTTACCTTGTGGTTATGTGCCCATTTCTGATGAGCCAGTTTACCAGCTCTTTTCCCACAATGCAGTTGGGATGTGTTCGCAGCCAGTAGCGATGGTCTTGGAACTCCATTCCACTATTGTGATGGCAGATTTTCTTCCATAGATCTTTCAGCTGGACTGAGTCCTGGAGAGGGAGATGCACAAGTTACTTAGTAGTGTGAGCTAAGCACTGGTTTCAAGACCATCAGTCTGAGTCCTCAAATCAGACTTTCAATCAAGTACCCTCTACAAACAGGCACAAAAATAGCCATTCTGCTTAACTTTCATGAAGGTGCAAAACAAACAGCATACAAACATGGGCTCAGCTCCTTACAACCTTCCTTTATATAAGGTTGGGAACAAAGAAGAAACAAGGCAGTTACATTCAGAGTTAAGGGGCTTAGGGTTTTAATGGAGCAAGATTTTCTACCACCCGCAAGATACCTACACCCCTCACTACTGATCTCTTGCACCTTAGTCTCAAACTCAGGTGCTGTGTATAAGATCAAGGAAAATTCATCCTTTGGAAGAGGGTTTCTTTCCTACACATTCTTTTCTCATCTCAGGTTTTATGAAGCACTCCAGTTCATTTGCCAGTCCAAAGACAGCAAGTACTTGACAATGTAATACACAGTCATGTTCAAGTTCTGACAATCCTTTTTTACTGAAGACTCTCTTTTGTAGTGTCTAGTATAGAATATATATATATATGCCCTATATATATTATATATATATACACATTAGACATTGCTAGCTTCAGCCACTAAACAAAAAAAGTGGCATCCCTTGCCCAACTTAGTCAACCCTCTGAGAAGAACCAAGTATTTTCTTCCCAACACTTGGAACACTTCAGCCTATGCCCTGATCTTATTTCAAGGCTTGCTAAGCACACATGTCAAATCTTGCTTTGGTTACACCCCATCCAAACTCATGTCAGCTTGCCACCTAGGCCCTTTTGCTCTCCTACATGCACCTAGGTTTGGCACAGTACAATCTATTGTTGCTGAGTTGGAACAATCTGGAAAATAACCTGGGATTATTGAGAGTGACAGAACACAGCAAGGAATGGAGAAGAGCCACTGCAGCTCACTTTTTCAAACACTTCATGCATTCCACCTTTTTGCAACAAGAACCTTAGTGCAGCTTATAACCAGTTTCAGCTTTCCAGTTAACTGCCAGGTCCACTTCATTCTACTTTCCCAAGGATGTTCTGAGATCTAAGAGTTTTATTCAGCTTCTGTTACTGGGCTGCCTTTCTGCTATTACCTTCAGCACTGTCTGCCCTGGGCACCATCCTAGCACCAATGTCAGCAGCTCCACTGCCACATCAGATACAATGTCAAATAGGTCAGCTACTGAACACACCATGGGACCATAAGATTTGATGCAAGTGGCAATTCAACAGTTTATCTGCCTTGTATTTTTGCTTTAACTCACATGGAGAGTTCAGGAAACTGAACAAACTGACAAAACACAGTACACTTTTTCAACTCAAGGATTTTTACCTCTAATTCAGAGAAATAAGTGTTTACTACATGTATGTGCATCTCCCCCTACTCTGTTTCCTAAGCAAAGTTCATGAGTCTTCTGAATGCAATATGTCAACTTTTCAATTACATGCTGATACAGTCAGCTCCATGTACTAAAAACAAACAGTAGAAAATCACTGCAAAACCTACAGTAACACTGCATCTTCTGTACTTACATGAACAGAAGTTATACTAACAAGTCCATTCTTCCTCAAAGAAGAAAACAGACCAAAAATTTAAACGCGAAGCTGAAGGGAACTGGGACTTGATCATCCTTCTCCAACTTGCATTCATAGTGTCTTAGATTTTTACTGTTTCTGCACTACCATGCATGGGATAGGGAGGTGTAAAGACATGCCTTAAAAATGCTTCTCTCTCAGATGATTATCCATTTACAGAGCTGTACAACCAAGCAGGAACTAGAGTGTTTTGATTTAATCGCATCTTGCTGACATCAGGCAAATACCTGACAATATGAAAGGTAACGTTCCTGATTTTAAATATGGCAATGAAAAGTAATTTTCAGTCTCTGAATGTGAAAAGCACTCCCCTTTCCTCCAGTTGGTTTTACCTCAGTTGTTGGAAATCTCTCTCTCCACTGCAAAAGGAAACACCATTTTCTACTTAACGTTGCACAGTAACTGCTACTACAACACTCCAGTCAGCAAGAAGAGGATAACAGAACTACTGAGAACATTCAGTTACACATTGATTTTTCCTTGAAAAAGTACGTCACAATCTTTCAAAAGAAATTAACATTTATCCTGCAAACAGGGGGAGGGGTCAGGTTATGGTTTGGTCCAATAAGCTGCAGCAGCTTTAACTCATTCATCAGAGAAACATTTTGAAATAGCCATTTAGAGTTCCACTTTAAGGAGCTTAAGAAGGGGAAAATCTTAACTTGGAAAAAGACAGGATCAGATCACTTGGTTACAACTGCAACTGTGGCAAGGCATACATACAGATCTAGCATGCACTAACTCCACAGAGCAACAAATTTGCTGAGACTAAAAGTCTACATGTATCTATGCAAATACCACTTATGATTTCAGGAAGACAGAAGAGACCAAAGCAGTGTCAATATTTCCCATCCCTGTACCATCTGGAGGAGCAGTCTAGGCAAGAATACTCAAATAAGATCATTGAAAGGCAGCAAGATAGTCCCACTGCATGACACAAGGAAGCCAACATTCACTGCTTTCACAGAGAAAGACAAATAGAAGCCTGAAAGGTACCAGAAGGATTTTACGCTCATCCTCGCTGGTCTCTGCCTTCATATGTGTGCGACTGGCCTGGGGACTGACAGATGTCTCATAGGAAGGCACCATCGGTGAACCCGACCGATCCAGCGACAGGTTTGTGATGCTGGCTGATCTGGAGTGCAGGAGAGAAGGATGGAATTGTAAGTGTTCATCATGTAGTGCTTCAACAGAGCAGACAGTAATCTTGTGCCATGCTAAGGAAGAACTTAAGTCTTTGATGCTGTTCATATTCCTCAGTACAGACTTATTGACTAAAGCCCCCCATTTTCCCTCCCAGTCAAAGGAGAAGAAAGGATGCCCAGGAAGAAAGTGTATTGGGGTGGAACATCTAAGTGAAATGAAAACTTTCATAAAGCTCTTTGTAGAAGGCAGATAGAGCTAAGTTCACATAGCAATTCTTATATGCCTGCATTTGAATAGAATAGGAAAGGCACGAGATGCTGGATAATTAAAAGGTCCAGCACTATGGAAGCAAGAGAGATGCCAGCAAGGGCAGTTAATACCAGGATACTCGTTACTGACACTGAGATCCTCCCTACCCTTGAACCATTCGGGATTTCTCCTCATCACATCTCTGAAATATACACACTTCCACTGGTGCTGTCCAGTTTGCAATTGAAAGAATTTTAAAAGTAAATCAGTCTGCTGCACTTGGAGATCTCTCCAGTTGGCCACTTTCCCTTGTATTGTGATACAGAGCATTCACCCGACCTCAGCCCTATTAGGAAATCCAGGCTAGTTACTCCAATACTAACATACTATTTTGCAATAATCATTGCAAAGCTACAGATGCAAATACATTTTCCAAATAATTCTGCTCCAGTACTGCACAGCAAGATTAAGCCTCTGAATAAACAGAATACAAACTCTTTTCATAGCAGCTGCATATACACAGTATAAGCTAGTAACACTAACGGTGCTGTATGGAGTGCACACAAGCAGTGCTTCCGTACACAACAGGGAAGATCATAATTTCAATGCTGCACGGATCTAAACGGTTTGCAGCAGCCTCAGTGGTGAGAACTATTGCTAGCTCTTACTCTTTGGAATGAAACTCAGATAGCCAATTAGCAAGCTCTATTAACTGACTTTTCCCAAGAGTTCTCAAAGGATGATGGGGGTTAATCCCAAGAGCAAAAAAGTAAAGCTGAATTACTGCAAGGAAGTAGGAATTGAAGGTACTACAGGCACAAAATCTCTACTTTTTCCTGCTCTTTTTCTTGAGCAGGAGTCCATTTTAGTCATTTACGTGCAATCAAAAAGAAAGTACCTTGGCATAGTATCTGTATACACTAAGGCATGATAGCAAACAATTTAGCTTGCATTAAATGCAAGTTAGAACTCTGCCAGTCTTCTGCTGATCAGATGCTGTAAGTTGAGAAGAACTAGAATTGATAAATCAGCCAGGCAGAATAACGCAGCTTTACAGAAAGCATTCTTATGTAGAATAGAATACAAGATTGGCATTAAAGCCCACAGTGAAGTTGTTTCACAAGAGCTGCTTTTGCTGTGCTACCTGTCTGCAAGCAGCAGGGATTTTTAATTTATGTAAAAAGATATTAAGCAAGAGCTAGAATAGTCACACTACATTTCATATCTGCATCCTTATCAACACCAATGAGATCCAGAACTCAAATGTATTTGGCTAGTCTATAAGCAGAGGGAGATGTTGCAATGAAACTCCCAATCCTTTAAAAGTACCTGCAGAAAAGTTTAAATTTGGGAAACAGTATCATACATCTCTCATCCACAGAGAAGACCAATAACTGAAAGTAACTTCTGTTAATTGCATCTAGATGCAACCAGCCTGCATTATCTTTGGTATCTGTCATCTAGAAAGAGAAATGGTCCACCTTGCCTCAAATACCAAAAGCTGCTCTCAAAAGATCTAAAAGCTAGTATTGCTTAGCCCTGAGGTGACCTCCTGTGAATACGGTTACAAACAGAAACAGTCTTTAAATAAAAAGCTCACAACTTCGTTCCTACATGCTCAGAGTTTTGGCAGAAGTGTTATATCTGATCATTACTCCTTAAGTGCAAGCCCGGAGGGCTAAATACCACAGTGAGTTCACAAATAGGCAGAGAGAGTTAACTTGAACTAGCAGTTTGGGCCTGTCAGAACCAGCTTAGAATCCTGCTCCCACTGCACGTGAGAACAAACACCAAAAACTTTAAAAGTAGGCAATGTCAACTAACACAGGAAGCAGAACAACATTCTCAAGGTCTCTTGACGTCACTGCAGATATTCACCACTGAACTTTTAACTCTGGACTCCTTGTCATGTTTGCCCAGAACTGACACCTTGTCCTCGTTTATTCACCACATTTTATTCCCCCTAGGTGAGATCTTCACCCCTCAGCAGTACAGTGCTCGCTTCTTCTTAACTGTCCCCATCACACAGAAGATAAAGACATGAAGTAGTCCATTCCCTGAAAGACACACCCAGCATCCCTCCCAGCTGAGTTCCCAAGTCTTTGCTGTCCCTGCTAGAACCCTCCAAACCATTTCACATTCTGTATTCATGGAACACCAATGATGAACATCTCCTGGCTCCAACACTGAAATCTGGATCATCTTTGCTTTGCTCCTCATATCTTTGCCTCATCTTTATTTCCCCAATTTAACCACAAAGAAAATATTTAACTAGAAACACAGCAGAAGCACTGTGAAGTAGAAATTACTTGTTCTTCTCATACCAGACTATTAAATGGGATTAAGCTTAAGCATTCACAAGTTTTACTAAAGCTCCCATAAACGTTTCAAAATCATTCCAGCACTGTGCTGCATAAAGATCTACAATGAGACTAAGAAAAACAGGTAACTTGAACAAGATTATATTTAATAGATCAGCAGAGGGACTAAGGGGTGGGAAACAATACAAAACAAAAACAACAGGAAGAAAAAAACACTCCTTCTTGTCCTCAGACTTTGCCTCTGAGTACCACGTCTTTGCTACCCCCTTTTGTTCAGCTGCCTGGAACTACCCCTCCCTTAGCCATCCCCTTTCTTTCACTTCCTTTTTGCCACTACCTCCATTTGAATTACTCAGTAGCAAACTACAAGTTCCTCAAAGTAGCACGCTTACTAGCAGGAACATGTAACTAAGTGGTCTTTCAGTCTCATTTTAGACATGAAATAGCATGCTTAGTAAAAACAAAAAGCAAAATATAGGCTTTACAGTGAAAAGCATGCAATGAGTGCATCCAGAACAGAAAATATGCAGATATGATTAGTTTACCTATTCCTAGCTGGAGACTTCCCTGCATCCTCCTGGACAGACCCGAGGCGTGCAGACAGAGTTGTAGTTGAAGAGTCTGGATGAATCAAACTGCAGAAGAAAGGGGTGTGTTACAGATGTTGAGAGACCTGGCACTAACAGAAAACAGTTCCAATTAAAGTACAGTTCAGCATAACGTTACCTTCACATCCACTATAATTAAATCAATGAGATAATAGGGAAATACTTTCCCATCTGTAGGCCAATGAAATCAGGGAGACAGCACTTAAGGCTTCTACTCTCAGGCTCATGTTCTGCTCATCCCTCACTTCTTACAACAATCTTTCCTCTTTCCCTATATTCATACAGGTTTCTCCCTCTTTTATTACTTGTTATTCATGGGCAGTGCCTCCACCTGCAAAGCACTATCTCCAACATGTAATCTTTGCAACACAAACAATGATATCTATACCTACTACTAAATAGCTCATATCGAGATGCAGAAAAGCTTCTGTAATTGCTTAACACTGTCACCTTTGCCCTGTTTCCCTTCAGTCCAGAAGGAAGGACATCTACAACAACTGTACTGGTTGTGCTCTGGGATGTAGATATGTCACCAACGCCATAAATGGTCTTAATGAGAAAAAGTACACAATACAACTTTGTCTGAGTTGCTGTCCTTGCCCAGAATACTCTACTCCTCGACTTTTAAAGGATACAACACTTCAAGTTAGTTGAAGTAGGAAAGCATGCTTCTGTGTTCCATCTGTTCAAAGATTAGAGTAGCATCAGACAACCAAATACAGCAGCATCCTCCTAAATACCTTTCTCATTTCTTTGTCACACATGGCGGGAGGAGATGGCCTTATTCTATATACAGTATTTTGAGAAGAGATTGAATTTCCAGGTTTTCTTCTGACAAAAACTACTTCACATACAGAAATCACATAATATCAAATAACTTAAAACTTCACTAGAAAAGTTTTCATATTTCAATTTGATGAGAAGAATGTGAAAACCAAGCACAGGATTAAAATCCTGTTCTAATTATACATGTTCCTAAACCAGCAGCTTTTATCTCAGCATGTGACAGCCTGAATACACAGTTAAGACACCAGAGCTCAACAAAAAGCCCTCCACCTTACCTTTGCCAGGCTAGATCCTCCTCCAGAAAGATGTTGCGGCTAGCCTTACGGCTCCCAACTGGAGTGCGAGGCTCACCAGGATCCAACACTGACACTGAACATGCAGAATCTGACAGAGCATTTAAATCTTCTCCAATGGAATTGCTATCTGTGGAGTGTGCATAGCTTAAGGCTATTTTGCGGCAGTAAGTACAAGCTCGAAGATCCCCTACAAACAGAGGAACCAGACAGTCTAAGTGAACAGGAACAAAGAGTACACTGTTCCTTTAGGATCAGGTGTGCAGTGGTAAGAAAAAGAAGGATTTCCTGTTTCAAAACATCTTTGCATGTTAAAGTCCAGTTCTCTTATTCTCTCAAACAGCAAAACCCAAGATAATTATATACCTACTCCAAGTCAAATAATGCCTAACACATGATCAGTTGGAGAGAGACTGGTTAGGAGAGTAAGAGAAAGAGATACAACAATAGCTAAGTATGATGTGACATACAAGTTGATGTCTGAAAGTATGAATTTTCATCAGGAGACCTCTAGAGTTTGGTGATTACCATTTGAAAGAGTTTCCCTTGTCCTCCATTTAGAACACATGGCCCACTTTCTGGGATGAATATCCTCACTACATATTGGCCACATTTGTTTTGTTATCACAGTGTTGGTACAAATAAGCAGACACAGCATAACTAACAACACACGTGAGAAAAGGTAGAATTCAGTCCTGTCACCCCTTAAGATTAATTCTGAGCCTGTTAGAGACCTGTACAACATATCTAGGAGATGTCAGAATCTGAAAGGCAATAGTACAGAGTTGAGCACACAGAGAATGGTCTGCTTCTCAGTGAATAAATCCTACCTGTGTAGCCCATGAATTTTCCCGGGATTTCTTGATTGCAGCATCTACTGCAGAAGATCTGCCCACAAAGTCGACAGTGATGCCTCCGACGGAAGGTGGTGAATTTCTCACTACAGTCATAGCACTCTTTGCACTGGCTGTCAGGCATCCAGTACTGCTTCAAGTCACTGTCCTACAATGCAAGGCAACATAGAAAACATTTTTGTAAACAAAAAAAAAGCATGTTTAGATTAGCAATTGCTTTGTAGGCTGTGCACATTAAAGAATAAACCACCTTTTCACATTGTGCATACACATGCTTGGGTATAAACACACGCGTGCACAGAAGTAATTTTTCACACAGATTCATAGCAAGCCACAAGACTAAGACAGTTCTTAACAAGCCTTTGCCTTCTTGATTCAACGTGGATGGAAACCAGAAGATGAAAAACAAAACAAAAACCATGAGCTATACATAACAGTCAAGAAGCAACAAAGCATTGATTGCCTCCCCCTTTTCATTTGCTCATTGCACAGTAGGTCCTCCACCAACACAGCTTAGTATCAGCTGAGGTTCAGTTTTCCAGAGGTAAATTAAGCTATCAGGAATTTGCAATGCGAGATCATTTCAATAGCTAACACTAGGATGCCTTCTGAATTAATAAAGGACAAAACTATTAAGTTCTATTACATTGCCAAAGTCTTCAGTAAACAGTTGTAAAACCTGACTCCAAGTCTGATACAGCTTCAAAACTCCAGGATAATTGCAAAATACACATTCACCAGATAATGTCATATACAGATTACACAGCAGGGGTGCAGCCACAGTTTGGTCTCAATTTTTAAGGCTTGAAAACAAAGAAGCGAAACCTCCATGTCCTAATGTAGCTATAAACAAAGTAAGACAAATCTATCAACTATAATTCTGAGCACGTCAGCTACAGTCACCATGGATGGAGGCAACTGCAAATGGTCACATGACAGCTCTGACTGTGAATCATTCTTTGCTAGAGTTCAATTCTGGCAATGAGCCCTTTGGAGGAACTGAATACACAGGATTTTTCTTCAGAAGAAAAAGAAAGGCATGAGTTTTCTTAGAACAAGCCAAGAATAAGCACAGAAAAGCTGATCTGACCAAGATGACAATTTCATGATGTATTTATCCGAGAGATCTTGTACAGAAAGAGGTCAAAAGTGTTCAAGATAGTCTAGACAACTTAAATATGAATAATTAACTACAAGCAGTTTTTGCTGTGGCTCTGCAGGATGAGCAAAGTCTTCGGTTCTACCACGTGGACAGAATGGCTATTCTATCCATTGAACATGGTCTCTCCCAAGGAGAGACTTCAAGGGAGAAAACAGTCAGGCAATACTAGATAGGGTAATATAGAAATGGGAAGTAGTGTTAAATGAGAACATCTAGTCTAGGTTCAAAAAAAATGAACAATTACAGACCTCTGACACGTCAAAAGCCATCATCAATTTAAATTATTTCCCATGCACTCACACAATGAGTTCTGAGTTCATTCACTCATCCTTCAAACATCTGAAAAAAAGCCTTCACGATACAGAAAAAAAATGAAGAACAAGGAGCTCGGTACACAGCTCAGTTTCTTGATGCTTTGGCAAACAAACCATTCAAAAGTACCTGGCTCTTCCCTTCCATGATTTCTTTGAGGCGCTTTAAGACAGTGCTGAGGCTTCTCAACTGAACTGCTGTTCGAGGATCATGACCTCCAAGAGGAGGTTCCACTTTCCTTCGATTGTCTGCAAAGGGAGGGAGAGTAATAACACTTATTCTATGGCACATCCACATTTACACAACATGAAACCCCATTGGAGAAAAAAATGCTTGCAAAAATATGCACTTTACAAAGTTACAGCGTGCATCACTTCTTGCTCTTACACTCCTCCATAATGAGCTTTTGATGTCTGGTAGCTTACTTTGGTTTTTTAAATACTATTCTCTCAGTGTTTACAAAAACCCATTTAAATTCTGAGAATTAAAGCATCTTCTACAGAAGTGATTTTCAGTTTAGTATATTAACCTTTTAATATCTTTTTAGAAAACAGTTAAGTCTTGCTTTAGAATGCCCTCTAGGATATTAATACTCACGAAATAACTGTAACAATTGTTACCTTCCTTCTAGGACTGGTATGAGTCAACAGCTTAAGTTTAGTTTACTTACAAATGACTGCAACAAGTCTAAGAACTGCACAGTACAGTTTCTATTACATTCAGTAACTCGGAATAAAATTTATTCAGTAGATACTTTAAAAAAAATTAAAAATTAAAAAAAAAAAAAAAGCCAAGCTGCTGAGAACTTGTGCAGGCATTCTTATTTAACTACAGCAAAAGAAACTACTGAATAAGAATGTAATATAGCTAATTTCTTTCCTGTGTAAACGGTAGATTGCTTTGAATCACTGCTGTAATAGTTACAAACTGGGTCCTTTTTTCTCAGAAGGACCTGCAGATAGTGCTGTATTTAACCAGCACACTACAGTCACCATTCTACACAGACAATTTTTCTGAATAAAGTTTCTTACCAGCTTTGCCGCTCTCCATCCGACTAGCATTTTAATCTGATTCCCTCAGTACAGGAAAAACAGACATGGCTGCTTTTTGTTTACAGCTTTAGAGACCACTGATGTCAGCAGGAATGCAGACAGCACCAGCAGAAGGCTGTTAACTGTTGCGCTGCGGTGAGAACTCAGCTGTGCTTCTGTGTGCCAGAGATCAAAACCCTTAGAGTAATGTGACTAAAACTGCAAGATTCCATACCTTCACTTCAGGTTCTCAGTAGGTATTTTTAGCTAATTAAGTTAATCATACGTGCATGCAATGAACTCTGTACAGCACAAAATACACAACACTTCATTTTAAAGAGACCTGAGTACTTAAATCCAGTGGAATTTATTTAAAAGCCAAATAAGCATGCTTTCTAACAGAAACAAGTTTTTCTAGGGTGATTTAAGTGACTTTTTCAGGAAATTATTATCAGGTCTCCTGCCCAATTAACCACAAACCATATAAGGCAAGTGACTACTACACTATTAACATACACAGTTCTGAGGGAATGTGACATCTTAACCCCCACTGGGCCTCTTGTTAGTTAAAGGCTGCTTGCTGTATTACACAAAACAATGACAATAACCTTTTGACAACATAAGAAAAGACATGCCATCAGTAGTAGATCATGATTAGATCACCTTCACTTCCACAAACATTAAAGTCTTTTTATGAGTACAAGCTTACACAGCAGCAACTGTGTTTTCTTTCCATTTCTTTCCCATCCACACTGTCCCTGAACACAAACTCTGTATGCCAAATGAACCCCACACTGACTTCCAATGACTTATTTCTAGCCTATTTGTCCTCTATAAGCTAAAAATTTAATCTTAGAGACAAAATAAATAAATAAATAAATAAATAATCTCATATTTCAACAGTAACCCTCATCCTTTCTACATGTATTCATAGCAGCAAAATCTACATGTCCTCTGAAATACGTTTTCTGCCTCTTCTTACTGACCTGTGATCTGAATCTGGACTGTGATCACTACAAACATAGAATACTATTCCAGCTATAACCACCTACTAAGCTTACATGCTCTTCTGAGCTCAATTCACAGAGATTTGCTGAGCTGACCAAACACTAACATCCGATGCAGAACTTCACACAGTTTCAACAATGAACAAAGAACCCTACCAGGGATACCACAGTTTTGATAATGCAACATGAACTGCTTTCTAGTTTCCATGGCCAAAGCACACAGTTTCAACATTCAAGCTCACTGTAACAGCTTCAACACTGTACTCCAGTGACTTGAGGAGGATGCAAAGTATATCATTTTCCAAGGCCTTTTTCAATGAAAAAGATGCTCCAGTAATGGGTGATGTTCTTCATGCTTCCCAATAGCAACCACATAATTCCCCTAGGCCTTCTTCCTTCTCTTATGATCACTGTCCCTTTTTCATGTCTACTAAGCCCCTTTGCCTTCCTTGTCACTGTCAGTCTGCTACAATCTTGTAGCATCAACAGCTTTATTGTGCTGTTCAGGTAACAAGTTAGAATCACTTTTACTACCAATGCTTCCTCCCCAGTTTCTCAGTGTATCTAATTCTCCTCAAACTGGACTTGAGAGCTGCAACATCATTTCAGTACCAGACTATTTAGGTTCAATCAAGCACTTGGAAAGCGCTCAGCTGGCTGCACACACAGGTGGTACACACACACTCCAGTAAAGCCAGCTGGGCCCTTTGTTTCTGTAATAGCAGCTCCAGTTCTTCAGCTGGAGTTCCAGTGAAGGATGCAGCACATTAGTCCAGAGCAGGTGTGTCTAATCAGATATTCAACTCGAAAATCTGAACATGACTCTTTATCAAACTTCGATAATTCCTGTCTTAGCAGAGAAAAATATCCCTCACTTCACAATCACACTTTACAGGAAGAGTAAAATTTCATCAGAAATCTCTGATGAACACCTTGAGACCTCACTAAGAACTGTGACCACTGCAACTGAACCCAACTGGTGTGTTCGTTTCACAAAAACAAGGTCAAATATCCCACTAGTTCTTAAGGTTTTGTTCCTCCCTTCTTTGTTTAATGTTTTAAGAAAAATATTTTAAATTGAAATGTTTTGTTACTTCTGTATTGACAATACTGTATATTTTGCAAAGGCTGCTCTGAAAATAGTGCCTCCTATTTTATTACATTGGCCTATAATATCGGGTGGATGCTGGTGGTATGGCAGTAGAGGTTGAACCTTCTCACCAATACTCCATTTAATTTTGTTGCTGCATGACAGACACCAGCAGAGGGGCAGTCTGACAAAACGATGCCTTACACAGAAGTGCATATGAAGAAAAGGGCTTTATGAAATCAAGTTCAACTCTCACTTCACTCACTTCACATTCACTCCACCCTCAAGAAATTTAGAATAGCATGTGGTAACTGACCCTAAGTTACAAATACAAAGGTTCAGACAAGTACATCTTCGATTCCACTCTACACAGCTAAAAGAAAAAAATCCTTTGATGACACCAACTGCAATCTCATTCAGACTCAGCTTTTGTAGTTTGCACATTGCGATTAGAAAACTGAAGTCTCTCAGAACAACATGCCCTTTTTCACTATCAAGATTCAAGTTGTTTTAATACTTTGGACATATTTTGGCAGCCTCTCCCATTCCAGTGTTTTGCCATTGAAACAGTAGAACGACTACCAACTGGTATTTTGCTGGAAGAGGTGGAGGCATGCTTCTGAGGCTGAAGTACAACCTCACTGAAGCAGTGTAGCCTGATACCAAATTCCACTGCCAACCTACACAGTGAGCCCTCTGTTCACCTCCTTCCACCTCATTCCAAAGCAACCCAGACTAATTGGTACAATATACCCTTGTAGCATAAGGAGATGAAATTACCTAGGGTTGAGGAAGATCTTCTTTGTAGCTCACCAGTTAGTTGTTTTTTGTAGGGAACTGGTGACCTCAGAGACTGAGCCCTGGGGGGATGCTGAGGACTGGACCAGCTGCTGCTCAGTGCCTGTGAATCAGTCTGTCCTGCTTCTGCTCTCTCCGCTGGGGATGAAAGCCTGCCATCATCTGGAAAGCAAAAAAACAACCATTCAGATATGACAGAGAAAAATCAGTAGAATATGTAAAACCTGCATTTGAATCATTATTATACATAACAAAACATATTAATTTTTAGTGTGAGAAGTGCCATAAAAACATGGAAAGCAGTCAGTGTGCAGAACTAGCCTGCTAAGGCTCAGGCTAGTCCAGAAACAACCCTAATGTGAAAAGTGTTTATAAAAAAATAACAAGCAAGAACTACTTCTGACAGGGAACAGCTACCCTTTATTGTCAGCTTCTGCCCTCAGAGGAGATTTTCAGTTATGTTAGCAGCCAGTACTGTGGTCACCTTAAAGTTACCACAGTCTTCAACAAACCACCCTTCTCCGTCAGAGGAACAAGCATAGACAGTTTCTCAGTGATCCCAGTAACATGCCCATCTTGAGTGCTGTTTCACAGTTGTTTTTTTTCCATTCTTTCAGAGCAGTACTTTGCTGACTCCAGCTACATTTCCGGAGACAAACAAACTAAACCAATATTGACCAAATGCATGTTCCTTTCAAAAAATTAATTAGGACAGGTAATATTCTACTGTACAAACTAACAGCACTCGTATCAACCAATTTTTTCATCCTGCCTAGGAATAATCTGAACAGATCAGCTTGTTTATGCAAAAACCTATTTTGGCTCCTTTTCCTCAGAAAGTACGCTTCACAAAGCTGGAAAATGAACAGAATGTCATGAAACAGAAAATGTCTCCAGAAAAGACAAGGGTAGTTTTTGCATGATGCACTCAGGTGCATTTTTTCACCATTTTATGCAAGATTCTTCAAGAAATCAAAACCAGGAACTCACACAGTTCTGTAAGAGCTTGCCTAACAATAACATAAGTGTTTCCTGACACAGCACAAAGGCCAGCATCAACTACAACATTTTAATATACAAACCCTTTGTAACACTTGATAGAGAACACTTAAGCCGAACAAATTAAGGATGGACTTCCTATATTACACCAATTTTTTGCAACTCAAAGGTATGGAGGTAGATGAGAAGTGGAAGAAGTATGGAATAAGAACTTGCTTTGGAAAGGTAGGCAGATATTTCACTTACATAAGCTGGTAAAGGGTTAATGCTGTTTTTGGCCCTGAAAATTTAATACAGGCAAGGGATGCTCAGACAGCCAGATAAGAAGCATTGTGCATTTTGTGCTGTCTGTTGACTGACTTGTCTCTGACCTTCACAGGCAACTGCAGAGCTCAGGTGCAAGTTGCTGGCTATCTTCTCCCACAGCAAAGCTCTACAATGCCACCCAATAGCAAGACATAACATCCTGCACAAAAGATTGACTCACCATCCATTTGGCCATTATACTCCTATGTTCAGAAGTGTTTCCACAGGTTCATGTGGCAGCAGAGGCCATTAATAAAACAGAAAGCACAAAATGCATGTAAACACATTCTCCCAAGTACTCACCCTTGCTGAAGCGGAAGAGATTTACAAAAGAGCTGTAGGCTGATTTAAAAGGAGGCTCATCCTGGTCAGGAGTTAAGGGTTTGAAGTGAGTGAGATGAGATGGACTGCTAGGAGAACGAGGTAGATCACTGGCAGAATCCAGTGTCGGAGATCGCCTGTCATCTGCTGCCATTTCACGTGCCCTGAAAAGAGTTCAGCAACACGCATTAAACATGAGGTGGTGAAACAGATCTCTTCAGTCAACCAAAAAAGAGGTGACTCAATGCTGATTGAAATGTTCAACCCACCTACCACATACATCTGCTATTAGCACATGTCAGTAGGCCAGAATTAGGGGTACAAGTCCCCTCTCTGGTCAGTAACAAGACAGCAGCACTAAAAGAGGTAGCAATTCAAAGCTGCTAGCTAAAGATCCAGAGCAACCAGATTAAGAAAGCAAACATCCACAGAGCCTGACAACACGTTCTGGTTGTTGCTTTATGCGATTTGACTCATTGAAATTTTTCAAATGAAGGCTCCACACGCATGCAGAGAAGTTTCAACTTCAGATTAAAAAAAAGAAAAGCATTAATACTGTGATATCTGCAGCCCTCATAATGACTAAACTGGTATCTCTCAGCAAGCATGAGACACACTTCTTTTTCTGACCAGGTTAACTTCAGAATAGGAAATACAATGAAATGCACATAAAAGCAGGCCAGAAAGACTAAGATTGTTTGGTGGCACACAGCTTCATTCCCTTTGCAATACGATGCAGAACCTTGTGCAAATCACTGGCACAGTAATGCAAGCTGTATTCTGTTTGCTGCTGTACCTAACACCTAAAAACTTCCTTGTTTTCAAGAGTAGCTACACTAAAGGAAGGAAAGGGGAGTAGCTGTGTTAGGAAAGTCATACTTGTTGACCCCACTTGCTGTGTATCAAAGCCTTCATCCATACGACCCAGAGTCATACTTTCCCACACGCTATATTCTTAAGCCTCAACTGATCCCTGATATCTTCCACCCTGGTAATGCTACTCGTACAAGCTAAGGTACTTACTTCCTTCATCTTTGCTTAAGCAAGATTGGGTGAAACATCTGACAAAGCCACAACACAGAGAGCTGATGTGACCAGCTGACCCCCTTTATCTCTGCCCAGGATCAAAACAGTTTAACAGCCTATTTCCTGCTTGGCAACTGATGCATGCTCCTCCATGAAGTCACAGTTCCCACAGCATATACCCACCTTGCTGTCTGGAACATTTTCTTCTAAGTTTTCAGAACTCCCACTAACGACCCCCACGGTTTCTGCAGGACACTGGGAGTGCTAACAGGCTGCACCGCATGCAGCTCAGGCACTGAGATCTGACTGCTCCCACAACAAACACACAACAGAAAGTATCCCTGAGTTACCCATATGACTGCATACGTCTGGCAGGGCAAGAGAAAAAGCGAATTTTGGTACATGCACACAACACACACACAGGCCTAGAAAATAAACTTCACCTTCGAGAAAAACAAAACAACCTGCTTGCTTCTATGTTGGTAGTAGCAGCCCCACTAAAGCTGATGGGAGAGGGAGCGCAATCCTTAGCGGTGATCCCACACGCACCGGGCTCCGCGCGGCGGGAGGCACGTACCGGGGAGCGGCACAAACCAAGCCTGTGCCCCGGCTCCTCACCAAGCGGCGGCAGGGGACGCGTTTAAGGCCATTTCAGCCGCGACGCCGCCAGCGATCATGCGCTGCCCGTCAGCGGAGCGCCAGCAGGGGCGCGTGCCAGGGAGGAAACCTGCGGGCGCCGAGGCCGGCAGAAGGCAGCTACGGCCGCTGCCCGCAGCGCCCGCGGAGGGCCCCGGGGCCACTCACGGCTCGGCACCGCCTGGCCCGCGACTCCCACGGCCGGCGTTTAGACGCAGCGCTCAAAACAGAAGCGCGGCTGCGGGACGGCCGCCCGGGGCCAGCGGGCCTGCAGCGTTCCGCGAAGCCGCGGGCGAGGCAGGGTCTTACCGAGGAGCCTCGCGAGCCCCGCGAGCCGCCCACAGCGGCCCGGATACCGCCCAGAACCGCGCGACTCTCACCTGCCGCCCGCGGGTACCGGGCCAGGTGCAGGCCGCAGGCGCGGGCACCGCCTCTCCCCACCCCGCCCCCAGCCCCGCACAATCGCCCGCCGATGGCGGCGCCGGAACGAGGCGTCGCTAATCGAGGCCCCGCGCTCATCCACCACCCGCCCAGGGCCATTGGGCGGAGCAGCCTCCTACCGGGACCCGCCCGCGGGCGCACTTGGGACGGCCGCCTCCAGCGCGGCGCTCCTCCCCGCTCTCAACTCGTTCCGCCGCTTCCCTCAGCGCGAGGCACCCCTCGGGCCGAGCGACGCGCATTTCCCCAACCACCCCTAGAGCGGCCAGGCCTCGGCGCACACACCTCTTCGGGTGGGGCAGGGTGGTGTTACTTACTGTGCCTGCCGCGGGAGGGCGCTGGGCAGCCCCGCGGAACGGGACCGCTCAGCCCACTCCGTACCCCGGTCCGCCCACGGCGGCGAGGAGGAGGAGGGCCCGGGAGGGGCCGGCGGGTGGTGGGGGCGCGGTCCCATAAAGGGCTCCGCGCCAGGCCCAGCCCTGCAGTGTCGTGAGCGGCGGAGTGCGGTGCGGGCAGGTAACGCTGCGTAGCCCAGCTTGCGGCGGGCGGGGCCGTGACTGTGCCTTTGTCCTTCTCTAGTGCCGTTCTCTGCGGGGTGGATTCCTGGCTAGGTTGGGGTTAGGTGTTTTTTTTTGTTGTTTTTGTTAGCGTATCGGTAAGGAAGAACTCCGGCTGCTCGGCTGCAACGGTCCCTTTCTATTGGGGGCGCCTCTGAACGCCTTCGATCGCCGCGGGGTGCCCGCACCTCGGTCCCGCTCTGGGTCGCGGGGTTCCTCCTTTCGCGAACCTCGCGGTGCTCCGTGCCGTGACGCCCCGTCTGGGGCCTCGCAGCTATCGATGCTGAGCTGCTGACGGCTCGCTCTGTGCTGCGGCCTGGGGCCGGGCTCGGGTGCGGTTGCGGCGGGCTGTCATAGGCGGTGTGGGAGTAGGGGCGGTGGGCTGGGAGACGCTGGGGCGCGCAGTGGGCAGGCCCGATCCGGAGAGCTCCTGTGCGGCTGTGCTGGGAGGTGTTGCAATAGTTAATTAGTGACTTCTGGCTCCCAGTCTTTACTGCAAACCAAGGAGCGTTTAGAATTCAGCCAAGCTTTAAACTGCCGGGGTTAAGTGTAAGAGGTTCTTGTAGGCCCTTTGCTGACCTTTAGCAGCTCTGTAGAGTACAAAACTGAAGTGAAAAGGTGACAGAAGAAGGACGTCCAGAATTCTTCAGGGCAGCGCACCTGTTGGTGAGCAGGCCCTGCCACTGAGAGAAGGGTACTGGGGCTGTGACCAGGGAGACCTGCAGGGTGCCATCAGCTCCTCAAGAAGCACCTGTTCCACCATTCCAGGAGGATGTATCTCACTGGAGGCACATCTTGTGTCTTCATCTTCCCGCATGGCAACACTGCTGTGGAGTTGTCTGATCTTGTTTAATTAAGGATCAAACCACAATAAAAGTAATGGTGGGTGGGGCTGTGGCTTAAATGAATGACCAGAATTCCTCAGGCCGTGCAAGTACTAAAAGCCAAACTAGAGTCTCCTGGCTAATGACATGCGCCTACGCCATGGGACTGTGAGACAGTCCTTATTACACAGCTGTTCCTGGAAAGTGGGCACAAAATACTTGTATAAATAAACTGAGTTTACTATAAATAAATAAACACAGTGTGATCAAATGATGTTAAACTTTCTCTTGAGAACTGGAAAGACCTAATATGAGACAAGATTGTATCTTTCTGTAGGATACAAGTGCCTGACTGGTTCATTTTTCAACTTTATGCACTCATAATTTGCGTAAAACAAGGTTGTGAGTTCCTGAACACTGAGCCTGTTCATCTAGGTTAGGCCATTCATGGAGCTCAGTGTCCGTGAGACTGTAAGTTCAGGCACAAGGGCTTGGTGTCTCACTGTACTATCCCAGCAGCTACATACAAGAAGCGGACTGTCTTAAAGGGAAGAAAATGCCAAGTCATAGCTCTTGCATAATTGGAGTTGAGAACCAAGGAACTGGATAATAAAAAAAGCAGGGCACTGTGTGAGAGAAGTCGAGTGGATTGCAGGGTGGTTGGTTTTTTTTTGTTTTTTTGTCAAAGATCAAAGTACAACTGGAGGGATAGAGTTCAGGGTTTTTTGTTTTTTTTAAGGCTGAACAAATATCTTGGGAAACTTCTGTTGCATATAGAAAGCAAATGTGGCCAGTATTTATTTGACCAGCAGAAGTAAAGCTTGCCAGGAGAAAATACTGTCAATATGTCCCTGCTTCCTTCTTCCCTGGAGAAGGAAGTTATTAAAGACCCTGATGTCTCTAAAAGTGCCCATCTCCTGGGGTGGAATTTGGGTGGAAAGAATTTGACCATGCTTTCAAATTCCTTTGTAAAACATAATTCAAGCTCTCAATTAAGCCCATACCCTTAAGTCTCAACTGTTAACCTTTTATTTTATCCCCAGATCTTTCTGACAGCTGGGATTCCAAGAACAATACCATCTTTTCAGGACTTCAGAAGTGGTTATGTATGCAACATTAATACCTCTACTTGTGTTGTGAAAATGCAGAATACATGTGTTGGTCATATGTGTTGGTAGTTCTTAACTTAGGTTTGTTTTTTTTTTACTGCAGATCAAAATGTCTAAAAAAATCCATGGAGGGTCTGTTGTGGAGATGCAAGGAGATGAAATGACACGGGTCATCTGGGAATTGATTAAAGAAAAGCTGATTTTTCCTTATGTAGATCTGGATTTGCACAGGTAATTGCTCTTTATGACATTCAGCCAACTTGGTACTGCAATTTGCATGTGTCATTAAGCATTGCTCAAGTTTCACTTACTGTCTTATCACTCCTCCAGCACTTATGTGGAGAGGCTAACTAGTCCTTTTTATACTGGTAACATTCAAAGCTGACTCCCTGGCTGTTACCTCAAAGGCCAATCTCAATAAATACTGTGGAAAAACATGGGTTCACGATGAAGGTACTTTGGTTAACTCTCCCCTGGTAGTCCCTATGGGGATTCATCACAGCACTACACAGTGAATGCTCAATAAAGAGTTCCCTTACAGTCATGGTTTGCTTTTTATTTTTATCTTCTACATTCGTTTTGCAGTACCTGGGCAGTCTGTGTGGCTTCCCTCAGCCTAAAGAATTAGGAGCATGGGATATTTCAGCCATTCCCTGGCTTGAAGCCTAGCATCTGTGAACTTTGAGCAGGTCTAGAGCTTTAGAGCTTCTTGCCATCTCTGAAGACCTGCCCAGAAGGTGCAAGTGTCATTGTAGGGCACGAACTTTGACGTAGGCTGTGCTCCACATTCCCTTCTGGGAAAAACAAATGCTAGTAGCTGGTATGGCAAAGGGGAGCTGTGTATACCATCTGGTCAAGCAGAATAAACAGTTCATTTCCTTTGTAGTCACTAAGCCTTAATTATTAGATAAATATCCAGCAGTGTGGCTCTTCTCTGTGTGGAATGAGGACTTCCATGGTAGCTGATGTTATTAAACCCACAAGTCTGACCTTGTACCCTGCTCTTGAAGTCATTTGTATGCCACCTACATCATGCTTTTTCTTTGCTAGTGTTGAGACCCAGACAAACAGGAACTCAGCAGCACAATATATATGCATGGTCTGGAGAACATCTATTTTCAAAGAAGGGTGGGAGGAGACAATGCAGACCCCTAGCTGAGCCAGCACAATGGCTAGATTCATGCAGAGCTGGCTGTGCTTCAGGGCTGTCCCACACTGGGCACTCAGAAAGCTGTTAAAACAGTGAGTGTAGGAAACGTGCTTCCTCTGAGTGTTTGAGGGAGGCTATTGGCAGTTGTGCTGCCAGAGCAGGATTGTGGGTCCATTGTCAAAGCAGTTTTCAATTGAAAGCCTGGTGTGTTGCTTTGTGTGCTTCAGTAAATTAAGGAAGCAAAAACCTTCAGTACAAGAGACTTGAAATAAAGGCCTATAATCACTTGGGGATTGTGCTGTTCCATACCATGAGAAAACCAAGCAGAAAGTTCCACTGCTAAGAAAATCAAAAGAGAAAGCAAAGACACAGACTGTGTCTTGTGCTGGAAGATAGGCTCAGCCATAAACTGAAGCTGCATTTTGTATACCTTCACATCAACAGCTGAAATATCAATATATGAGCCTGTGTGTTTATTAGCGTGGATGCTACTGGAGTGGGAGAGGAATAACTTCTGTTATGGTAGAGCACTGGAATTACCGAGTCTGGTTTCTTTCCTATTGCATGTGAACCAATGCCCTGGGTAATTTTGACTGTTTGTGGGTTTGTTACAGCTATGACTTGGGCATTGAGCATCGTGATGCTACAAATGATAAAGTGACTGTGGAAGCTGCTGAAGCCATAAAGAAATATCACGTTGGCATCAAGTGTGCCACCATCACTCCTGATGAGAAGAGAGTAGAAGAGTTCAAGTTGAAGCAGATGTGGAAGTCTCCCAATGGGACCATTAGGAACATCCTAGGTGGAACAGTCTTCAGGGAAGCTATTATCTGCAAGAACATACCCCGATTGGTGTCTGGATGGGTAAAACCCATTGTCATTGGCCGTCATGCTTACGGGGATCAAGTGAGTCACTTCAGTGCTTACCCATCTTATCTATCTGAAAAGTCTTTGTCCTGAACTAGGACTCCCACCTGGAAGCAGGCACTTACTCACTAGTACTTGTGTAACACCTGGCAAGGAGCAGTAGAGCCTCTTTCATACCTTTGTTCCTTAAACAGTGCAGTTGTTTAAGCAGTTTCATGAGCTGTGCTTAGATTAGGTAGGGCTTTACCTAAGCATGGGGTGAACCCATTTCTCTAAGTTGTTTTCCTGAATTCTGCAGAATCCTCCTCAAGTGCTGTTCATAGCAAAAGTGGACATGAGTGATTTGTAAAAGCAAGGAAAGTTGCCTTGGTATGTGGGTGCTGTTTTTTCTTACTTTTTAAAATTTGGATCTGTCTTCTAAACTTGATATCAACAGCTGAGGTTTAGACAGCATTCCTGCATGGTGTTCATAATGGACAAATCAGGCTGTGGAATGAAGAAGGGAAACTGCCATTGGTGGAGGTAGTACAAGGCCATGGGAAATGATCATGTAGCATTCAGTGTCGTTTTTGGGCAGAGAACAAATACACTGCTCCCTGGGTGATGATGCCCTGCAAAGCAACCAAATATGACAGAAGGAGAGTCCTTCAAGATGAGTGACTGCTTAAACGAATGAGTAAACCCAAAACTGAGGAAGAGTTGTAAGATTAGCTGGGATGGAATGATAAAATATTAAGAATCGATGCGGGGGGTGGAAAAAAAAATGTGGTCCAGCATCTTTATTAGCATTTAGTAACTGAGAAGGTCAAATAATAATTAACACTGGATTAAGGGGTAAGGATTATGACCCTGCCAAAGCACAAGATTAAAACAAAGGGAATAAAGTACAGCACATATTAGCAAGACGCTTTTGTAACTTCAGAATACCTTAAGGAACAGATTATCTCAAAAGGAAAGAAACTACTTGGAAAAAGGATGACAGAAAATATAAAAGTAAATAGTACTGTTCAAGCCAGTTGGGAAAATGTGTAACAATTCATAGAACATCAAATTCTTATGACACCTGGAAGGCCAGTCTGCCCTGCAATGGATAGAAGTAGTGACTTTTGTTAAGATCATCTAGGATTTAGCTTTATCCATGAGATAAGTGAATATGAATGGCTTGGAGGTAGGGAGGGGAAAACTTTCTACTCAGAAGCCACAAAGCACTCTGAATAACTTCACACTTTAAAACTCTTGCGTGTCTGCAAAAATATATTCTCATCCACTTGATGGAGTCCAAGAATCTGCATGTATTTTCCCATGAAAGGGGATAATCGTTTCTGACACAGGCAGACACTTGAGTGCTTAACTCTTGCCTCTCCAGTAAGATAATCTGGGGACTGCATGGCCAATGCAAACAGAGCCTATTTAACAGATTTATTTATTGTAAATGCATCTCTGTACCTTATCCAACCCTGCATTATCTTCATAGTTCTGTCCTCCTGATAGATAAAACTACCATGAAATTATCATTGCAATTTTTATTTTTATTTTTTTTACAGTACAGAGCAACTGATTTTGTGGTACCTGGTCCTGGAAAAGTAGAGATGACATACACTCCAGTAGATGGAGGCAAACCAGTCACCTATCTGGTCCATAACTTTGAAAGTAGGTACTATTTCTACGTTTTGCTTGGGACTGACATTTCTTGGTTTAATTCAATGCTAAATTATTAGTCAGATCTGTGTGATGGTACAATATCTCTTTGGGAGGTAAAGGATGGAGAAGACCTGTGTCTTTTTCATCTGTCTGGGAACTACTGAAGGTTTCTTGAAACTTTCCTGGGATCAAAGCAGCATATCAAATATGTACTCATACTAGGCATGTTCCTTGTATAATGACTCTGGTAGTGACATGCATGCTCCTTCCTCTGTTCAGAGGGGAACTTGCTATCTAAATAGTGCTTAACCTGAAGGGAACTATATTTAAGAGCAATCCAGACACAGTTATTTCTGGCTGTAGTGTGTCTTACTGAGCTCGATATAGTTTTCATAGTTTGTATTAAGCAAATTTTCTGTATAAAAATGAGAACTGAAATGAATTCCCCAAGGTAGGCAGGAAATTTGACAAGAGTACTCCTGTCTGTGTAGGCTATAACTGTTTTCATGTATGCATTCACAAAGGTATTTGTGTCCTGGCAATACTACTTTCCTGTTGCAGGTATTGTTAGGCTCAGAAAGAGGAGCTCTGACAGTGTTGGGCTGTGTTGCATAAAACACTTAAGCAATTAAATACACCCTTCTAGAAACCAGGATGTTTATGTAGGGTCAGGACCAAGGAAAACTTTACATTGGTTATCTGTCTTGTCTGTTAATGGTCAAAAGGTTCAGGATTTAAAGCTTGATGGTAACATGTGTACATGAGCAGGCAGTGTTGATTTTCCCCCAGATAAGCTGGTCAGTAAGTTCTAGCACATCTGCATAACACTATATAAGTTATGTGAATATTGATAGTTCTTCAGAGCCTGCTGAAGACTTTACCTTGCTCTTAGATGAGTGGTAAATTCTTTCTACAACTTGCTGGAAGTAGAAACAAAGCTGCAGGGTATGCCAGACACATGCTATGAAGAAATGCAGGAATACTTGGACAAAGCAGGCTGTCATTGCTGGAGCTAGTTTTGCAACGTAATGGAAGTCTGAAAGCATAAGGAACACAACATGAACAAACTCACTTTTAGCTTTGACTGAACCTCCTCTTCCAAACTGCTGCCTGCTGCTTCAGTGAAAAATACTTGTTATTATTTATCCCTTTAATAGAAATTCAAACACGTTCACTCCTGTCAGTTTTGCTTCTTAAATGTGGATTAGGTAGAAACTTCTTAGGGGTATTAGGTGTTAAGATGTACTTAGCTGTAAAACAAAAACATCTTACATATCCATGCATAACAGGATTATTACACCTGGTAGTGCAAAGTGAATCTTTCCCTGAAAGAATCAGTCTGAAAACGTAAAATAAATCAAGACACCTGGGAGTAATGCCAACCTACCTGCCAGAGTATGCTATGAAAAGACTGGCAAATCCTTAACCAAAATTAAACCTAGTTGAATTCTGTTCTTCTACTAACAGGCTGTGGAGGTGTAGCCATGGGAATGTACAACCTTGACCAGTCTATCAAGGATTTTGCACATAGTTCCTTCCAAATGGCGCTGTCTAAAGGCTGGCCCCTCTACATGAGCACCAAGAATACCATCCTGAAGAGATATGATGGCCGCTTTAAAGACATCTTCCAAGAGATCTATGACAGGTAGTTGTGATGGCTGTGTACTTCTTACCACAGTGCATCAGTCTGCAGCAGAAACACAAAGTCTTGTGAACTTTTGCAGTTAATTCAGTGTATTCAGACACTTGGCATTAATGGCAAACATCCTCCAGGAGAGCTGTACACCTTCTCTGTCATAGTTTTGCTTGGCCCACAGGACACAGTACTTAAGGCTTTGCTACATCTGGCTATGCTGTTCATCTCTGCTAACAGAGCTGCAGATTCTTTATGGGTTCTCCCACAATTCTGAACAGACTTGCATTGGCTGTAACAATTGAGGAAAAAGCAAAGAGAGAAGATGATGAAAATTCTTCTAGATTTTGTTTTGATTTTTTAAATCTCCATACACCTCACTATGCACTCTTATTTGAACAAACAGTGCATCCTGTTTTAGTCTATATATCAAGGTGTTCTGATTTTTGTTTTCCAGAGAATACAAGTCCCAGTTTGAGGCCAAGAAGATCTGGTATGAACATAGGCTCATTGATGATATGGTTGCTCAGGCCCTAAAATCTGAAGGAGGCTTTGTCTGGGCCTGCAAGAACTATGATGGTGATGTGCAGTCTGACTCTGTTGCACAAGGTATGATAAGTTTCCTGTGCTATACTTAAGTTAATTCAATAGCAGTTTCTTACAGTGTCCTGTCATATCTTATGTAATGGCCCAAGAGATGGTGATGGTTCTCAAAAGTTGTATTTCATACCTGTGGTCAGTCATGGAGCTATCAAGCAGGCAAATAATTTGATTTCACTTTGGCAAGAAGATCCATTCCACTGAATGTAGACCACACATTTAATTGTACTCTTTTACCAGATAGCAATATAATAACCAACAGCCCTTCTGTTGTAATGGTTGATCATTGGTGAGAATACTGGTGCTATACAGATAAGCAAGAAAAATTTGAAGACCTAAAGGTAGCTGTCATGTTACACTTTATAGATTTGTAGCACTTGACCAAAATCCTGTGTAATCAAACTGCCCAATGCCAAAACAAATACAGATGAAGAAAGCCACAGGGCAAGATGTGGTTTTATGTGAAATGTTCTTTCTTAAGCTAAGGTCAGCAAATATCCTCCCACACAACAAAGATGTGTTGGATTGCCACACAAAGAAGCTTTCAAACACACAGATCTCTGAAACCTGCAGGGTAAGAGGTGGCACGAATGTCCAGTTCTGCCAGCTGACTGTTCCTTTCACTGAAGCAGATACTGACATAGAATTGGTTTGTTTCTTATCCCCTTAGTGAGGTAGTGACTGGCAGCCCAACACTACTTGCTTCAGATTCCTTGTTCTAAAAAAAGAAATAAATAAAATTAAAAAAATCCAGCAAGTTAGGTGGGAATATTAATGTTCTTGAAATGGGGTGGAATGTCTACATATCTATGCCTTGTGGTTCAGTAGCACTGCTCATGTGAGTTGTTACTTCAAAGTTTCAGAACTAGCTAGTTAGTTACAGCAGCTCTAATGTTCAAGAACACTTAGCGTTCTCAAAACTCTCTTGTGGCAGAAAAAGGGGGAATTTAGATGAGCGCTGTTTTGAAGATTGAACTATGCATTCTGCAGGTTATGGTTCTCTGGGCATGATGACCAGTGTACTGATCTGCCCTGATGGCAAGACTGTTGAAGCAGAAGCTGCACATGGCACAGTAACTCGTCACTACCGCATGCACCAGAAAGGCCAAGAAACCTCCACTAACCCTATTGGTGAGCTTCCTTTTACTGCCCTTCAGTGATCTCTACACATGAAAGTACAGGTTTGGAGTAAGAATCCACATCCCTTCTGGAGAACCTGGCACCACAGCAGTTCACACTGGTACTTCATAATGCATTTGTCTTTTACAGAGACACCTGGAGCAAAATCAGTCTGGCATAGAGTGCAAGCAATACTTTTCATACAATCTATCTTATGAGACATGCTGTCATTCTTCTGCAAGTGATGGTTTTATAGCCACACTGGCTTTATAGTTTGGGTTGATTGCCTTTTATGTTACCCCTCCCCAGCCACCTATCAGTCTATGTACTTTAAGTATAAATTCACCTAGAATGGAATGTGAGAAAAAGATACAATGTAATGTATTACTAGAAAGAAGAGGCACCTTCATAAGGACAGCTTACTGTATAATCAGATTCCCACTACAGGTCTTTCTGACTTAGGGAAGAACTAAATAAAGTGGCAGGCACAAAGAGAAAATTTCAGGAGTCAGGGAATAGTTCGAGTTTTACTTTTCTTTAGAGCTGCACAGACAGGAAGCCTGCTGTAGGAAAGATAACACCTAACTTTCTTCTGTTTTCAGTGTTATTGTTAAAATATACATGTATACTTACTACCTAACTTTAGTACAGCATCCAAGGAGAATCCTAGAAGGAACAGAGTAATCTAGTGTTCTTTCTCAGCTTCCATCTTTGCGTGGACAAGAGGATTAGCTCACAGAGCTAAACTGGACAACAACGCTAGCCTCAAGACCTTTGCAACTGCCCTGGAAGAAGTGTGCATTGAGACCATTGAATCAGGTTTCATGACAAAGGACCTTGCTGCTTGTATCAAAGGCCTACCTAAGTAAGTGCATGAAGTGTGAATCAGTTATGCTTGGCACGGACTGCTTACTTGGTTTTTCTGGAGAAACATTTATTGGAAAGTTATTTTAGTGTACATAGTGCTGGAGTTTGATAACAGAACAGTGCTTTTCTGTAGCCAGAGCACTACAGTGTTCTGAAATGTTCCCTGCACCGGGTACTTCAGTGTATACTACACAGTACTATATTCTTCTGTCCTTGCTACTGTGGCAAATGCTTAGCAGAGGGGAAATAAAAGTATAAAGGAGTTCTTTGCAGGCTGGGTACATTGGTCAGAACTTTTCCTGCCTGTTCATTAGGATGGAGACCTACCTCACTGCCAAATATACCTGGCTCTCTCTTTTCTGCATCCTTGAAAAGCATCACAACTAATATCTGTCTTGTTTTTTTTCCTCCCTCAGTGTCACACGTTCTGACTACCTGAGCACCTTTGAATTCATGGACAAGCTTGCTGCAAACCTGAAGGGGAAGTTGGCCTCTCTGCCTAAACTTTAAGGCTTGGGTTCTACACGGGGTCTGCTAAGAAATTTCCACTTAAACTGCAGTCTACATCACACTACATCACCATAGTGTAACATTTCAAATACTAGACAAAAATGAGTATAAAAACTTTTAAGATGTTTAAAATATACTTTTTTTTTTAAATCTCTTGAGCTGCCAGTCTAAGTCTTACTTTTCTAAGCAGCTGAATGTAATACTATTCAAGCTCATTGTGGGCCTAGATTCCTTATGTCATTTTGAGCAAACCTGAGGTTCCTCTCTTATGACTTCGATTATTTCTTTCTTCTCAAACTGAAAGCCAGTCTATGCCACACCTCTGGTCAAACCAGCAGTGACTTACTGGCCAACAGACCTGAGAAATCAGAAACATCCTTATTGTTCCAGTACTGTTCACTGAGTATAAACGAGCTCGCAGGACTGTGACAGCTCTACTGCAGCCTCTTTCTTAGTGTAATTTTAGTGCCAGCTACAGCACAGTACCCTGATAACAAGAAATTTGCTAAGCCAAAATTAGCATCTGAGAAGAAGCACTTAGTAAATGCTGCAAACAAATCCTATAGGCTAAAAGCCTAATGAACTGCAGCAGTATCCTAAATGCAGGCTGTGCATTTAGATATATTTCTCCTGACTGAATGCAAATCATAGGAACTGTTCTTTCTTCCCCATCCCCTGCAATTCATTAAGGTGCAGAATGTTTCTCCAGTTGTCTGAGGTATCACATACACTTATTGTGATACAGCAAGTCAGCTTATGACTGTGAAGAACTATTCCATCCTTTTTGTTGTTTTTTTGTTGTTGTTTTTTTTAAAGAATTCAGTTTAGACTAAAATAAAAGCCAACTAACATTCTTTGTCTGTTTCCTTTATGTGATTAGGAGCAATGGTGAAATTCTGCCTCAGAAACAGAACTAGGTACCTCTCAGTACAGTCTACTGCATGTTGGGCCAGAGTTGGAACATGATGTAAATGTGAAGTAATTTCTCTCCCTTCTCAGAGCAAAGTTTTAATGTGTTGTGACTTGTGGTAATGTGTCAGTTGCCATGTGATGGTAAGCATCAGGTAGTGCACTAGAATTTGAAGCTATCACTTCCCTTGATACTTTTTGTGAATGATGGGAACACTTTAGCACATACAGACTAGCAGCTCCATGCAGATGTAGTTATAACACTGGGCTGGCCACTCACCTTCTTGAAGGACCTAAGATGGAAGGCAAGCCCTTGAAAACAGGGAGGCCCCACAACATCAGTAGGTAACCCCTGACTGACTTGGGGGAGACCTTTACAAAATGAAGCTTGTACATTAAGTGCTCTGCCTAAAGAGGTCAGGGGATAGATGTCACAGGGTTTTTATATAATCTATATAGGAGACTTTATTTACACTTTTAAAAAAAAAGCTATACAGAACATTAGAGACATTCTAGTAAAGACACAGAAGCAGGAACTTACAGGCTACATGTTCCGCTACATCACTTCTTGCTTCTCATCACCCACTGATATTAGTTTGCTTGCGTTGGCACTGGGAAGTCCTACAGGAAGAAGTTCTTTGATGATATTCTTGGTCTGTTCCTTGGTTTTGGGCCTTCTCTTCTTTTTGTTAACAGAGGACTGGAAGAACTCTGCGTTTGTAAACGGGTCACCCTGCCTCAGTTTGCTGTGGAAACAGAAGCATTAGATTAAATCACCAAGATTTCTTGAATATACATTATTTCAGTCTCTACAGTTTCTCAATTTTCTGAAATGCTTCTACCATAAGATGACTCAGTAGTAAAAGTTTATTCCCTATACAGTACAGCAGCAGCTGCACCAAAGAATACTTTCTGACTCATTATATAAACAATTTCTCACTAGTTCAAACAGTAACACTGAAAAACTTAGCATCACCCCTAGCCAGCACAGACATTTTAATAAAATCAGTTTAACAGCAAACATCATTTAGGAGCTAAATGTACAGTACAGAGTTAACAGTAAAGTATAGTAGCCACTGTCTGCACCAAACCAGCAATTGCTTTGTGGAAAAATGCAGCTACTTGCTTTGGTATTCAAATCCACTAGAAAAAGCAAATACAGGTCCAACTTGCTCATAGGGTTTGCTGGTTTCACACCAGTGGCTAGCTAAGCTCCACCACACTGCCACCCCAACACAGGGATGAGAAAAAGTTCAAGAGTTAAGGATACGGACATCAGTCACCAATTACATTCACAGGCAAAATAGACTCAGCATAAAGGAGATTAAGGCAATTTAGTGCTATTAACAGATTAAAGCAGCAAGTACTTAGAAAAAAAAGACATCTTTCCTGTCAGTCTGCCCCCCCCCACATCTATTTGTTTACTCTAAGAAGTGCAGGGGAATGGGGCTGTGGTTACCCCAACACCTCATCTCTCCTACTCCTTCACAGTCACTGCCCCTAGTCCAGCATGGAGTCTTCCCTATGAGATGCTGTCCTTCCCAAACTGATCCTATTGTGGAATTCCCACAGGCTGCAGCTCTTCAAGAACTGCTCCAACACAGATTTGTACCACAGAGTGTAATCTTTCAAGAACAAATTGCTCCAGCACAGGAGCAACAGGTAGTTGCTCTTCTTTAAGCTCCTCACAGGCTGCAGTTCTGGCCAAGAGTTTGCTCCTCTGTGGGCTGCGACCTCCTTCAAGCCATGTCCACCTGCTCTGCCATGGGCTGCTAATAGTTATCTACTACAGCATGGTACCCCACGGGCTGCAGGAGACTCCACCATGGGCTTCTCCACTAGCTGCAGGGAAACCTATTCCCTCTCTTTCTTCACTGACCTTGGTGCCTGCAAGGCATCTACATTTTCTCACTCATCTCTCCCTGCTCCCACATCCTGTATTTTATCCTCACACTAATCCTTTATTAGCACAAGGGTACCACATGCAAGCTTGCTAAGAGATGTATTTGTTCAGTGAAGGAGATATCTTCGATAGCTTGCTAACAGAAGCCTACACACACATATGCTAATGCATAAATAATGCTTAACTGCACTGTGGTAAAGAGGGACTCACAAAAACACCAAGGGTAGGAGGGACTGAAAGACCAACAAAACATCAGAGGATTTAACCCTGGACAGTGAGCATGTGAGAGAAGAGCAGGAGTTGGAGCATAGGAAAAGCCATGGAATTAATAGTTTAAATCCCCACCACTTGAGACTTGGCTCTCTGTAGCAGGCTGGGTCCGGTCTCCGCCTGGATGTGCGTTTTGGTATTTCTTCCAAGCTGGGGACGAGAGATGGAGTCCTGCCATTGGTCAAATCCTGTAGCGGACTGATCTCTAAAGAGACACATTTACAGATGAGCTGATCAAAACGTTGCCAAATAACTTCCAAATATCCTTAAAAATACAGCTTCGAGATGCCTACATCACCAGGTTTCTCTGAACACTGCCTAAGCCTGAATCTAATCAAACCTCTAAACTCAGACCATTTTTTATTCCAAAATTCTATACTTGTTCCTCACAAGCAAACTTATTAACCAAATTAAGCTTCTCACTGGAGGAAAAAAAAAAACAAAAACAACCAAAAAACAGATCCTTAATATTACAAATATCACTGGGCTCAAATGTAGTAGCCTCTTTCTGCAAAAATGAGAGTTGAAAGTTCTAACATCCAGTTGACAGTCTGTAGTAAACAAGCTTAAGGCACCCAGAAAACCCAGAAGACTTTCAGCACGGCTTCCCATAATGCAAGACCCTGCCAGTGTTTACTGCAGCTTTGAAAGTGAGGTCAGCCAATGCCCTACAAAGTACAGCTCTCTTATAGATAGAATAGGCCTCTCTGTGAACACCTACAGAAGAAAAAAAAACAAAAAACAAACAAAAAAAACCACTCATCTCCACCCCTTTAGAAAAATAAAATAAAAAAAATCAGCTTATCTGCTGAACTCCTCCTAGGAGCCACAGGACACACCACCAAACCCCTGGGAAAACAAAAAGACCAAATAGGAAAAACAAACAAACAAAAAAAACTAGAAAAGTTGAAGTGTGATCTCCAATGAAAAATTCTTCTAAAGGTAAAAAGCCTGAGCCCTTGCAGCAATAACCATTCATCGTGAACAACTTGCTATTGATACTCTATGCCTACTAAATGCACGCTGATAAAGAAGACGAGCAGAAATATATGTATTGCCTGCACAGTATGTAGTATTTACCCCCAAATACAGGTCCCCTCCCCATTCTGCCACCTACCAGGTTCCTGTGAAGGTGAACTCTGGGAACGTTTAAAACTTGACACAACCCGGTTTCTTTCCTCAGATGCTTCTTGTGTCCTCTTTTCTTTAAATAGCAGAGACCTTTCTGGACAAAGAGTCCCATTGCCTTCAGACTCTGAGCTTTTGGAAACTGGCAGATCTGTAAGCCCACAGCTGACAGGCAAATCTGCAGAACAGATCACAGAGGAGGACTCAAAGCTCTGTGAAAGTTCCTTAAATTTACTTCCAAGTGATACGTCAGCTATCTGCTCTTCCAGGGAAGCACCCAGCTCAGACAGCAGACTGGTAGGGCAGGAATATTTATTAATTAGCACAGTTTGCTTAGATACAAGTTCCATAGAACTTTCACAGAGGACATGGGCACCATCACTCTGCTTGGCTACAGAATTGGTCTCTGGAGAAGTGGAGGTTTTTCTCTTTCGCCGAGGCCTTGGTTTGCAATTGCCTTCTTTTTCCAAAGAACCAGTGTTGACAGCTTTAGTTTGCTCCTTTTCTTGAGGTTTCCCTGTTTGTTTTATATTGTTCTGAGCAGCTACCACACTCTGAAGTCTGGGAATCTTGCTAGCTTTGCTCCCAGGAACACAACTGGATGGTACCATTTCATCCTTTTCAAAATCTGTTTGGACACAATCCAAGTTTCCTGTAAGATCCAAAGGACAGACCAAATAAGTTCTTCTATGTTTACCTAGTGAATTCCTTGTGCCAGCTATTCCTTGAACACCTACAGAAGACCCAAAATTACCTTCATGTTTCTGACCTCTACAACTGCTTTTTGTGACAGTTTTCTTCCTCTTTATCTGATTGTTTTTACATTGCTTTTCAGCTTTGGCCTCAGGTATTTTTTCCATGCTGCTCGGCAAATTCTCCACAGAGTCATTTATTTGACAAATTACTCTAGTTTTTCTATTGGTTTTCTGTCTGATACTCTTTGTGGTCACATTTGATGAGTCTTCCTTTGAAGCATGCACACTTGAAGTCCTATCCCTCAACAAAAATAAATTTTGCAGACTGCAATCATCTGAGGGATCTTCATGACTCAAGACAGTATGATCTGGGACTTTTAACAAGCTGCTCTCCATGCTTTGGAACTCAACAATTCCATCTTCCTCAACTTGTACTAAGCCACCACTTCCAAGATCACTCAGCTGTGGTGGGTTCACCACATACGTTCTTCTGATTCTGACATTAGGAGAACGTGAACGCTGCACCACACCAGAGCCCCTGATCTTCAAGTCTAAAGCTCCAACACAAGCCTTCTGCTCCATATCAGAAGCCTCTGACCCACTAGGCCATACTGCAACTTCTGACAAAATAGGCTTCTCTGCATTTTGGGTTTTCTCTTTGCTTTGGGGTATATCAGAACCATTTTTTGCACTGGTTTTGATCACATTTGTTTTCTTTCTTCCTGAACTTGTTTTTTTAACAGACTTTTTCTCATCAGTTTTACAGTCAACTTTACTTCTAATCTTTACAGGAATGAACTCCATGACCTCATTGGAGCTGGAATCTACTTCAACACTACACCCAGTTTCTTTAGCCTGTGGCTGATCACAAGAAGTTTCTTTAACTGGAAGTCTTCTACTGGGACTAACAGCAGCTTCAGTAGGGGAAGGCAGTGAGCTGGGAGACTTCAGCTGTGGCTGTATGTTGTCCTCACTGAAGCTGCTGCTATCCTTTGTAATACCACACCAGGTTGTCCGAGTTGAAGCGACATGTGGAATGGTATCGGCACTTGAAGACTGAGTGCTTGCTGCAAACCAAGTTGAACGTTTTCTCTGTGTAACATGCCCTTGTGAGAGACGAATACAGAAGCGCTTCACCATTTCATCTTCATACGAAAGTGGACAACTTTCCCAAGCAGGTGCTGACAAATTGTTGAGATTTTGTTGGGTAGCACACAAGGACTCTGTCAGTAAGACAAAATTCATTCTTAAGACTCAGAAACATAGCAGAAAAGTCACCTTTTTCAGTACCACTATAAAATACATCCTGCAATCCTACCACAAAACCAGAAGATAGAAAAATCATGATTTTTGTTCCACAGACTCCACAAACTCACTATAGTAACCAAATTGCTCAGCTTTGGTCAGAACAAAGGCATCCCAAAGCAAGATCCCTTAAGCAGCCCTAATTTCTAGGGATGCTCACAATCAATGTGAGAAATTACTCATATGAAAAAAAAAAATCCACATGAACAAAAGCTGCATATCCAATTGTGCTCCAGGGAACAGCACTTTTAGACACTTGTGAAAACCTTATGCAAGCACAGTGCCTATTACTCAGGATACCTGGTGAGTAGTCTTGAGATACTGTAAACATACCAGCTATTCCCACTGAGATCTCCCATTCTGGGTTACCCATAATTCTTGCAATATCAGTGTCACTGAAATATACAGGTCCTAACAGTCATTTAGAACAACAGGAGCTATAGCTACAAGCTAAGGGGAGCTACGGCACCACATATATGTCAAATCATACCAGAACAACTAGTGAAGATGCACTTACCTCTAGAGGGGCATGAGTCAAGAAAAGCATCTTGTGCTCCCATTCCTTCACTCTGGTTCTTCCCACTTTCTTCCTGGTGGGACTGAGGCTTCCCAGCAAACTGTGGTGGCAAAGCATCTTCAGAAACAGACAAAGTTTCCAGAGGCTTATCAGGAACACAAGTCTGAAAACCTAATGAGGACTTCTGTATTGCTATGGAACTGCCACTTTGCTGTCTCAAATTTCTTGGCTTTGAAACGGGTACCCTCAGTGGCATCGCTGCAGTGCTGGTGAGAGAAATTAACAGCAGTAGGGTATATTCCACACCTTCAGCATGCTAAAGAACCCAACAGAACACAGCTTTCACCTCCCAAAAGCCACTATGCTGCAGCAACACATTTCTGAATGCTTCAGAAAGAACACTAACTGCCTGACTAGGATAGATTTTTTCCACTTCACAAATAAGTACAATTCATAAGGAAAGCACGTCTCTACATATGTGGAAGCAGGAAAAAAAAAATACAGAAGGCAACACAGAGGTACAGCCTTCTTCTATGTAGCTACATGCATGCTTAAGTATTTTTGTAGAAGATCATAGGAATACATCATTAGCAGAAATAAGATCTAACTGTTTACAGTAGCTACAATTAAATCATCACAGCCATAAACTCAAAGGACATGGCCTTTCCTCCAAAGAATCTACCATCTGTGTAAGACAACAAGGGCTGGGAAGGAAATCTTAGAGCAACCTCCAGCCATAAAGAAAAAAAACTTAAAGTGATACGTTTTCACAGGAGAGAAAAGGGCAAGTTCATGTAAAAACACTTGGCATTAGGACAAATAAGATGAGTAATGGCAGTAGAAAGACAGGTTAAAGGTAAATAGTGAGCAGGAATGCTTTAGAGAACACAAGTAATAGAAACAAACAACAGGAAACATTTAAAACACAAGAGCCATTTCAACATCTGACTTTAAGGCCAACCTCAGAAGATGATCATCTGCAATATAATCAGCCCAGCTATCTTCAGTCATGCTGTTCTTCTGGCCATTAGACAGGTACAAAGGACTAGTAGGATACTGGAAAGCAGATAAATAAAGGGAATTTAAGTTTCTTGCCATCACCTGTGCAAAAACCTGAATACAGACAGTAACAGCCCAATTTCACCTATAGAAGAGCATCAAATACTTCCAGTGAACCTCTTCCATTTAAAACTGCACAGCCAGAGGTCCTGTCCTCCCACTCCAAGGTTTCAACAGAACTGCATCTGCTGAAGAAGGCAGCTTTATCCACCTTTCAAGAGAACATCAGCTACACTAGCCAAGGCCTACGCTTGCAACTTCCTGGTTTACTAGAAGTTATTTACTGAGCAAATTAAACACAATGAGTCACAGCAAAATCACATTCTGCCTCCACAGGCAGAAGGATGAACTTAAACTAGTTTAGATAATCTGAGACAAGGAAGTGGGAAGATTCCCACTACTTCAAGCATACACATACTTCAAGCAACATTAGCACCAAGCTAAAAAACCAACCAAACAAACAAAAAAACAGACAGAAATCATCAAGCAAACTAAGAAAAATGGCAAAAGTGTTCAACACTGAATTCAGCAGGAGACAGCTTCCTTTCCAGTACAACCAACGGCATCCTCACATTTCCCACTGCTTACCTCAGAAAGCCGAGCCATTTTAACTGACTCCACAATGTTTTCAAGGTCTTTCAAGATGCTATTCTATGTTGAGGAAACACAGAGAAACAATAACTGTATTAAATCAAAACATCTGTTCCAACAAGGATACTGGAAGCCATAAAAAAGCACTGCACCTCTGGGGAGAACATAACTTAAAGAATGTATATGTAAACAAACTCATTTCAGATGCAAAAGATACTGATAATCAGTGACAGCTCATGCACCTCCCCCAAGGCAAAGGCACTAGCTCTGCCCACCCTCTGATAACTCTGTTAGTGCCATACCTGGAAGCAGAGCCTGTTTCGCAGAAAAGCATTCTGGAAGTGGCACTGCTCCAACTCCTTCTGCAAGATGACCTTCTCCTTGGCAAGCTGCTGTGCATTAGCTTTCTCTGCACTGAGGGCCAGTGCCAGTGCTTTATTGTTGTGCTTTAGGGAAACTTTAATAATGGAGGAGTTGTCTGTAGTCAAGAGAAACACCACACTGTATCAGTATTCAAGGTTTTGTTCATGCCTTTCTCCTCCCTTGTCATATTCCCTTCTCTTCCCAGATTAGCCTTCCTTCAGGCTCAGATATCTACAATTCATCAGTCCTCTACACAAAGACAGTAGTACAAATCATTCCCACATGGTTATAAGTATGGAATTCTCCAGAAAGTAGCAAGGAAGACTTTCCATAGTAACCTGAAACACTTTAGATGCAGACATCTCCATTTTCAAAGGGTCATGCTCAGCCAGTAACCTATCTTTCAATTCTTAATGAATAATAGAATGGCTTGGGAGCTGAGTACAGACAGACATGCTTCTGAATGAAAAAGTCAACTATAGGTCTCAGACCTTATATCCATCCAAAAAGGAGAGACATCTACTTCCCTCCATAATATACCTCAAGCAGACTTGAAACCATCTTTCCTAATTTTATAGCAAGTAAGCGGGAGTAACAGTAATATTTAATTTTACATACTATTTCTCCAATATTTCCCCTTATAAATCCAGTTATGACTAGCTTCTACAATGGTAAGTATAAACATTAGAACACCTCCTGCATTTAATGCTGTTGACAGGATGCTAATACAGACCCTGAGGACTCACTTGCCCAGAGCATTGACCAGAGCCACCAGAGACACACTCCAGCAGCCTGCAGCTGCCCCAGCTGCTGCTCCAAAGGTGCCAGCTGCTCTTCCATGGGCTCTGTGTTACACTTCCTAGTCACATATCCCTCAGACATCTTCAGACACCTCAGAATGCACTTGACTCTCATTCACAAGGGGACCAAACTCTCTAGAAGCCCAGAGGCTGGTAAGAAGTTGTAAACTATAAAAGCACTCACTAAGAGACTACCCTACTCCCACCCCTTGGCCCAAGGCGCAGTTCAAACAGCCCCTACGAACACAGTGCAAGATAAAACACACTTACTGATTATTTTAGTTTTGATTTTTGACGCAATTGAGGCGTTCAACTTAGCGGCTCTCAGGACACCGTTTTTCTTCTCCCGCATCCGCTCTCGTACATCGTCCAGGACGAAGGAAGCTTCGGAGGCCTTCCGACATGCCATCGCTGGAGGAAGAAGAGCCACAAGGCAGGGTTAGCGCGGAGCCTGCCGAAGGTTTACTCTGCCAGAGGCGAACTGCCTCCCCGCCCCACTCCAGGCCCCGTGGACAGAGTGAGCGCGCGGCACATCGCGCTGCACCTCCGCGGGCCGTTACGGCCCCGAGCCCTCCGCCGACCTTCCTCCCATCCAGGCCAGCAGCCTTCCCTCACCTCTCCTCCCAGCGGGACCGCAGCCCTTCGTCATGCCTGAGGAAGGATGGACGAACGGCAGCCCTACCTACCATAGACGTTAGAATTCAAACACAGCTGCAGACCGCCCGCCTCTCGCCTCGCTCCGCCCCGGCGGCGGACAGGGCGGGCGCACGGCAGAAGCGGTTCCGCAGAGGAAAGGGCGGAGTGCCCGGCGGGCGGTGCCGAGTAGCTGTGATACGGGTCTGCTACCTTCCTTCCAACTCAGCTCTTCCAACTCTTTCCCCCTCCGCCGCAGTAATTTACCTTTCAGTCCAAATGAATGCATTCCTATCTAAACACCTTTGAGGTCACCTTCAAGAAGCGGACAGTGCACGTGCAGATGTTAAATATTTTAAGGAAGCAGTGTGAAAGAAAATAAAGCAATAGTTCAAAGAACAGCTTGCAGTGGAGATGCAGGGCCAACATGCAATCCCAGCGAGACTAGTAAAAAATATGCACTGGGAAGGACAAATGTGAGGGGTTGCATTTCTAAGAGCCTACTCCTACCGCTACTGTAGGTGGTACTCAATACGTTAAGTCATGGGGATTTACTAAATCATTTGATTCCTTCTATCTAGTAATGAGTTGAAAACAGTTTCCACACTGGCCCAGAAAAAAAATCAGTGCTGCAATGGTGCCTGTATGCAGACTTGCATATTCCTTTATTTCTTGCTCAGGGAATCACTGGCATTGCATATGCTATAGAGCAGAGAGAATACTCAGATAGCTTTCTCTGATATTTATGTTCCACGTGCAATAGATTCCACAGTCGGAGCCTAAACATGATTTAATGAAGTTTATAAAGCACACAATACAGCAAGTTGCATTAGCGGTGCACAGATCAGAAACAGAGACTCTTTCCTACACAGCCTTAGCAAAGAATTCCACTGTTTAAATATGTGGCACCACAGATGACAATTATTCCGGTTTCAAGATGCGAGTAGACATGTTTCTGGTAGTAACAGTAAAGCAAGGCCCAATAGCTGCCAAGACAGCAACACCATTTGCTCAAGTAGGACCTACACTGCAGAACAACAGAGAAGGGGGAATTAACTGAGAAAGTTCCATGTTTACTGCTGCCACTATTGTAATTTTTGCCCAAGCACGCACTAGTAGCTAGGTGGGTTTTATTGTTGCCGTTTGCCTTTCTGCAAGAACACAAGCACAGTAACATTTCCCTCCCTGCCCTACAGTGACACAAAGGCATTTCTTGCTTTTGGGGAAACACCAGAGGTCAGCTCACCTCAGGGCTAGGGAATAGCCTCATTTCTGAAATGTTAATTTTTCATCACTTCTACCCTTGCCACATAATAGGAAACGAGTCTGGCTAGCAGGACCCAGGGTCAAGTCCTGGCATGGCAGTGTTCACACTGTAAAGGTCATTTTGCACACTACTCAGGGCATACCAGCAGATAAGCCTTGGACAGGTCTAACAGAAGGAAAGACAGGGAAGTAGGATTGCATTTTTCAAGTAAGAGCAAATAGCAGGAGCTCTGCTGGGAATGGAGTTAATAATGCCAGCCCAACAGCAATGCCCTCAGAAACCAAATCTAACTTGTTTATCAGCCCCACAGCTGGACTAAAGATGGAGAAGCATTAAGCTTGGTGTCTCTTTTGCCAAAGAGGGAGATAGAAATTACAGAAGTGGCTAGGAAAACTAATGCTGCTTAGAGAGTCTATATTCAAACCTCCAGCCATCCTTTGGTGGCTGCCTGCCTGACTTTCCACAGCTAAGGCAACAACACAGTAGGTAAAAAAATCAAGTCCACCATCTCTTGCATCTGCCTAGACACATACCTAAGGCTTGGGCTTTTGAAAGAGAGCAATGCATTGAGATGAGGAAGAGAAAGTACAGCTCAAGTTCTCTAAGTAGCAAGTAGGCTTTTTCCTGGAAGACACCAATGTCTCCTGGTAATGCCTTTGCTTTTGTAACTGCATTTTTCCTTAAGCTGTCACAGAGCAAGACAACATTTATGGTCACATCTCATAAACCTGATGCTATTGTTTAATAGGTAAGCAGCTAATGACAAAGAAAAAAAAACCAACCACATTCCCAAGAATAGAGGATTGCATATTCAATTTGTACATTCAAAACTGCAACCTGCAAAGTTTCTAATTAAGAAAATCCAAAAGGCTCTCACTGCCTTGGTTAGTCATGGTGATGCCCAGGCTACTGTCATTCATACTGTGCAAAGTATGCACTGCATACATTGCAAAGGCAATGGTGAAAAAGCAGTAGGTTGTATTGTGATTTCCTGGCTGTTTGAATTCTTCCCAATGCTGTATGTGGAAAACAATATAGATGAAACACCAAGAGATAGGACCCTTTTTTGCTATAAAGCCTCACAGAATCACAGAATGACCCAGGTTGGAAGAGACCCCAAGGATCACTAAATCAGGTTGCCCAGGGCCCCATCCAACCTGGCCTTGAACACCTCCAAGGACGGGGCATCCACAGCCTCCCTGGGCAGCCTGTTCCAGGACCTCACCACCCTCCTAGTAAAGAACCTCCCCCTAAAATCCAACCTAAATCTATACCCTCTTTCAACTTAAATCCATTTCCCCTTGTCCTGCTATTGTCAGCCCTTTCGAAGAGCTTACTCCCCTCCTGGATATAGGTTCCCTTCAGGGACTGAAAGGCTGCAATGAGGTCACCCTGCAGCCTTCTTTTCTCCAGGCTGAACAAGCCCAGCTCCCTCAGCCTGTCTTCATAGGGGAGGTGCTCCAGTCTCATGCCATGCATACCACAGATGAAACCCCAGACAGGCTCTAGGGTGGTAACAGGTCTAGTTTTTCCTCTGCTCTATAACCCTACATCTACTGAATACTGATAGCACCCTTTACAAGCAATTGGATCTGACAGGAGAAAAAAAAAAAAAAGTCTCAGCCTCCCATGTCAACAAGTCATCTATGTTTACAACCAGCCACCCAAAAGTAACACCTTGAAGAGTAGAAGGATAATTTAGCTTGAGGTTGATAGCTCAACTTTAGGGTGCAGAATTAACCTTTTCCCTGGGGCATTTTTTTTTTTCCTTTTAATTTCTCTCAGCAAAAAGTGAAAGCTACAGTCCTGTGTGAAGCTGTAGCTTCATCTCCTACTCACCGGCAGAGGCATCAAGAGAGAAAAGCTTCTCATAGGTAAGCAAAGTCAGGGAAGCTCCAAACCCAGATCCTGACAACTATTACAAGAGTTGATGCAGGTAGTGCATAATTTCTTGAGTCCATGTATGAAAGAGAATATGGGAACAATACCCAGTAATGCAGAAAGCTTACTAGGCAAGCCATTAGTCTGTGTTTTTTGGAGCAGGAAAGTGAAGCATGTACTTTGATTTTACAGTAAATTTGTGGGCCTAATGCCAGCTGCTCTCCTACTGTGTCCTGTCATGCCAGCCCTTATCTCTTCCAGCATGTCCTCTTTTCAGTCTGTTCAGTGATCTACAGCTAACTGCCTTTGTACCCCATAGATCAGATTTAAACACACACAGTGGGGAGGGCAAGCTGTGTGCCCAAGAACCAGCAGCAATTTAATGGATCGCATTATGTGAAAGAATATACATCACCACAATGGGAATGCAAGCAACCTGCAGGACTGACACTCACCTTAAATGGTCTTATTTCCCATCACCAAACTCCTTACCATCACTTTAAGTACTGTGCTGTCTTCTTTACTAGGTTATCTCTCAGTTTCTACTGCAATCCTGACTGCAAATTGGTTTTGACTAGATTTTTTGTAGTGGGTCTCTAAGTGTCCCACACTCTTTATTCCTAGCTCAAGTTCGCTACTGATAGAGATACTTGGTAGAATGCAATTGGATCCTAGATATCATTGAGACACTTGCATTACAGTGACAGCTAGAGTATCCCCAGCCATGAAAAGAAACCACCTAAAGAAAGGAATTGAAACACTCTTGCATGATGTTACTACCCACAACTTCATTCACTGCATTCATGTTACTTATTTTCATATTATTATTACACTTTCATCTGTGCATAACATTTTCCAGGTAAACCAAGAATGTCTTCCTGTTGATATTTTCCTGTGGAAGTCTTTCTCTCAGTTAAATATAGCATAAAGCACAAGAGGTACTTCTGTTTTTCTGGTCCACTACAAACTGCCTTCAACACTGCTTTGCTGTCACTGACTCAGATGCTCAGACTGTGCTGACGAGAGATTATCTAAGTCTCACAAAGCTAAGATTCTGGTGTTACAGTGGCTTACACCAGTAAGAAAATAAGAGTATAAACAGCAGTAAATCAGACCCAGGAATTTTTTGCTTTTGTAATGCTAACCTAAGAACCTTCTTGTTCAAAACATGTAGAAAATTGGCAGTTCACAGGCAATACATGTATCCCACTAAAATTGAGAGAGAAGCTGTGATATCTTCATAGGCTAGAATGCTCATGGTAAGAAAACAAAAAAAAGATTTTGCTAAGCATGGCACTTGCATAGAAGCACTTTCTGAATCCAGAATGTCTTTGTTCATAAACAGTACAGTATACAGACAGTGAATTTGCTACAGATCTGATTTATGTTTTCTAGGTGCCATTAAGTCTTAACTAGAATACTAGACAATTCTAGTGGGTGACCCTACACATTTGTGTAGGTTATGTATCCTGTTACACACAAACTCAAAATGGTAAGCAGACTGGAGGACTGGATCTCAATAGACTTGCACTAGCAAAAAGAAACAGCACTAACAGTTCAGATGAAAGTTAAGGAAGGGGATATTAAATGGATTTCATGCATGTGCTTCAAAGTCTGCTTCTGAGAGCTAAGCCCCTCTTTTTGCCCATCTTCACAGAACAGCATTCCTATTGAAAAGATCTTTTAAGATTTATCGCATAGGTCTTTCAGCAGCACACCAGCAGAGCTCTGCAAATGTGAGTGATTTGCTGCTTTCTTCAGCATCTCTTTCTTGTAGGGGTCTGAGTGTTAACTTTTCACTAGCAATGTGGGACTACTGACTTTAGGACAGAAGCACAGTAAACCAGCTGAGAAGTCATAAGTAGTGAATGCAAATCATCTGCACATAAACTCAACCTCCAGCACCTCTCATTACATCTGAGAAGGAACTGCAACAGAAAATGTAATTGTGGGGAAAAAAAAGAAACAAAAAGGAAAGTTGAACTAGGAAGATGTCTACTGTATGTAGACCTCTAGAATTTGATCACTTGGTTATTTCCTCATTACGCCAAGACTGGCATCAGAAACTTCTAGCAGCCTCCTTGAAACCATACACTCCACTTTTATTCTAATGAGGCACCTGCTGCATGCTAGAAGGTTTAAATAATGTGCTTCTGGACTTAGGGGTTAATGAACACCTTTTATTGGCATACTTCTTTCTATCTTAAATGCCCTGCCTGACCACAAATTTTATAATTCCTTTCTAGCCTGCACAGTGATGTGGGCCTTAACCAACATAGGTGAACTTAATGTCAATGTAGGGCTGGCACAGACACGCAAGAGCTTTGTTTTCAGCATGTGGCCTTTCAAAGAGATGCTTTTGCTCCTGAAGTGGCAGAAGCAGCTTTTTTGTCTCTGCTGTCCTAGTCCTCCGTTGAATCTCTGCTGAAAATTATCCCAAACCTACCAGAAAAAGAAACTGGATACAGCAAACAAATGCAACCGAGCAATTGGATACCACAAAGAAAGTATTCAGTGAACCCACTCAGTTCCAAGATATAGCCTGCTTCACAAGGGCCTTGCCTGTGTGCAAAGCAAGTCTCTATAATTGCAAATCTTTGGTCATATGTACTTGCCCTGTAAAAAAAAAAATATATATATATATATATATTGCAGGAATTAATCTTTAATTCATGACTCAAGTCACAAAACATTTTGCATGGCCCTACCGTTTAAGAAAAGAGCATTTCTGCTGGGATACATAAGTTGCCTTTTAAATGGCAAGGAGTTCATTAATGTTTTGCAAGTAACAATTAAAAATTACTGTGGAATTGTCAGACTACAATACATGAACCACATGTAATTCACAGCATTTCTGGTGCACTTAAAATACTTGACATGCTAGGCTTTAATGTTAATGATGGACTACCACCTAACACCCAGAAAGGACTCCAGCTCACAGTTCCATGCATCAAAATAGCCTTGGCCATAACCTTTGTTTAATTTCCTCATTGCAAGAACTAGAAGCACCACTAGATGCCACTCAGGGACATTTTCACAGCCTTCGTTCCCCTCAGCTCCTGACATAAGCTGATGAATCAGCTTTCCATCCTTCTTATGCACATTTTTGTTTTACTCACTGAGTATGATTTTCTAAGAATTTCCAATCCAGGGTACTTTCAGAAGACAACCTTCTGAGTACACACCAAATACTGCTTAAGATATTTTCTTGCGTGTCCTCCAGCTACCCATACTGTTTTCCCCCTGGTGTTCCCTTAACCTCTCCTCTCCCCATCAATTTATATCCTGATGTTATACAAGCAGAGACCAAGAATAGGAAGTTCCTGTTCATCTTATGGTGCTGTGCACTTGCCTAAATCCTGTCTCTGTTGGACTCACAGAATCACAGAATTATAGGGGTTGGAAGGGACCTCTAGAGATCATCGAGTCCAACACCCCTGCCAAAGCAGGCTCCGTACACCACGTCGCACAGGTAGGCGTCCAGGCGGGTCTTGAATATCTCCAGAGAAGGAGACTCCACCACCTCCCTGGGCAGCCTGTTCCAGTGCTCCGTCACCCTCACCGTAAAGTTCTTGCGCACATTCGTGCGGAACTTCCTATGCTGGAGTTTCAGCCCATTGCCCCTAGTCCTGTCCCCACGCACTACTGAAAAGAGACCAGCCTTGCCACTATAGCTCCCACACCTCAGGTATTTATAAACCTGGATCAAGTCCCCTCTCAGCCTTCTTTTCTCAAGGCTAAACAGACCCAGTTCCCTAAGTCTCTCCTCGTAGGGGAGATGGTCCAGGCCCTTCACCATCTTTGTGGCCCTCCGCTGGACTCTTTCCAAGAGATCCCTGTCTTTTTTGTACTGGGGAGCCCAGAACTGGACACAGTATTCCAGATGAGGCCTCACCAGGGCAGAGTAGAGGGGGAGGATCACCTCCCTTGACCTGCTGGCTATGCTCTTTTTAATGCACCCCAGAATGCCATTGGCCTTCTTGGCTACAAGGGCACACTGCTGGCTCATGGCCAACCTGTCGTCCACCAGGACGCCCAGGTCCCTCTCAGCAGAGCTCCTCTCCAGCAGGTCTTCCCCCAACCTGTACTGGTGTATGCAATTATTTCTACCGAGATGCAAGACTCTACACTTGCTTATGTTAAACCTCATCCGGTTTCTTACTGCCCAGCTCTCCAGCCTGTCCAGGTCTCTCTGAATGGCTGCACAGCCTTCAGGCGTGTCAGCCAATCCTCCCAGCTTCGTGTCATCAGCAAACTTGCTGAGGGTGGCCACTATCCCCTCATCAAGGTCGTTGATGAAGATGTTGAACAAGACCGGACCCAGCACAGACCCCTGGGGGACACCACTAGTCACAGGCCTCCAGCCAGACACCGCACCGCCAACGACAACCCTCTGCACTCTGCCAGTCAGCCAATTCTCGATCCACTTCACCGTCCACTCATCTATCCCATACTTCCTCAGCTTTGTTATAAGGATGTCATGGGGGACCGTATCAAAAGCCTTACTGAAATCAAGGTAGACTACATCTACCGCTCTCCCCCCGTCCACCCAGCTAGTGACATCTTCATAAAAGGCCACCAGGTTGGTCGAGCACGACCTCCCCTTGGTGAACCCATGCTGAGTACTCCTGATAACCTCCTTTTCTCCCAGTTGTCTGGAGATGGCATCCAGCACAAGCTGTTCCATCACCTTCCCTGGGACAGAGGTGAGGCTGACTGGCCTATAATTACCCGGGTCATCCTTCTTGCCCTTTTTGAAGACTGGGGTGACATTGGCCATCCTCCAGTCTTCAGGCACCTCCCCAGTTCTCCAAGACCTTTGAAAAGTCAGACTCAGAGACGCTTGCTCAATAGTCAGGAGATATCAAAGTTAAAAAGTTTTCTGAAGGTGAAAATTAGGCATTGTTACTGAGACCCTCCAGATCTGCTCATAGTTCATCCAGAAGTGCTGCTTAATTATAAGCACAGGCTTAAGGTCATTTCCCCCTCTGGGAAAGGAACTGAAAATGCTTTACCAAATTTGGAGACTAAGTAGTTCATCTCCCAAAGCCCTAATCAGTTTAAATTACTAAATCTGTTTTCATCAACAGTAGTTATCGGAAGAAAACTTATACATCTTTAAGAGTCCAGGAGTCAAAGAACGGGAACCCAGCTAATCTCAAAATTCTACTTCTGTGCATCTTAGATCATTTCCTGCCCACACACCCCCACCTTTCCCATCAAAACAAAGTAATGGAGACTCCTATTACTCCCCATAATTTCCAAAGCCTTAATTCAGACCTCCTTGAAGATAAGCAATAGCTTTACTAAGATAAATAGATAATTTGGGAGCTTAAGTCATGTCCTAGTGGGATTTAGGATCCAGAAGACTGATTCATGAGCACAGACATCCTAGCCTAAGAGGTAATAACTCTAACAACTGCCTGATACTTGAGTTGCTTATCTCTCATCCAGACATTTCAGCAGCTGTCATGTGAACAGCTAGCAGCTGCATGCTGCCTTGCCAGGATGATAACAGTAGACCACACTCTGCTATGAACTGCAGCAGTTTGGCTACTGCTTGTGCAAGCAAGCTGTTTGTACAAGAAGCTGGGTAGGCCAATCATCCAGAGCAGAATCTACCAGCAAAGCAGTTCTCATTTGTCCATCACGACTCTGAAGCAGTTATCGTTTCAGCTGACCACACAAAAAAGGTGAATCTATTTGGGTTGGCACAGAGCTTCTGCAGACATACTAATCTATGAACTGTTGTCCTTCCAAGACCACTGGATTCAACCTTTCAGGCTCTCCCTGCATTCATTTGCCATGCTCCCTGCCCTCAAAGCTGCAGAGTACACCTGGAAACAGAGTGAGCATATTTCACCCTGAGTCCCACAGGGCCAGGCAGGGGGGGCAAGGGGCAGCAATACCAAGTTATAGCCTGCTGAGCTCCAGCAGCTTTACACAGAAAGAGTAAACTCAGTCTGTGCCTAATACCTTTGGAGTGGAGGAGGGTATAGATTTTCCCATTGCATCCTAGAAATAGTATTTAGCTTAGACTCCTGAAGCCTATGACAACTGCAAGAGGAGTACTTCATCTAAGTTGAAATAAGCAAAAAGACAATTTCTTGTTTGTTCTTAAGCTTGGACTAATGTTAGTACTTTTGTAAAGGTCAGTTATGCTACCGGCCAGTGAAAAAGCCATCCCTCTCCCTGGTGCTTCTCCGGATGCAACAGAAGTGGGAGAAACTCTTGCAGCATTAGAGAATTTGGAGATGAGGGGTTCCCCTGCAATCATGTATCACAACTGATTGCAGAGAATAGGTCTGTAAACCACCCTTTAAGCCCAAGATAAAGAAAATCTTCTCCCCCAGGCCAAGCATACCAAAGAGCAGCAACAAATCAAAGAATCAATCTTCATTCTGCATGGAGAACTCAAAAGGACAGCAAGAAACTGAACTCACTAATCCAAGGAAGCAACAGACTGATACAGTACATCAGAATGACCTACATAAGCCAAGCCATTTTTACACTACCACTCAGTCATAACTAGGCTCTGTTTTTTCTCAGCACTGTCTAGCTGGAGTTTCACTGTAGTGCCGTTTTATATATAGTATCAACCCCAAATGGGACTTAACAGCAGTTTATACCTTAACATGAGATGTCACTCACAAGTTGCAGAGTCAGTGCCAGTAATGTTCTCAACACACATGAATAGCACTCTTCCAGCTAAGATTCCTATAAAACACATTCTCTACCATCACTTTTAGGTTAAAAGATTTGTAAATTTTGAAATTTTTCCATAATGAATCCAACAATGTTAGATTAGCCTATAAGAACATGAATTGGGTTTTATGTTTTATTAGTAAATCACTGACCACAACCTATTGTTTGTTCCAACCCCATTGGGTGAGAGAGCTAAGAAAATATTTGTTCAAGCAACAGTAGAGCTGGATTTAACAGAGCAGAGCACAAGGGCTCTCCCATAGCTCTGAGTTCAAGGTGCAACATACATCACACAGCAGGAGGGAAGTTGACCTGCCATGCAGTCCTCATTTTTCATAATGGAATCAGCCCTGCATGCCATGGTTTCACTTAATAGCACTCGTATTCTGCAGCTACAGAAGCAAAACAAGGAGTCCCCCCAGAGAAGCCTGGACCAGATTTGAAAGCAAAGAACGCAAAGGAAGCAAATGCATAACAGACCCTTACTTCACACACCTCACTTAGTTGTAGGTGAACTAGCTAATGTCTTCTAGTTTGGATGTGGTAACACATTTGTTACTTGAGGAGGGCATTGTTTGTTTTTATTTACTTATTTTAGCTCTTTAGATCCTTCCTGCTTTCCCCACCCCCTTGTACTTAATCACATTCCCTTCACTTCCTCTTTCTGTTTATCCAACAATGTTTTGGGAGCTTACATTTTCTCAGTGTATCCCTACTGCTTCTCAATTCACCACACTATTTGTTAAGAACTAAAAAGAGAACACTACACTCCAGAGGCAGCCATTACACAATTTAACTTGCCTACAGTATCCACACAAGATCCAGAGTAGAACAGGAATGAACATCCCTACATGTGACATGCCTGTTAGGATAACGTTTTCTTCAGGTGTCCCATTTAACCATCTTTCTTATTCTCCTTAAAGAATTCAGCTTTAAAAAAAAAAAAAAAAAAAAACAAACAGACAGAAGCATAACTGCCTTCTATTCTCCATCCTTCTATTCTCCATTTGCAGGTCTGTAGTGGTTTGGCTTATTTTCATCCTTGCTATACAAAACAAGAAACCAAGAATATTTCTTTCCCTAGATAGATTGTCACAACCCTCAGCCTTGCATGAATCCCACCTTGGGATAAAAGTTGAGTCACATCATTCACCTTTACATCCCTCTCTTCCTCTGACTAGAAGTCTAGGCACACAAATCTCAAAGCTCAATGGACAAGTAGAAGCATCTACTGCTGAGATGCATTTAATATTCACCACACAGTAGAGAGACTCCATGGGAACTTTCTGCATACAGAAATGACAGAATTAAATATTTTCAGCTGCTTCTAGCCAGGAAACAGCCATCCACCCACCCATCAGAAGGTCATAATGTTTAGCTGCATTAACCTGGGGCTTGGAGATGGTCCTGTACGCTAATGCAGAAGCCATCATCATAGAAAGGCTTGGGTTGGAAGGGAATGCCAAAGGAAAAAAAAAAAGAAAAACCCATAATTCAAAACAATGTTTTGTTCTTATGCCAGCTGATCCTCAGGCACTGAGTCTCTTTATGGAGATGCCAGAAGACAGTATTGCACAAGAAAACCTAGCAATTGTTAAGTTTAATCAAAGATTGCAAGCGTCTTTAGAAGTTCTGACTTGAAGCTTCCTTTCAACTCGGATACAGTTTTTCTATAATTTCTTTAAAAAAAAAAACAACAACAAAACAATCAAAACCAGCATATCACAAGTTTCCTGATAGGATCAGTCTAAAGTAAAAAGCAGTTGCTGTACACACCATTCCTCTCTATTCTGAACTGTTCATGGAGAAAGACCTAAACTTTGCTTGGTACCTGCAGAAATTACAAGTTAACGGAGTCTTTGTGGTGACATTGATTGGGCTTCTTAACCATACCCACACCTCTCTCCACTTCTCCTTCAAACTATTTGAGCCAAAATTCAAGGCCAAAGAGATTTCAATGAGAAGGCTAGAAGGGACTTTGGTTCATCAGCAGTATAAACTTCCCCAATACAAAAAGCCAGCAAGACTTTGGTCCAAAATTTCTGCACCATCAGCTATTTTGACGGGTTGGTTCATCCTGTAGGACATGGAATTGCTGGAATACACTGTCCAACCCCATTTAACAGCTCCTGTCTCTCCATATCCTGTATTCACTGCTGTATTCACAGAATAAGCTTATCCCTGGTGCTCAAGGCATCCAACAGCCTCTGAACAGATACTTTTTGCAAACAAGTTCAGCAGAGCAATAGGCAGCAACTAGTGCCAGGACTTGCGCAAAATTAATCCCAACTCAAACAGCATTAGTCTGATCCCATGAAAGCCCAACCAGAAACTGCTTTGAAATGAGGTCATTACAAGAGGGAAGGGGGGGAATTGCTGGGGGGATGTTGCTGCTGAGCATATGAATAGCAGAACAAAGGCAGGGGAGTGGTTATGATTAAACTGCTAGAAAGAGATTAATATCTCATGACTGATTTCTGTTCACTGACCTGAAATAAAAGAAGCAGTAATATCTTCGCTAACAAATCAGACATTAACTGTGTTATTATAGTGCTGTACTATTAGAGTACTGACATGGCCGTCCAGTTTCCACTGGCTAACGTTCCCTGCTCACTGTGTATTAAGCAGCTGGAGTTAACAAGAGTGATGTACAGAATATAATATTAAATAACATGGGACTATGCACCTTCAAGGAATAGCCAGCAATAAAAGCAAATAGTGGAGTCAGAGCAATGAGAAAGTCAGTTTTAATCAACCTTTTTACAATAATGTTGTGATAATGAACTCTGGCTCCAAAGGAGGTGCTACAGATGTGAGATTCAACTTCTCTACTGCATTTTCCATAACTAAGAATGACTAGGCAGCTTCAAAACAAGAACTAGTGCACACCAGCTCCAATCTAATTGTTTGCAACAAAGCAGAGACAGAGGACACTAACTACCATGGAAGCAATCTGCAAGCAACTCACATGCCATGTTAACTGATGGATCAAGTTGACGAGGCCTCCACTTGAATGAGTTTCCCCCAGCATGGAAGATAATACCTCATTTTTTGGAGTACAGTAGTTTCTTTTTATCTGAAGTCTCACCTACCAGTGCTATAAAATATTTGTACAACCAGCTTAACATATTCTGTGACATAGCCTGTTTTTCAGAGTCTAAGGTGATAATCAAAATAAAACAAGTCAAGGTTTGATCTAGCCTTGTTTCGCACAAGAAAAATATGACAGAGGAAAAGTTCTGAATGGAAGGAATAAAGTCCTCCCAAAGCATACTAGCTACACTTCAGCATTTAACAACTTCCCAGTTCCAGACAGACTGCAACTTGAGTTTAACACAGATTGCTTCTCTTGAATTTTTAAAGCAAATTTTCAGAGACAAACTGCAATTCAACTGACCCACGCTGATTTACAGTATCAGCAAATAATTCAGAGACTGACAAATACCTACTAGAACCATTTGAATTGTTCCCATATTTAACGTAACCATCTGTTTAGTCTTCAAGGATGCAGTAGTTAATTACACACCAGGAAGAGACTGAAACATTTTTCATCATTATTTCCCCTAACACATGGCAGCATTAAAATCCGTACACAGTAAAAGATTAGAAGGCAAAAGCTAACACCACCATGTGAGATGGAGAGGTGATAACATACTGAAATGGAGGCAAAGTTCATCTCCTCTCACAGAAGAAAAAGGATTGAATCATAATCAAACAGACTTAAGCAGGATGTAATCACAGAGCAGTGAAAGTAGAGCTATAGAGAAGAACAGACCTACAGCAGAAACTGTTTGGGCCCTCTGAGTTTAACAGCTTTCAGGAAAAGGAGGTACTATAAAGGAAAACAAATGCAAAAGCAAACATCTGCGTTGCTACCACCAGAACAGCAATGCTTACCACTCCAGTCCCATCTATACTCAGATACATTTAGGAATTGTTTTTCCAGCTCCTTAAATCATAACATCTTTACACAGCATCCTTCTGTAATCCTGACTTCAGGAGCTATGTGGATGTTGAGGTTATGTCAATCACTCTCCCTCTACAAACTTCTGAGCTGCACCGATCTGCTCCAGCAGGAGGTTCAGTGAAACCCGCCAGGCTATTCATCATGCAAAAGGAATTAAATAAGCATACTAAAGTGGATTAGAAACAGGACAACATCCTGTTGTGCTGTGAAAAGTCTATTGCAACACTAATTATCATTCAGGTAATTATGTGTATGCCTACTAATCATCACTGAATTCTGTGCCAGCAGGTGCTCTGTGAAATAATGAGAACCATAGTAAAACAAAACACAGGTGATCTCATCTTAATAACATACCAGCTCAGGTTTGGGTAGCAGAGTCTAAATATTTTTTTTCCCTTAGTGACTTCCAGGCATAGTTACAAAAATGCTCTTTAAGTGCTTGAGACTTGGAAAGAGAAAGTGGTACAGAGAGCACCGAACTATTAGGACAATACAAATTAATCTGCTACACCTTTAATTTTAAATCATTTCAAATGGGCTTTAAGTTCTGGGCTTTTACTTGCATTGCCTAAACATTCCAGTAGTAGAGCCTTTGGGGGAAAAAAAAAAAACAACAAAAAACTCCAAAAGCAGTGAGAGACAGAATGCTTATAATTCATGTTTCAACTTGCTATGTTAGAGACCCCACTTACCCAATTTTTTTATGCTCACATATGACCCATTAGTAGTTGTCTGTTTGAGGGCCTTACTAATTTTTCCCAGGCATCACTGAGGAAAAAAAAATACCTTCCTTTTGTATACAGGACACTATCCCTGCCCTCCCACATGCCTTCCTTTACTGCACAAAGAAGGTTGATCAGCTACTGCAATTACGTGGTGCACAGAACACTACTCTTCCAACAGAGAGAAATAAAGCATAAACAATTCTCAATATCTCAAGGCAGAGATACAAAAAAAGCACATTTCCTCCTGACCACAAATGCTGGACATCAAGCATTTATAGGAATCACAAATGAAAGCGATAGGTATGCTAACATACTTGGGTTAATTTACTAAACCAGGTTTGCAAAATAACAGCTCAAACACCATATCTATTTGACTGCTTAGAGCAGAGAACTAAAATATTTTCATTGCTTTCACCACAAGTAAATTGAACAAAAAAAAAACAGACTGGTTCCCCAGATGGCAACTAACACATCTATGGGCTCCAACAAAGAATTTAATTCCATTCAGTGCAACTAAGAAACACAGCTAAGCAGTGATGTGTAGGTTACACACTGGTATTCCTTTTGGTGAAGACAGAAACTAACAGAGATGCATTATTCAGTGATCACTGGAATAGCATATCTGGATTCTTGACTGCTCTGTCCTGCTGTTTGTGGGTGAATAAAACTGTTACAGAACAGGCAGTGTTTCTAGAAAACTAGGGATTGCTAAGAAACCTTACTTGCTTTTGTTTGCAAATGCTCAGAGAACCTCAAAGCAGACATTAACTAGAGAAAGTCCAGAATGCTACAGAAGCATGGGGAATTCACAAACTACCCAAATTTTTGCTAGCAAGTCTTCCAGATTCATGTAAGCTTATTGTACAGTTGGTAGAAAACACTACAGATGCTCGACTTCAGGCTGTTTTTCTCTATTTGAAAACTCACTGCTCCTTGCAAACCATTCCTACATACAAGTTTTTCTGCAGTGTAAAAGCAATCAATCTCAAAAAAAACCCAAACAACCAACAGCTGTTATACTAGCTGTGGTAGCTGGAAGCAGTTATAACCACACTCCTCAGGTCATGGGCAGTGTTCAACTAACAAGATATTTTGACTCCAGAGTTTGAGATAACCCAAAGCCTCCTCCCTACAGCACACAACTCTTCTGCAGCACAGGGTCCTGGGAGGAGGAAGTCTACAGCAAGTCAGGAACAACTTGGATGAGCACTTCAAAGTCCACACAGTACTGTCTAAAAACTAAGCCACAATGCACAGACTGTGGAGAACCTTACTGCTCCATCAAACGAGGCCCTGAAGGAACATAATTATGAGCATTTTGGAGATCAGACTGAAAATTTTTAATGTTTGTCCTAATTTTTTTTCTTTTCCAGTTCAACTGCAACTAAGTCTCTTCAAATGAAAAGATGATTGCATTCTGCCTCACTGACTTTTAGTTAAGCTCCAGAAGTCTATGCACCTCCCAAGTGAAATGCATATTTCTATGCAGATTGTAGAAGGCCCACCTCTGACATCCTTGCACTTCAGGCTTTTTGGTCCATGAATTCTTAAGTACACTTGCTACAGAATCTCAGCAGTGAAATGTGGATAGAGGTAAGCATCCATTACCACATATTTTCATTACATCATTTTCCATCTCATACCCACACATTAAAGAAAACTGATAGCAACACTTGGTTCAAAAGCTATTGAAAACCAGGGCAGTTTTTATTTGTAAACTGTGAAAACTCTTTTACAGCATTATAATACTGGAAATCCATATGCATACAATCAGAGAACAGGAAGATGTTAAAATAAAGTGACACAAAGCAACTCACCACAGCAGTTCAAGAATTTTCTCTCGCATGTATTCCCATTATTAAAGAAAAAACATTGCTTGACCTGTCCTTTAATTTTACCCTCTGCTTACTGAAAGCAACTATTGAAGTTTCTCTAACTCGGTTTCACCACTGCTAAAATACAGCCGCCCATTAGGACCTAGAACATTCAATTATTAACACTAGTTAAAGCTTTTTTGTTCCTGTAATATTAAAAAAGGGGAAAGCTTCAGCACAGTTCAGGTGTAAAAGAACTGTGCCTCCCTTCTCCATACTCTACATAGTAGAAGATTTACAGGATTCCAGAACTGAGTGCAGAGACAGGCACATAGTTGTATGATTATATGGTGCACAGAAGTCACCCATGGAGCTTTGGACCAGTCAGAGCTGCACACCCATCTTAGCTGCAGCTACTCAAAGTGAAAAGCAGCTGCTGGATGATCTACAAATGTCCCAACTACATTGACCATCACTACTTCCTAAGGAGGGGAAATCATTCTGACTACCAGCACTGGATAATAGTTCTCCTACAAGCAGTGGCAAATTCATAGCTACAATTTCATCATGGAGGTACTGCAAACCAGTCTCACAGCTGTAACATTAGGAGATACGACAGTAAAACATTTAAAGTATTTGCCACATTTACTAATCAATTATTTCTGTCAGTGACTGTTCAGATCTCTATTAATATCAAAATAAATCTTTCAGCTGCTTAATCACTTCTCCTTGGTAAAAAACAAACAAAAAAACACCCAGTCCCAGTGCCCAACAGTTCCTGTTGCTACTTGGCATCATGTCAGGCTGTTCTGCACAGGACCGCCTAGCTCCTGTTTCCACAACCAGAGCTTACACTGTGCTCTCATTCAGCAACGATCTCACACTGTTTCTAGACATGAACTCATGCTGACCCCTGCATAGCAAGGGGAAGTAACAGCTTTCCTTAAGGTCTTGGGTCAGAAACTAGAAGAGAGACCCATTATGCTACCCTGTCTGCAACTCATTCAGCATGCAAGTGGGACCCCACACACATCACACATACTTTAACAGCACACTGTTTACACAACACTGTAGGATTTAAAAACTCTTTTAAGTCTCACAACACTGGCCATCATTCAGGTCTCTATGCACCTTCTGTTTCTGAAGTCTGGCTAGCAGAACCCGTGGAGGATTCATGAAGGCCCAGGGTGGGGGACAGCCTTGGTTTCATACCCCACCCACAAGGAGGTCCTACACTGCAAGCAACATCCCTGCTTCTGGTAGGCCACAACACTAACATTTTGCAAGAATCCAGCAGCAATTGGAGTTTTGTCTCCATTTGAGTTCCAAGATGAATTAACTTAAGATCTGACAGTGTGCCCACAGGCCATACCTATAGCTGGTGCTCTCTGACTTACCCTGCCACTTGAGAGGGAACACAGCTCAGATCTTCACAGACTGTAGGTGCCTACACATTCTTACATGGTGACATCTTCCTGACACTTAACATTTTCAGAAGTTATGCTGAAGACTGAGAGCCACTAAGCTCTGCAACATAATGAAATCATTTTTTAAATGGCATCTTAGCTAAAGTAGAATGATTTGACTTGAAAGTGTGGTAGCTTTACTGAGCACTGGTAATAATACAGTAGACACTAAGATGGTTCACTTCAAGTAAGAAGTTTTGGTGGAAGATAAGCCCCCATAATCACATACTAAATATTTAGCCTTAATGTGTACCTGACATAACTCCCAGCACAGCTTCAATTTTAAGGCCTCTGGTAAAGGAGCTTATGCTACAGAAAAAAAAAAAAAAACAACAAAAGATCAAGCTACTGCCCAGGCCTTCTATAGCAGGGTATTCATTATACTGCAGTTGCCCTGTGGTAATGAGATCAAAGTACAGAGGACAAAAACACCTGCCATAGTCCCAGGCTACCCTGGGGTTAATTCCTTCCTGAATTTAAGTGTGAATGTTTTAACCCTGAATATGTGACAGCAGAACAACTAGGGGCTAGAGGAACTTAATGCTATTAGTTCAATCTTCACTTCCGAGCTTTAGCTGTGGTCAGTCTCCAGCACTTAAACAACTAAAAACTTTAAATACCAGCTTATTCATCAAGGGTCCAATGCATTCCTTCCCATTTCCAAATCCTGAGGACAATGAACAAGCCCTGACCTACCTGGGTTACATGAATATGGTGACAAAAGGAAGATTAAACATTTCCTAGGTTTGCTAGCTTACCCCACACAATGGATGCACTCAGTTTGCATAAACTCAGGCAGAGAAACTCAAGGAAAGCCAATACTGTGACTACCCTCTGCAAAGCACCATCTCAAAGGCCTGACTGTCCTGCCAGGGCCAGTTGGTTACTTCTTAATAGCCACCCTAAACACAGTCTCAGGCTAATTGGGCCTGAGTGCCTAGGAACCAGCACCCACAAACCTTACTTTACACTATTATGGTAGTAGACTGAGCTTCCAAGGCTGTTGGATTAAAATGTAAACATAACTCTTTGCTTCTATTACTTAGTGTTGGTAAAGGACCATGGAAAAGCTGAGAGGTACATTATACTAAGCATATTTCACATCTCCATTGTTATTATTTTGTTAGTAAACAAAACATCAGCCTTAAGACAAAAAGCTAAAACTCAAAACTAAAACACAGGCAGGTCAATTACTGAGCTTTTTCTTGTTCTCAGATTGCCTCCTCTGTACCCACACCCTTCTCTCCACCCACTCTTATCTAACTTGCTGACTAAACAAGTTCAGTAAGACACTAACATACAGCTACTGAACATATACAAGGTACAAAACCACAAATGATGAGCAAACATGGGAAAAACCACTTTTGTAAACAGATTTACCACAACACATTTGCTAAAGGACAATGAAAAACAACACCACCTACCCAACTAATTAATGTCCATGAAACAATTGGAACATAATTGCGAAAAAAGAAAGTAATATAAAGACAATAAAACCAGTAATTACCTTATACAAATAAATGAACCCACAAATATTCACATTTTAAAATCACAAACTTAGAACAAGTTACCTGTGTATTTCTCCATTCTTTGCTTTCATATCCCTAGACAGGAATCTCCATGAAGTAATAGTACACTGAATTCACCAATAATTATACTAGACCTACAGTAATGAGACTATGGCCCACCTTTTTCCACAGACCTCTGTCACTTTGCTTATATCTGCACCATGATAAAGAATTCAATATAAAGTTAAAGAACACTGAATGCCTGCCAGCTGCTTATACCAACAGGAGAGGCTAAACTTGACTCAAATCCAAAGATACAGACCTCCAGAAAACCACACTAACAACTTCACAGCATACTACTTGCTGTAGGAGATCCTCTGGAAATCAGACCAGAAAACTGCTCACTATGTCACAGGAACAAACCAATCTGCTATAAAATACTAATGCTTTACTCTCCCTTCAGAACACCCACATAACACAAGAACTATCTACACAATCAGCAGTAATTACCTAGACCTCCCCAAAGTAAACTATACTACTGCAAATCTAGCAGAGGGGGAAATGCCTGTTCAGTTGCCCACAAGTACACCAGTTAAGAGGGCAGCAGTACTTCATAAGACAGGAACATTCAGTTTACATCAGGATGAGTCTGTTTTTCTACTACGGTCTGCTACAACATCTCTCCTGAATGTAGGGGAAGTTGCTATTGCTCCTAAACATCAATAATATTAAAAAGGGAGAAATATCTCAGAAAGTTTGGGTTTGTATTTGGCTTCACTTACACCCGAATTCCTCAAAGGAAAGAAGTTTTAAATTTATTCTGGAAAAAGACTCTAAAAAGATGAAAAGCTATAAACGTCAAAGCATACCATAAAGAGTTAACCTCCCATCTCCTTACTGTGGAAGGGGCAAATAAGAATGCTTTGTATTTGCTCCAGAAGTCCCACAAGATGGCAGTCAGAGAGGCCACTAACTACACCTCTCAGTGTCACATCTAAACTTTTTCTGAACACCACCAGGAATAGAGACTCTACCATATGCTCCCTAAGAAGGAACTTTAAATTATGAACCAAAACATTGCTGCAGTGCCCCATACTAGAACTCCCCGTGTAGAGAGCAAAAATCTAAAAACCAAGGAAAACTACAGGATTTACTAGGGTGAGAAGGAATAACAGCAGCCAAAAGCACAACAATACTACTAAGAAATTATGGTCAACTGTATGGCAAAACAAACTGCTTATACCACCAAATGGGATACAAGTATTACCACATAGTAACAAGTAACAAATAAATAAATAAACAAACCTGTTCACCCCTTCCAATAAGTAACAACAGCTCAAGAACAGTCTCTATCCAAAGAAAAGTTACTTTCACAGCTATTAGCCCTTAAATGAGGATGAGAAGGGGTAGATCCATGCTCCACCTCTTCTAGCCACTCAAGAACATAGCTTTCACCTGAGCTCTGTGAGTTAGACATGCCTTCATAACTGGTGCTCAATCATTCATTCAGGCTGTGACCAAGCAATTTCACTACACCGATGTTCTCCCTGTAGACCAAGTGCTCTATTAGCAAAGTAAAATTACTTCTGACAGGATTTCAGAAATACCCAACAAATCACTCACAGAGGAACCAATAATCCTATACAAAAAGGAAAACAGAACTTACCTGACTATGAACAGGGCTCTCCAGCTAGGTAGCATTCTTCTTCAGAAACAGCCCAGATCCAAGAGATGCTTCACTTCAGTGTCTGGCCCTTATATGAACCCAGGAAGCTGCACTCTGTGCCCACCCCTTCTGGTCAGCTGAAGAGCACAGGTGCAAATAATTTGCCTGCACCCCTTCACCAGGTGCACCAGTTTAAGCCCCAATCTAACAGTTCCCTGATAGAGGTGAAAAAGCTCAGGTCTTCTTAAAGCTTACCCTCCCTTCTTCAGAACTGGATGCAGTCTTATTTGTGGTCTTGTTTTTTTGAGAAAGCAGATAGATATAACGAGGTTCCTTCCAATCTTGCTGCATCTGTGGAGGTTTTGTTTAGAAGACCCTCATCTCACGCGCTCTGTCTTGGGCAGCTACTGGCACTGCTGGTATATTTGTATAAAAACACACTATCAAGTAGAGGTAAGTTTTTTATCGTTCTTTTTTTAGCTATCTAGTGCATTTCTGGAATGTTTTTTCAGTTTTATGTGAGATCCACGTACAAGGTACAGACTGCTTTACCACAGTGATTTTATGCTTATACGTGGCCCTCAGGCTGTGTAGGCCTCTCTCAAACGCGTGAAACTCTACGCCCCTGAGGCGCGCCAATCTTTTCAAGGGTACAAACGCTTCCCGCGCGTTTTTCTCATGTGGAGGTCCGGCGCGCAACGGGCGCTATTGCGGCCCTAGGCCTCTCCGCCTGCTCAGCGACCCCCACTCTACAGCTGTGGGGCCTCCGTCAGTACACAGCCATGGGCACTTTGCTCGCGGGGTTGGTCCCGCCCGCTGCCGTGCCCGCAGCCAAGATGGCGCCCGCAGCTTCTCCACTCCCTGGCGGCGGCCGGGGCGTGTGCCGGAATGCGGGCGGGGCGGGCGATGTGGCGAGGCCCGGCCCACTCGGTCGCCCGGCGCTGCCAAGCTGCTTCCCGCCTGGCACAGGTGGGCTGCGGGGAGAGGTCGCGGAGGCGCGGGGGGGGGAGCCGGGTGAGGCCAAGAGCGCGGTTGGGTGGCGGCCTGGGGTAGCGGTGTTCTCTCAGGCGGCGGTGACGAAGCGGGCGTTGTGGCTCGGGGCTTCTCCTGCAGGGAACGGGAAAGGCCGCTGTCGGTGTCTCTGCCTGGGCAGGTGCTGTCTCGGCTCTCTGGGTTCTAGGGTGGTTGTGGTCACCGAGGTAGGGGTACCAGGGCGGCGGCTGTCACCGCCCGCCCGAGCCGCTCAGTCGGGTGAGCCCTGTGGGCTCGGCGTCCGCCGTCAGCCGCTCGCTCCTGACACCGAGAAATCGGCGCGAAGACCGGCAGCCGGGCTGCTCCGTGCTGTGGTAACGCCGCGGGCGAAAGCGGTGCCGCTGGCCTCGCGTAATTCCCGAGGCCGGCCGTAGGCTTCAAGTCCGGGTTTGTTTTGCTCTCCTCCGCCAGAGGCCTGAAGGGTGTGTTTTCACTTTCAGGGATTAAACGCGGAGTGCCACTGGTGAGAAACGGACATGCTCGGCTGCTGCCTTCGGTCTCTGGTGTCGTGCTATGTTTACCCAAAAAGGAGAGGCTGAGACCCTGTTATTTTAATCTTTGACTTCTTATTGGATTATAATATAAGTGTCACAATAAGCTAAAAGCTGCAGAAAGAACGCTGGGGAACTGAGCATGGTTGGATCCTGAACGGAAGGAGCTGGCACTGAGGAAAGGAGGAAAGGGAGGAATGGCATCCCGGGAAAGGCTGTACGAGCTGTGGATGCTTTACTGCAGCAAGGTGAGTGAGCGTCTGGGGGTTGTCGGTGTGTCTTTCCTCTTTTATTTTCAAGTCAGTAATTTAAATTAATTCTGTAATACGTTTTAATGCTCTGTTTTGCTTAGACTTGCATGACCTTTTTAAGTATGGCTGAACTTAAACCATTTACAAGTCCACCTCTTGATTTACTCTGTAGATTGGGCTCGTTTTTTTTTTGAGTTGGGCATGAACTGTACAGGGTTATGGCACTTATTTAACTACACCTTTTGATTATGTGAATGCATGCATTCATGCTTTAGGTGCATTTTCTTATGTAGGATCTTGGCATTAGGATGAATTGCATTCATTTAATTCATTGCTGTCTTGTATTTAATTTTAACTTTATTGTTTTCTGTACAGTTTCTGTTTTATTTAATATACATTAGCCACAGCCTTCTTGAAGAGCGGACTTATTGAAGCAGTCCTGAGCCGTTCTTTGCTGCTTATTACTACAACATTAAAGTACTCTGTTGATAGTAATGGACTTCTTTTCCCCTGGCAGGATCACTTACAACTCTGTTGTTTGTCCATTTGTGTTTCACAGTGTTAAGCAATTAATGTAGTTAAGGTAGAGATCCCAACTGTTGCTGGAGTACTGAGTGTGTGTGCAGAATGGATTCCAGCTTATCTGAGTAGTTACTCATAAAATGAGGAGAGCGTTTAAAAATCAAACAAACCAACTGTAAAGACTGAGGTAGGAGCCAGCCCGCTATCATACAGGAGCTCTGTGGCAGCGGCAGGGGTTGCTTTTGGTGGCCCTATTTCCTAGTTTTCTTTTACTTTTTTACTTTGCAGTCTCACCCTTTTTATGTATCACAGGTTCTTTCATTTTTCAAACCAGTCAGGTAGTAAGGATAAATGTTCTCTTGTTCTTCTGGGCTCATTTCCACAGAAGGTCTGCTTCAAGACTGTAGTATGAGATCTTAAACGCATACTGTCTTAATAATGCTTGCACACAAGCAGTGGGTGAGGGTTGCACAAGGCAGCCTGGGATGTGGCTTTTCTTAATTTTTCTGTGTTAGCAATCCTAATGCTCTATTATGTAGTTAAAAATAAAACCATTGCAAGCATCACAGCATGTTATGACTTCTTACCCACGTGGCTTATCTGTTGGACTGAAATGTATTTGCATAGTCCTTTGCCATTTAAACTAAAGTAGGAATGCCAATAGCAGTGGGAAATAGACCAGCACTGGAGGAGATGGATGTTTTTCCAGTGAGTTCATCAGTGTGAGAAGAACAAAGATACTTGGAACAGACCCCAAGAATCCAGGCTTTCTTCAGCTTTAGGAGATGCAGGGCTGGGGAGATGAGCCAAACTCTGAGTTTTTTGTTGTTTTGTTTTGTTTTTTGTTTGTTTTTTTTTTTTTCCTCAGCCAGCCTTTGTCTCTTTCCTCTCTAGAAATTTATACTTTATAAAATTCTTTTATCTCTCTTGTGCCTTTTCCTCCTTTGCTTGAACCTTCTATTCTCATTGTGTGCTTTCCATTTCCATATTGTTTGCATGCCAACGGGAATAAATAAAGCAGTGCTAGTTACCATGTGTACTTTGGAGGATGCTCAGTTTCTTTATGTGAATGCAAGTGCCATACGGACAGCTCTTGTGTTGGGAATGAAGAGACTATCTAGACTCATTAAAAATATGTATTTTGATGTACTCAGCCCTTGTGAGCTCTCAGTGACTTGAATTTTGGTCTTAGTTTGGTATGTTTTCTTCCAGAACCACATACTATGGACATGTTAGGTGTATTCATATACCGACAAGGAATATTTCTTATGTAGAAATATTTACACTTTAGTCTAGTAGCTTGTCTGAAATTTGAGGGCAGCTAGAGTGAGTAGAAAATAAAACAAAAAACCTCAATAGTGTTTCAACAAACACTGGGCACAAAGCTTTTCTTTTTCTTCTTTTTTTTTTTTTTTTTTTTAATCTCTAACTTGTCTTTAGGTTAAAATCCTTTCCTTTTTGCATAAGAAAGGGATCTAGGATGCAGTATTCCCTGTTGGATTAAGTTTGGTGGAGTTGCTCTCAACTGAAGAAGCTTATTGTATGAAGTATTGTGAGGGTTAAATATAAATTATTCAGTTGTGTATTGAAAACATCTAGGTTGTGCTGCTGTTGGCTCTCCTTATAGAATCTAGCACAATGGGAAGATGTAGCAATTATCACCAGTAACACACTATCGTGGCTTAGGGAAAAGTCTCTTTATGCTTGGGCTGCCCAATGAAACGTAGCATCCTATCCCATATGTTGCCTTTCCATGACTTTGTGGCTGGTATCCTCCTGGGAAAGAAAGGTGGGGGATGTCTCCAAACTACCAAAGCTACTGGGTGGTTACAGTTGAGTAAATGAGGATCTGTTGCTTAACAGATCTCAACTGTGTGGCTTTGGGTTTTGCAGCCTTGTTTGGATTTCACTGTTTCTTTATCTAACTTGTTTTCGGTGCGATGCTCAGCATTGCTGATAGCAACTTGTGTTGCCTATCTTTTCCTTTTTCAGGCTGTTGGGCCCTGGGTGATAGTATGCTAAGTATATCCCTGTGTGTTAAAGCAGCGATGCTTGTCACAATTTTGAGGCGATGGGTGATGGTGTGTAACCATCTTGCTTCTTTGGGGTCATGCCTCTTGCCCTGTGTGTTCTCTTGGTGTCCTGTGCTTGTTAAATGTCAGTTGTAACAATTAATGCTCCTTCACAGAGAAGTAAGAGGATTTCTGCAGCTTTGTTGACTTGGGTGCAATGTAGCAATTGAAGACCTGAAAAGTATTGAGCATCTAAGCAGTCCCTCTACAAAAGCAGTCTTCAGATGATATTATGTGTGAAGTATTGTTTTCTTATTTCCCTCCCCCCCCTTCATTGTATTGATGGATGCAGAAGTTTATTTTAAGCTGATATTCTGTTGTTCTTCATCTGGCAAACCTAAAATGCGTTTTTTCTTGTTGCTTTTTGCTTCTATTCCTCTAAAAGCTGTGCTCTGGAGGACCAACAGCTGCAAAGTTGCAAATTAGCCTGTTGTTGAGATGTGTAACAAAAGTTAACAGCCACATGTGACTGATGATGCTTTTGGTGCTGTCTGGGAGCAGTGTAGGAACTCATTAAATGCAGTAAAGTTTTGATTTGAGTCACTGGAAATTATATGAAAGCATTGCATTGTTAATTGTCTCAGCTGTTCTGCCTTGAGTTGTTCTTTGTTTTAATTTTTTTTTTTAATGACGTCAAACTTTCTGCAGAGAAAACATTGTTAAAAACTCAGATTGCTGCCATGATCTTTTGAGGTGATTTTCAGTTTAAAATGGGGATGTTTTTTTTCTAATGCTTGCTCATTTGTATGTATGTTGCTGTTATTCACTTGAACACTAATATGAATGTAAGCTGCCATCTTCTGATCTAAATGTGGGAATGCATTCTTTATAATCTGAAGGTAATTGAAATGCATATAGAATGGATAACGCAGGTTAAGGAATTCAATAGGGAAAATTTTCTGCAGCAGGCGAAGTAGACAAAGGTGGTGTCAAGCATTAGTCTATTGCTTGTCAGTGTGAAGCCTCAACTATAATCTTCAGAGTAACATGATTCACTTAAGTGAATATGCAGCAGATATTTGAAAATGTTTCAGTAATGTAAGTTTACAGCAGGAGAAAAGCTCTACCAGAAGAACTGAGGTAGTCTGAGAAAGGGTATGCTTTCATCCGAGTGTTTCTGTGACCTTTTCATGTTCATGTGACTGAAGTAATCTCTTTCATTAGATCTGCTCTACCAGTCTTGCCTTGTGTTCAGAAACCAACATAGCTGTTGCTGTATTACAGTTGTAGTTGATTAATCATTTCTTAGTTGTTAATTGTGTACCAGTATGCAAAATTAATTCTTGCCTTATTACCCTCTGAAGTAACTTTTACTGCAGATCCAAATTACCTTGTATCTGTATCTTGTCTGTAAGATTTCAATTATGTATATATCGTCTTCTCCATTTCTTCTGGTAGATAGTTCAGAAATCGCTTGACTTTATTTCAAAGAATCTGAATTTTTAATTTACACAGGAAGTGATCAAATAGTCTTCTATATGACAGTATTTTTTTCACTACTAATACACATCTTTTTTCTTGAAATTACACATTTCAAGAGAAGCATAAAGTCATATCTTGAAAGGGGAAAAAAAAAAAAAGGTATAACTTGATATGCTCAGTTTTACCTGAATATTTATGAATAAGAAAACCTGAATGTTTTACAAAGACAAAGGGAAATCTGAATTTCACAGGACGTGAGTACAATTAGAGCAAGGTAAACATATTTATTTTTTTTAATCTAAGGTGGGGGGAAGGTAAAGGGGTGATAAAAGCCAAATGATAAACTTTCAGAAGAATATGCTGAAAGTCACCTATAAAACGCAGTTGTCAGTCTAAAAGAGCCTTTAAAAAGAACTTATGCTTTCAAGTAGCACCTATCAAAGCAGCTTGCTGCTCATAACTTATGGCCCAGAACAGCTTGATTTGTAAACTTGAAATGTAATTTAACATCTTTTCAGGCTTAGGTTTGTAAAGGACACTCTTCTGTCAAAGTTTTTAAATGTGGTAGAATAGCTTGAGGCAAAGTGGTGTTCCTCAGCCAGCTTCTATCTAACTTGTGCTTCCTGAGAGCCTTCAGTCTTAGTGTTGTTAGTTGGTAGGGTCTCTGTGTATTAGCAGTTGTAAAGCTAATAATAACATTCTGGTCTTTACTGACACAGATAACTAAGACAGTCACATCCCTTGCTATGTTAAGGTCTGACTTTTTAAGAAATATACTTACTTGTGTTGCACTGTTCTGCTGGTTTGTTTTTAACAGATCTGATTGTACTGTATTTCTCTCTGTTTTTGGTAAGGGACATCTACCTATAAATTTTCCTTTTAAAATTAATACTATAGCATGGAAAGAAGACTTACACTTGTTCTGTTTTTTTTGTTGTTGTTGTTGTTGTTTTGTTTTTTTTATAGGAGAGTATTTTAGTCCTAGACCAAAAAGCTGTACAGAAAAAAAAAACCATGAACTATGACTATGTGCATTATCCTAGAAGTGTCTTAGAGTATTTCAAATCCTGTCACTTGAATTAGTTTTTTTTTCTTCCTCTGGGAAGAATCGTATGTGAAGTTCTGGTTAATAACAGGTTCTGGTTAATAAGCTGCTTAATGGAACTGGAAAACTTGAATGATAAAATTAGTGGTCCTGAGTGGGGAAACCATGATTTCTGTGTTAGTCAGGAACAGACTGCTACAGTCAAATGCTACAAACTGTGGTGTGCTGGTAGTGCGAGCTGTTCTGTAACTACACAGCTGTCTCAGAGATCTTACGACCATTGCAATGTGAACACTTGAAGCTGAAAGCTAAACACACTTGCCTAATTTGCTTGAGCTAATCTTGTTGGCATTATGCATTCATTTGAACATTAAACAGTTCATTTAAATTAATGTGTGCTGTGCCATGGGAAGAGTGTGAGAGTCATTCATTATTTCTGTTTCATGTCTGGTATCCGGCAGCCTCTTGCTGCTGTTTTTACAAAGTACTGCATCTCAGACAGTGTGTCATAGTACAATCCCCTTCGCCACCTGCATTGTAAGGCTGGAATTTCATGTGATTATCAGCAAACAAGAGCAAATGCATACCTTCCAGTGGGGCGTTACGAAATTATTTATCAGTTTGTTGAACATTGTAAAATCTCACATTGTAAGAGGAGTTCTAAGCTTCTTACTTCAAAAAATGTTTTTCTGAGCAATTGTGGTGAGAAGCATTTAGTTAACTACTATGTAATCTTTGATGTTAAACTGTAAGCCCTGTGAAACAGTGACCTTTGCATCCCAAACATGATCTCATCCTGACTTCAGTTTGCACTCGTCTTCCTTCTTGTGCAATGGCTGATTTGTCAGTTATTCATATTGAACTGCTTATACTACCTTTGGTGGATAAAGAATTATTCAGATTATGGTCAAATTAATGCTTGATCAATCTAAGCGTGCAGTGAAAGCAGCTCTTTGTAAGTCACTGTTATGAGAACTCGTTCTTTTGCCAAAACAGGTGAATGAGCATCTTTTACACAGTTGTAAAATGTATTTAAAACAATCTGTAGGAGATATCTCTGCCATTCTGAAAGTATGTACTGGCAAAAGAACTTGTCCTGAGTCATTTGTGGGTGTGGCTTGGTGACACTGTCCTTGTTGTGCCTTTCGGATGCTGAACTAAGAATGGATATAGATAAGGAACAGCTGGTCTTCAATTCTGGTTTTGCTGTCTGCTATTTAAAGAAATTTCTCATAGTCTGAGAACTGACGTAGTTATTTTGAAGTACAGGACTTTTCATATAAATAACTGATTTGTGTGTATGTGTATATATACGAGACATTAGTTTCTTCACTTATTTATAATAGTTGTTATCATCCTTATTTATGGACCAGGATAACCTTGTACTGACAGCTGTTCAAAGCAGAACAAGGACTCTGCCACTGATAGCGTAGGCCTCCATCTGAGATGAGATGACAGGTAAAACAAAGCAGAGCAGAAATGTAAGACAACCAAACATTTTGCAAGCCACTGGGAAATTATTATTGTTCTGCATTCTATATTTTTAGCAAGTGTGTTATAGAATAATATATGTAGCTTCCTTAAGATTTAATGAGTACTATTTAGTTCTCATTATCAGCAAATGTAGAAAATATTTCAGAGCAAGCTTTTAATGTAATGAAAGCATCAAGTGTTTCTTACAAGGAATGATTTATCAGAATGCAAGAAACATAAGCTTCTGGTTCTGTGGCATGCACTGTAATGGCAAATATAGCAAACACAGGGCTGTTGTGTGGTGTCTGACTTATGGTACACTTAACATGTTCGTCTGGTTCAGATCTGGATTTTCACATGTCCTGATTAAAGAATATTGCAGAATCAACTCAAATGTGCTCTGTTTGTGCTCTAATATGCCAATGGAGTGAGCAGGAAGGCTTGCCAGCTGTCTGTTCAGTGGCACTGTGGATTAATGCCAGAATCCAAATGTTCTCATAAGATACCGTTAAAATATTTACAGGCTTCAGAAGGGCTAAACATATGCCATAAAAGAGAATGAGCTTCTTTAATTACTGAGCTTTGCTTGGTGAAAGAGTCATATGTAAGAAGGTGAGGGGGAAAGCAAACAAACATCAAAGTGTGACCACAGCCAACAGTAAAGATTAAAAACTTTTGCTTTTTTTTTTTTTTTAAATAAAAAAAGGTCATTTGATCATATAACATTTACTATTCTTCTTGAGAGGATGCAGTAGAGGAAGATTGGGATATAGAGAAGGAAACACTGATAAGCAAATAACAAAAGTGGTTATTCTTGTAATAAAGGCTGTTTTAAGTTAGGTGTCTCGGTATGAGACAACTCCTTCATGCAGCCGCAGCTCTAAACTTTAGCAGTTTGATTTCTGTGGTGATAAAACATTGTGTGTAGGTACTTTCTCTGATACTTGAAATGTTTATGATAATCTGAATGAGGACACTCCTGAATTTTGAATGGAAGCAGTGAATGTATTTGCTTTTATTTATTAATGTAAGGAAAATAAGGTACTCATTTTATTGTCAAGTAATCAGAATCTGCATAAGAACTCTCCAGGGGTGTGCCATTGGTATATTTAAAAAACAAATATGGAAGCTAAGGCTTGAACAGGTAGTGCTCACTAGAAATAAGGATTTAGCAGTAGTACCAGAAACATTTAGGAGAAACAAAATGAAGGTGAAGCAGTTTAACTCCTTTAAAAAGATTACAGGATTATTATTTTAGTAATCGTTATAGGAAAATGTTGTACCTTCATGTAGTTTTCTAGGAATTTTCACTTGAAATGTGCAAGGAGAGTTCAGGAACTGAAGAAAAATTATTTTGGAAGTTATGGCAAATTCTTATTCTTAAAGCAGCATGTCAAGTAAATACTGTAATTGTAAACTGGTAATATATATGGGACATCATCCCAGAATTTCCTGTGATATAATGCCCATAGGTTTTGTAGGAAGTGGTTATGGTAGATGCAGGCTGCTTGTAAGTTGCTTTACCAGCTCTATTAGTATGTGCTTGGCTAATGCTTTTAATTACACAAAACTGTTCATTTTACCTGTGATTTTGCTGAACTTCTGACTACAAAGAACCATTTTCTTGGTGACTGATGCCATGTGGGAAATGCAAGTTAAAGGGATGAGCAAGTTCTGAGGAGCTAGCAAGGAAACAATTTTATTTATGGAGTTCCTCAGTATATATGTGCTTCTAAACTGCTGTTCTAATTAAATCTGGTGTCCACGTGCTTTCAGGGCCATACTTGGAACTTAAGAGTAAAAGTACCGAGGTGAAAAGGATGCATATCTTTGGTGTAATCTGAAATTCAAACTTCCCCAGAGTGGCAATGAATATGCAGGCTCAGGTATGACTGCATAGTGTTTTTTTCTCCCTAAGACTTTGCAGCATTCACACTACTGGATAAGCAAAGTTCTTAAGGGAAAGCAGGGTGTAGAGAAGGAGCATGTTACTTGCAGAAATCTGACTTGATTATTTACCTGTGGTAATATTTAAGAATGGTGCTACCTGAAGTGCAATTGATGTCAAATGGTTGCAGGGTGCTTTTGAGGTTGTACCTTCAGTGTGTGGTTCATCTTAGTGCTGATAAGGCTGAGAAGACCAAAGCTGTTAAATCCATGGCTAAAGAAATAAGAACTTGCCTTAGGTGACACACAGACACACACACGCACAAAAGAATTCTCTATTTGTATCAAAGTTCTACACAGGTTCTCCTCAGCATTTTTCTTTATCTACAGGAAGACTTGACATTATCTAGCTATTGATACAGTGCAATAGTGAGTTGATACTTTTGTCTTGGCACCATCCTGCCTCCCTTAGGTCTGTCTGCATTCTGTTCCTGTCTCTTATATCACGCCGAAAATTAGAAACTTGATGGGGCAGAAACTGGCTTTGTGCTCTTTCTACAGCTCAGTCCTGTTCTTATTTAAATCGATGATGGACCTTTGGAATTTCAAAGCTACTGGTCATTAAGCCCTAAAACTTTATCAAGTTGAATTTGTGTGAAATCAGGGCTTATCCTGACACAGCTGAATTTTGACACTGTGGGGTTTTGTTTAGTTATCTTTGAATAATTCAGAATGCTCCTTATTCGTATTCCTTGATCTTTAAAATACAGCTTCCAGCTGTTAATGCTGCTGGTTTGTTGTGTCAGCTTTGATGGTGAAGGGAATGTTAATAGCCAGTTCCATGTCATGGTGTGGAGCTGCGGCCTGTGGGCAGCCCATGCTGCATGGCAGGCGGGAGTGAGTCTTGCACTGGTGTTGCCTCCGAGCTACAGCTCAAACACAGCTTTAATTGGTAACTATGTACATAAATGAAGCTTTATTTCCATTCTAGTTAGTTGGTTTGCTTTTTTTTTTTTTTTTTTTTTTTTAGTACTGAAGTGGAAAGGAAATGGAATACTAACTCAGTTATAATTTTTTTCCTCATAAGGTTTTATAGTTACTAATTGTTTTTATCTTCTTGAAACAAGAAAGAGCATTCAACATTCACTTCCAGTTTTTGTGAGCTAAGTTCTATCATAAGTTATGTTTGTAGGTGTATTTTTGTAATAATCTCCATGGGAAACAGAAGTTTTGAACTTGTCCCAAATTTGTTTGTATCATGGATTGCTTCAGCTCCTGGTTAGAAAGTATCTGCCCATCTTCTTTTCAGCTCCAGAAATTGAACGACTATCTGCATGCTTATATGTGTTTTGAGGAAAAAGGTTCCTAGTGGTTAGCAAAGAGCCTTCTGCTAGCTTTCAGTTGAACAGCTGATTCAAAAATAAATATTACTGTTAAAATAAGTTGTGCCCCAAAGTGATTTATGTTGATAATTAAAATTGATTTCACTTCTGAAGGCAGTTTAGCCTGTGTAGAACAGTTTATCATGTCTCTGATTAATTCTAACTGTACTGTTGATTCTCTCAGGTTTTGCTTTGGCATTTTACTGCTTTGAAAGGTTCACAAAAAGCATCGGTGCTTTGACACACATGGTGTGGACTGCTGGAAGATCTTATGCTGAAATTCTTTGTTGTTCACTTAATAAGGCTTCATAAAGAGCAGACAATGCTGTTGCCCTTTGTAGGCAGCTTAGTGTATTAAAGAAAAAATCCTGTCCCAAGTCAGTGTTGACTGTACTTAGTTTCATTTATTTTTATTGCCTCAGTGCGCTGTATGTGCCCTTGGACAAATATGTCTCTCCATTAAGCGATGCTGTTGGTGAGCACTGAAGTTGGCATTAGCATTAGAAGTGTGTTTCCCAGCTATACCTAGGCAGAGGATGGCTTGCTGGAGTTTTAGTACATTGAAACTGTTGAAATGTTGGACTGCATGGGGAACTTGCTGATTGGTGCTGTTTAGCTGCGGTGTTGTTGTTTTACACAGTGTAATCCAGTGTGAGGATCAACTGATGTTATTTAGCAACCATTTTTGTTCAAGCACTGTGCTGGTTGGATGAAAAACCACAACAAATGCTGCTGGGTGTTTGGGTGGTTTTTATTTTTGTACCTGTTGGTATACACCAAAGTAGAGCTCTCATCCGGCAGTGTTTCATTTAAAAGAGCCATGATGACTATTATTGTGCTGATGACTAGAACTGTGTAAAAATGGAAGCCTAAGGGGTGTTGTTTTTTTTTTAAAAAAAAAAAAGAGAGAGAAAATGTTTTCACTTTGCAGCTTTCTGAGCTGCAGCTGATTTAATAGGCTTAAAGCAGTTTTTTTCATTAATGAATGATTGTTCCTTGAGCAGTTTAATTGGTTTTCATTGCAATACACTGAGCTCAGAAGCTTGTGTTTAGGTTCTATGCATTTGTGTTTTGCTTCACAATTCTCGGATAAAGGGCTTTGTAATTTTTTTCCTTCCAGCTTTGCTTGTACCCTCATGGTGGCACATCATTAGACTGCCTTGTTAAAGCTGGGGTTGTGTCAGCTTGTTGCCCTGAGGGCAGATGGCTAACTTAAGTTGGAGTTTTGCTTCTGGGGATTTTGAGCCTTGATGAAACATATTCCAGAATTTTCAAACATGCATTTTCTATACATGAATTATTATTCAAATAAGATGCACAGATCGGTCTTGTACAAAAGGTAGACAAGCTTCTGGAAGTAAAAGGAGTGCTTAGGGTTATGCCTTAATAAGCTGTACAATTTCTAGAATCAACATTTTTGTTCATTTCTAGTGACTGTAGAGTTCTAACTAGTGGAAGATGTTTTGTTACCACCTATGTCTTTTCTTCTACGTTTAATTCTGTTACACAAATGAAAAACATCCTCCTGTCTTCCTTGCTGATCTCCCAGGGCATGTCTGCAGGTGCGTGTGGAGAGAGGAGGCTGGGAAAGCTTGCTAAACTCACATTGTTGATCACAGTGTGTCCTTGTGGTGTATTATCAGAATGTTGATTTGTAAGCTGTGCCTTAAAAGCCTGGTACGTTCTCAACAGAACCACTAAAAATAATTCGGAGCTGCTGTCTGACATACAGCCTACAGCTATTGATAATCTGAAAGCAGTGAATAAGAGTATATTCCACAGGCTTTGCTGCTTTTGCTGATAATAAGGCTTTTGAGTCTTTCCAATGCTTTGTTATGGCCTGAAAAAATTCCACTTCTTTCACTGCAGAGAAAATGAGATAGTCAACAATTTATAGGGATTGTTTGAGGTTGCTGTTCAGTGATTGGTTGCTCTCGGATCTGAAATATTCCCAGCTTGTGCTGTGTGGTAATGCATATTTTTGAGACTGCAGAATTTACTGTCTCAGGATGTTGGTCTGGTATTAAGCAATTGGGTCTGTTTGTATTCTACTGTTAATTTGGTTTACCACATCTATAACGAGAAAAGAGAAAGTAGTTGAAAAAGGAAATGGGAAAAAATCTACCAAACTCAGATGTCAGAATAAAAGGCAGCAGCTGAACTTGAAACAAAGTTCAGTTCAGGAATGAAGAGGCTGGTTTACATAGTGTACAGGAAGTAGCTGATGCCCTTAATAGTATCTGGTTTTCTTATAAAATTAAAATACCAAAGCAATGTAAAAACTTTTTCTTTTCCTAATCTGTCATGCTTCGACATGGGAAAATATAAGATGGGTTTGAATCTAGAAGGCTGATCTTCAGAAATGTATTTATTTAGCTGTGTAAGAGGAAGGCATGCTTTTGTCTGCCTTGTCATGGGTAACATTTACTTACATTCAAAGTTTGCTTTCTTAAAAGTGCTGCAGTAGAGCTGAGATTTCTTGTGGCTTTCAGCATGTGACTGCTGCATGCTATGGCAACAGGTTACTGCTAGTGTAGAAGAGAAACCTGGGCCAAATTCAAAGTTTGAAAGCTGTTTTTAACTTACGTTTCTAATATATCTGTAAAAGGTTTTGTCTTGCTCCAAGCGAAGATACAGCTGTATATTGTGTCACCTTTTTCCTGGGATGATTACTTACTCCTGGCTCTAAAGTCTTTATTTTTGTTTGTTTCTGAAATGGTTGCATGCTTATACGGTTTAAAATAAAGATGTTTTTTTTTCTTAGTGCTTCTTATGTAGACTCAGTTGCTAAATGACCTTTTTTGCTTTTTTTCTCTTTTTCCTCCGAGTGATGTTGAATTAGTGCTATTGCTTTGGTGGAAATCTCTAGATTTTGAATTCAAATGAGTCTACTGTAGTGTCAACTGCTTTCTACTAGTGCATACCAATAGTGTTACCTTGTATTTCGTTATCAAAGCTGATCCTTCTAGTAACGCTTGATAATGTATAGCCAACTGTCAGTCTGGGGTTTGAGGCAGAAGGGAGCAGAGTTAAAGAGTCTGCTTCAGGTAATGGTCAGACAGTACTGCTGCTCTTGCTTTTTGTCAGTTGTGGCTGTATATTTAGAAAGCCAAGGATAACTGCAATGTTGACCTCACATGGAGGAGTTATAGTGGCAATGTGAATTGAGCTGTATGTGCACTGCAAGTCAGTAAGAACTTTTGACTCTTTAACACCTGTGTCCTGTTTTTTGCCATCTATGTATTTACTTTATTACTTTCATATTTTGCTAGCCAGTTTTCTCTTCTGCTACTTGTCTTCACTGATGGCTTTGCAAAGGCATTATTGTTTAAAGATAGGGAGATTAAATTTAATCTTAAGCTTCAAGCAGATTTAGGCTCTAGCTATCATTAAAAAGGAGCAGGCAGGCATTTAGTATTTTCTTCTGTCTTTCCTTCTTTCATCCAGAACACTTCCTAAAGCAGTTCTCAGTCAGCTTGTTTAGTGGTACATGATCAAGTAAAACTGAGTTTCTTACAACAGTTTACTATCAACAGCTAAAGATGAGTCTCAGCTGTGTCAACACTATTTTAATTTTGGTATACTAATTGAATCCTTTTAGTGATTCATGTTCTATTTCAAGGAGAACTTGCTTGTGCCAAGAATATCAAAGTAGATCCTTGAACAGGGAAAAAAAGTCAAATAGATTCTTTTTATTCCTGTTGTTTTTCTCATGTGTGGGTATTACCATGGCTGTTAACTAAGCAAAGTGCATGTATGTGATTATGGCCATGTTTCTGTTTGTTACTCTGTCATGGATGCTGTTGCCTTGTCCTCTCTAGCCTGAGCTATGTTGCAGTTGCCAAAATAGCATCTTATTTTAAATTGTCCTTACAAGCCTGTGAAATAGCAAGTGTGTGGCTAAAATAACCTGTGTGAATTACAGGAAAGTTACAGCTATAAATACATGAACATTCTTAAAAAGCCATAGTGTTGTTCAGCGCAATGAACAGTGGAGATATAAGCAATCCCTAATTGTTGGCAGAGCCAACAGTGTTTGAGGATGGTATATTCTGGTACTTCTACCCCATTCAGTTTGTGTGTTAGTGAGCAGTAGTTCTTGTCCATCTTTTGGTTTGATTTTCTTATTTTTTTTTTCAGTGTGTTTGATCTCTGAACCTGATAAATGCGCATTCTATACCCACCTACTTGAGATGATCTGTTTGGCCTCTGTAGCTTAAGCCAAAAGTTTAGAAACCTTGAAATTATTATCTCAACAGTTTTTTTAATTCTGTATGTTGTAATTTCATCTTGATTGATATTAATGGGTATATATCTAAGGTTAGTAGGCTTTGTGCATTGTGAACCTGAGGATGGGTGTACTTTAGGCTTGTAGACTGCAATGTCTTTTTTGGGGGGAAATTTTAAACAGAAAGAGAGGGGATGATGACTTACGAAGGAAAAATGATGCAAGGGAGATAGAAGCAGGAACAGGGAGAAGAAAGATGATGAAAAAAGAGGACATTAGGAATGAAATAAAAATAAGGCTGAAAAAATCCAGAGGAAGCGTGAGAAAATATAATTAAGATAATAAAAGCAAATAATCCGATGGAAGACATGCACCAAATGAAGTCCCTCAGCTTTATTTATGTTGTCACAGTATCTGAATGTGGTTTATATGTAATTAATAAGATAGCAAAGTAAATTCTGTGTTTCTGATACTTGCTTGTGTTGAAGGAGTCTTGGGAGCAGAGAAAATGGTCTAAAATGACAAGGGGATTTCATGCTTAATAATTCTGTGAAGCCATGAAGAATGATATATACTAAATTCCATGCTAACAAGAATAAAATTTTTAGAGTTACATACTTACTCTGGAAAGTAAATAAAAGTTATTGGAACTGGGGTGGGAGGGGAGGTTTGTAAGCTAGAACATTTCAATTGGCATTGATACTGGTTAATGAAAACACTAACTAATGAATAGGCACAGAGTAAGATTATCACATCAACACAATATATCTAAGAAATTCGAAGAACAGAGCTTTGTAAAATCTTTGTTCTACAAATTAGTCTATTCATTCCTTTCTCCCAGCTGAAATATGTTAAGGAAAAAGCTTTCTGTTCAAGTAAGTGCTCCAGACTTGCTGACTATTGACCTCAGGCACCACGTTTCTTAACATTCTCTTACCCTTCTTTCCTTTTTTTCTTTTTTTCCAGAAAGATCCAGACTACCTGAAGCTCTGGTTGGATAGTTTTGTTTCCAGCTATGAACAGTTTTTGGATGTGGACTTTGAGAAGCTGCCAACTAGGTATGTAGAATTACAGACCTGTTCACCTTTGATATCTGAACCAGACCTGGACGAGAGCCCAGTTTCATTCAGTATCAATACTGCTTTTAAACAAAAGAAAGCTGTTTATTGTTGAGCGCCACTCCTGTTCTTCTGAAGGTTGAAATGCATCAGGAATAATGAAACTTAGGTAAATACTGGTATTTGCATTGTATCAGTGATGGAATCAATATTCCCTTGTTTTTTCTTATAGAAGAGTAATCATTTCCTGTGAATTGTTGGAACAAATATTTATTAAATGTGGCATGTGAAATAATAGTGTTAGTGCTTGGTTTCTGTAGCAGTAGTGACTGAACAGAAGTAAGATCTAGGTCATGTTTTGTAATTTTATTCTGTGGATTGCTGGAAGAGAAAGAAAGAGATGAAATGCTCCAAGTTTTAAATACTTTAGCTGGAAACTTTAATTAAAATGCACAACTGATAAACTTCAGAGTTCAGGAAGAAGAGTATTACTCACTAATGTTGCTGACTGCAAATGTGGAAATATAATCATGAGATGGGTATTAAAGTCTTTCACATTTCAGTATTTTGTGTTTTGAATTAGCTTTAGTGCACAGAAAGTGAACTTTGCAAATGGGGAATAGAAACAGCTCTTTATCTTTTCTTTCTTTTCTTTTCTTTCTCTTTTTTTTTTTTTTAATACATCCTTGTATGATCTAAGGGCTTTAAGAAAAAACAAAGGTTACAAGATTTGGAAGTCATAAGAACCAGTGTCAAAGTTATAGCTACTACCACTACCAGTGTATAGAAAGAATGGCTCTCTGCATAATGGCTCCTGTCCAAGCCCTTTTGGAATCAATGGGAATTGTCTAATGGGCTTTGGATCAGATTCTGTTTGAAGTGTAAGTGATAGCCTCCACTGTTACAAGCAAACAAAGAATGCTGCAACTGGATCTCAGTGGATAAAAGCAGGGCATCTCATCTATACATATTTTCTTCTTAGCGTTTATATTAATTCAAAGTTTATAGTGCAGTTACTAATGTGAAATATCTAAAAAAAAAAAGATCTGCCAGTTAATTCTTTTTTCAGCAGATGTTTGCTTTGTAGTAAGATATCAAAATGCATCTTATAGTGTTTAGTTCAGGAAAGCAAAAGCAGTGGAAAACTTTGTAACCCGTTGTTTTATGTGTCCATGGGTTGATTTTTTTGTTGTTGATTTTTGTTTTTATTTTGTTTTTACAGCAATATAGTAAAAGGTTAAACATAAACATGAAGCTTAGCTGTGCTGAACAATAGCAGCATCTTCATTATGTTAAATAATGGGTTTGTGAGCATAAAAATCCTGTATTTTTGTGAGGTTAATGACAGGATTAGTGATCTGGCCTGGAAGAGTAGGCCTGCACAGATTTAGACTCATTTGTGTAACAGATGTAGAGAAAATATATCAAAATAACATAGAAACATTGTTTCTGCCCTTGTTGGCATTTGAGAGATAATCAAGCATTTCCAAAGTGGCATCCTTCTGGTATTTGTCAATTTCTATTGCAAGCATCAACACTATGGAGCAGATATTACTGAGCCTGCAAAAGAGAAATATGTAGGTCAGAGTGGAGCCACTTGTTTCCCAGTGACTCTTCTCTTGAGGCCACAGGGACCCCGTGGACTCAGATGTCTAGAAAGAAACTAAGTTTACCCACTGATATCTATGCCAACGATCTCAAGTTGCTTTCCTTTGCTACACTACCTCTGTTCCTAATTTGTTGTTGTTGGGGAGAAGAAAGCTCAAGCTGGCTTATTGCAGCAGGCATTTCCTTGTAGCTCACTAGGAAGCGCTTGTGAGAAATCAGTTACTGCATTTCTGTAACCTTTCTTGAACAGGTATATTGGAATGCCATTAGAGCACGCTGAAATAGTTCAATAACTTGTCACTTGTGTCCTTGTGTGTATGGTCTTTCTCTTCAGGGTGGATGACATCCCTCCAGGAATATCACTGCTTCCTGACAATATTCTTCAGATTCTGAGGCTCCAGCTGCTTCAGTGTGTCCAGAAAATGTCAGATGGATTAGAAGAGCAGCAACAGGCTTTGTCACTCCTGCTTGTGAAATTCTTTATCATCCTTTGCAGGTATTTGTTCTGCTTGCTACTTCAACAAGGCTGTTGTTTTGTTTAAAAAATCATTAATGCAGGCTTTAGATTCTAATCATTTATGCAATGTTATTAGATGCTTTCCAGTAGAATCAGAAAAAAGCCACTTTTCATGATCTTCCAAGTAAAGGAAAAGGGAATGGAAAGAGCCATACAATCATCTTTTCCATGGAAAATGGAATAAAAGGAGCACAGACACAATTTTTTCTGTAATTATACAAGAAATATGTATTTGAATTCAAGGCATAGTGTCCAAGTTATAACTTAAAGAATCAGTGTATGAGAAATACTTTTAAAAGAGAAGTCACACTCTAGAAAGCTCTGGATATTAAAGAACTTGAATTATAATTATACAGGAAGAACTGTTTCACATTCTTGACATGCTTATAGTTCCATAAATAGCTTAGGGATCTGACTTGCTCTATTAATGCAACTGACCTCTGAAACTTGCTCTTAATTTTGTAATACTGTCCAAGGAGGTAAATAAATTGTTTCTAGGGATCTATTCCTCCCTATTTCTTCATTCATTTATTATAAACTGCATTGAATGAATAAGGGGATAAAATATATGGTAGAGATTCTCCTTTGGAGACGTATTTAACAAGCTTTTAAAATTTTTTTGGGGTCCTTTGATTCTCCTTATCCCTACAAAAGTACAAAGCTGTAGTGCAGTATTTAAGTATACCAGAACATTACATAAAGCAGAATAGATGGTAGGTGGTAGTTGTATGATGAATTACTGTTACCTTACTCCTTATGTGATCATATTAATATCTGATCTTTTTGGTTTCCACAAACTGAGAAATAGCATGCATGCTTCTTTGTTACTGTTGATTTGTTCAGTGTTCTAAAAGTTTTGATGTTTCTTCCTCGGAGAATTCTTTGGAGAATTCAAAGTACCCAGAAGCAGATAAGTAATGTATTTATTAAAGCATTAGAAAGTATAGGCAGCTACAGTATCAGCATCCTTGTAGTGCTCTAGTAATGTGGGAGAATATTAAGTTATTGCCACTGTTATTGCATGCCATTTCTGACCTCTCTATTTAAGAATGCCTTGGGAATCTATTGAATTTCTGAAACCCCAAATTCCAGATAGAGTTGACCTAAAGCAGGATGACTCCTTCCTGTTAAAAGAAAACTTGTGTACTATGTTATTGTGACAGAAATAAACATTTGAGTACATGCAGTCCTTTGGGGAGTGTTTCTGAAATGCTTATACACTTTTTGTGATTATAGAGTGAATACTAAAACAGACATTGTTTGTACTAGCCTCAGATAGTACGCTCTGTACATTTGGATTTTTTTCTGTTGTTTTCATAGGAATTTGGCTAATGTGGAAGAGATTGGGATGTGTTCATACATTAATCATGTCATCACCATGACTACGTTATACATTCAACAGGTATGTGTTTTGATCAGTGTAATCTGTTATTTTTCCCATAGAGGACCTCCAGCTCTTGCTTATTGTGATCCCTATCAGAGTTCAGAGTAAAGAAGTGTTTGTGGGGGAACGCTTATGGAGGGGGATCAAGACAAAGTTTTAACTTCTAGAAATCTTCTGATCGCTGTTATTACTGTGTTTTTCTTTTTCCAGTTAAAAAGCAAAACAAAAGAGAAAGAAATGGCAGATCAGACACCAATAGAAGAATTTGTGAGACATGCACTGGCTTTTTGTGAGAGTCTCTATGATCCGTATCGCAACTGGAGGCAGAGAATTGCAGGGTAAGTGCAGACCAGGACAGGATCACAAACTGTGTGAGTTTTAGTAACTGTAGATAAATGATACGTAAGGTTGCTGACAGAACTACTGGTGTCAAACTAGAATAAAATGTAATTATGTGGTTATGCTGCTGATGGATTTTACAGGTGTCAGAGTTGGTTTTTGTATGCACTGGATTTGATAAAGTATGGTAGTTGTTTTTCAAAGATGCTCTATTTTAAAGAGTTAATGAAATATGCTAATTTTGGTAGGGAAAAAACCTTGTGAAGTGGATATTTAACACTGAAATCCAATGCAGCTGGAGTTGCCAGTACTAGTATATGTGCTAAAAACTGGCTTTTTGAGAAGCTTAGTTTCTGTCATTCTAGGCACAGGCTCTTCTCTGAAGCTGCTTGTGGTTCCTTTTGTTATAACTTGCTCTTCAGAGACCTCTTAAAAATTCCTGAGAAATCTTTCATGTACAATTTTCCCTTATTAGCCCCAAATTCACTGCAGTAATGGTAAATGTACATAGCCTTGCACAGGATAGTTTTCCTGCTGTGCGTATGAGGGCTGAAGTTGATTGCTCCTTGCAATCAATTGGATTATCATTTGGAACTGCTCTTTAAGTTTTTTACTTTTACTTTCATCAGGACCATTTTGATGTGCACCAAATATTGGATCTGTGCATGCAGATAACTTTTAAAACTAAGAGTCCATTCTACAGCTTACATTCTGTAGAATTGTGCTGCATTTGTGCATCCAGTCACTATTCTGACTCCACGCATACAGAGTGGAAATCATACAAGATGTGGTGGTACCTTGTTTGCTGGAGTGTCTTTGTAGCTGGCAATCTCTAATATGCCATAGCACATGGATTGCAGGTTTTATGGAACTGTCATTGATAGTACTAACTTCTGTTTCCATAACAGCTGTGCTGTGCTCAAAGCTTTAAGGAGCGTGTAAGGATCACAACTTACTGTGTTTTTGTGCAGTATAATTCCCCTCTTCTAGAATGTAGCACAGATTGATATCAGTTATTGTGTATGGCCTGACAAAAGTATTGCTAAGCTGTTTTTAGATATAGCATTCATAATACCAGCATATCATTGCATCTTAGGTAGAACATAAACACTCAAAAATACAGAATCTGCAATCAGTGGAGGTACAGAATTTGTTGATGAATCAATATAATTACATTGTAGGAGGCTGTTTTATTTTCTGAAACTGGATGTGATTTAAATACTTTTAAAAACTTTAAAGATATTTTCTGACAGTTTGAAGGTTGAAAAACAAAAAGTGAATGTATCAGGAGGTGTTTGGTTTTAACTGACAACTGTGAAGCTTTTTCCATTGCTTGCTTGCTTCCGAAAACTTTCCCAGTTTTCTAAACTGGTAGAACAAGGAAGCCAGAGGAAATGAGGGAGATAAGTGTGGTTGAATTGGTTGAAAAGATATTTTTGAAGATCATAGTGTAAATATATTAAATCTTCGAAAAGAAGTCTTTAAGTCTATCAGCAGAATTACTTCCCTTTGATTTGTTCCCCCTACCTCCCATAACGGACTCATAATTTTTTGGGCCTATTTCAAATTGCATGGTTAAGAACTTTAATAAATGGCTTAGTTGCAATGGGGAAGGACTAAATACCAGGTAGCTGGTGGTGTTTTGGTTCATTTTATTCTGACCAAACCATGTTCTAAACTATTAAGGCATTTCTAAGAGTGGAACAGTAAAGTCATGATTATCTGTAATTCGTTTAAGGTGAAATACTTCTCTTGCTATTTTTTAATCATAAGGCATAACTTCCTTTTTTTTTTTTTCTTTTTTTGCAGGATTCTCTATTATAAAATCATAAAGTAGTAAGTCAGAAACAAAGGTGTCATATCTTTTTTTTTTAATGTAATTTCAGACGAATCCTTAGTACAGTTGAAAAGAGCAGACAGAAGTATAAACCGGCTTCCCTCACTGTTGAATTTGTCCCTTTCTTTTATCGTAAGTATTATCAACAGCTTGTTTGGAAATGGTCATCTTTGGAGGAGTGAAGTTGGCAATTCTAAATTCCATTCCCCAAAGAATGTGTGATAAATGTAAAAGCATCTTATTGCTTTCTGAGGCTGTGTGTATGGAGTTGATTTGTTTGCTTGCTTTCTGCTCTGAGTGTCACCGTCTTGCCAACCTTACTTGTCTATGAAAGCCTGGCTACTGTTTTCTCCTGAATCCATTATTTTGTATTGAGACAAACCTACAAGTGTGCTAAATGGCTGGCAGGTAATCATCTGCTGATTGGCCATCTGGCAGTACAAGAAATTGCTGAGCATGTGGACATACCTGCCACAGTAGTACTAAAGACTGTTGTCTACGCTGCCTCATTATTTTTCCACAGCCAGCAAGGTACTACTCTATTGAATTTGTTCCACAAAAGATTCAGAAGCTCTAAGTCAGGGAGATAGTCGGCTTTGTTTACTTTGTAGACCAGATTTTAAAAATAGTTGTGCAACTTTCTTTTGAAACAAGCTTATACGTTCATTATATGGTCAGAAATACTTCTTGCCAGAAAGCAGTAATTGTCTTAAAGGTTGCATTATTTTAATGCAGAATTTTTCCATTTTCAATTTCTAGTGTTCAAAATCTCAGTCTTTAGTGGTTTTATCTTATATTGGAATGGAATTACAGGCTAATTCAAAAGAAAAATTTCCTTTGTGGTTTCAGTTGTAGCTGCTTTGATTCTAGTGATAATGCTGTAGCAACAATATCCAGGATGTATCTGTTCCAATGAAAGAGTTCCATATATCAGATATGCTATGAAATATCTTTGAAGTTATCTTTTATTGTTAGAAAGATTATAGACTTGTACAGGCTTCCCTAGGAAGTTTGGCTCATAGGGAGCAAGCTCTGCTTTTCTAAGGCACCTGCACTGTGTATGGCATTTGTCTCTGTGCCAGAAGTCTTATAACATTTCTCATACCCGCTAACCGTGTATCTGTTAGCATGTCCTGAACAGTCTAATGAAAATTAATCCCATTTATTCAACAGTACATTTGCTGTACCTCTTTAGATCTGTCAGTCTTCCTGATAAATGCAGTGTTGTCATGTTGCTTTGATAGCTCTTAAATGGATGCATTAATGTGTGTGACTTACATAAAAGGAAGTGGAGATTATACAGTTGAAATTTTGTATAAACTTGGATGATGAGCAGCAAGGAAGCTTTTTTTTTAAATTTATTTATTTACCATTCCTGCTTTTTTTATTGCTTGAGAGAAGGAAAAAAAGCTGGTATAATTTATATTATAAAGTAAGGAATCCTACTACTTTCTATTTACTCCAATCAGAATGTTTCCAAGAAAGCGAACATCTCAAGGAAAGCCTGAAATGTTGCCTGTTACATCTCTTTGGAGCTATTGTGGCTGGTGGTCAGGTAAGGATGTTCTAAACTATTCCCAGCTACTGAAGTCTCCAACAACATCATAATTCAAGGCTTATAAATACCCCATAACCAAGGAGAATTTACTTGCTATGTATTAGTTACTTGTCTTGTGAAGTTTGGAGCTCTTCTGTGTAATAGTATAAGCTAGGTTCTGTTTTCAAAGGGCAGTTGAAGGCTGCTATTCACGCATTCTTATGAACTTAGTATATTGTCTTCACATAGATAGAGAAATGAATAACTAGACTGCTTCCCCCTGCAAAGTTATAGTTTTAATATGACATGCACCTAGCTTACTACCCAGTGTGTTTCAGTAGGAGACACAAGGGCTTCAAAGTTTGGAAGGTGCTTAAAGCCTTTGAAATAACATGAGGAAAATATCTGAAAATAAATAAATAAATAAATAAATACTGTTACTCATCAGCAAAGCCAGAATATGCTCTCATGGATTGACTTGTTAGTAAATGTTATTTCTGGTGCCTGCCAGACCTGTCTGTAGTGATGAAGCAGTTCTAAAGTCAAGTCTGAAAGTTTAACAGTGGGTCAGGAGCAAGAGAGTACGTGGCCTGACAGGGGCATGGCTGCTAAACTACACTGTTTAGGCAGATAAAAGGTTGGGAGCTACTGCTTGAATGCAAGATCCCCGACAAGGCTTCTTGCTGTGCTTTATAAGGCTGTACTCCTGCTCCAGATGTAGTATGGCCCTGAGGCCTATCTAATCAGGTTCCAGGAAGAGAGGTGAGGGGTAGGCACTCAGGGCCCAGACAAATATTTTTTAATTACTATGTTCTCTAATTTTATTTTTTAAGTATTGAGTCTATGAAAGCGGAGACCTAAAATGAAATTTTAAATTAAGGTTTATTTAGAATTAATAGGTTATCAAAGGTACTTGATAAGAATATTATAATGTCAATTTAAGTGACCTTTTATTTACCCTATAAATATTCTCTTTGAATAAGAAAGCCTAATTAAGTGGACAAAGTGGGCTGCGTTTTGTTTGTAGCCAGTAATATAATCTGAGTAGGATGTTTAACAATTACACTATATAAATTAAAATGGAAACATTAGTGAATGTTGTGTGATTCAGGTATCTTCAAATCAGCAATTCTGTCAAAGTTACGCTTTTATTCCTGCTTTTATTTCCCTTAATCCTTTTCACCCATGTGTTTCAGAGGAATGCTCTTCAAGCAGTATCTCCTGCTACCATGGAAGTCTTGATGCGTGTTTTAGCAGACTGTGATAACTGGGATGATGGGAGTCCTGAGGAAGTGAGCAGAAAAGCAGAACTTACTCTGAAGTGCCTGACAGAAGTTGTCCATATCCTCCTTAACAGCAGTTCTGACCAACGTCAGGTGGAGACCAGTACAATACTGGAGAACTATTTCAAGTTGCTTAATTCAGACCATTCAGCTTTGCCTAAACCAAGACGATGTAGGCAGTGGGAGAGCAGGTTCATAGCACTACAGATCCAAATGCTGAGTGAGTACTCAATTGTGCAGTTCCTTTAAATGTCTCTTGTTTAGCTCAAAAGCAATTATTGAATTGTTAATATAACTGAAAATTGTATGAATAAATGTTCACTTCTTTATACAATGAAAAAACTTCAAATATTTCTTACCATTGACGTGGTATATATTCATATGATGTATATTCTATTTTATATTCATATTTAACCAGAGTGGTGTTCATATTTAACCTGATTACCAAGGTGCATGGACTGCCAGTCTCCATTAAAAGAAAAAGGAAATTGTTATGTCACAGTGACTGTAATTAACACCTTAATAACTGCAGAGTAAGGAGGATTTCTGATAAAGTATCATTGGTGGCTGTTTTGAGGTAGTTTGCTTTTCAGATGGAATTACTGCAAACACTGGCAAAGGTTATGGTCCTTAAAGTGTTGGAACTGAGTCATTAGATAAGGATTTAGGAGTTGTGATTTTTTTATTTTTTTTATTTTTACCTTGTTTGGAATGGCGAATATAAATGTTGGCGTTTCCTTCCCCTGGACTTCCAAGGAAATGGGAATAGCTCTGAGGTGATGATCACTTACAGTGAGAAGCATCTGTATAATGCAGAGAATTATTTTTTTTTTAATAAGGAAACCGGTGTTTGTGTGCTTTGAATATAAGGCATGCAGTTTAGATACTCAGTAATGACAAGGACTTCAAGCAGGATCTCAAAGCTATTAAAGGTGTTGTGTAGCTGAGTTTTTTTTATTACGTAGTGGGTTATCTGAGAATTTTTACAGCGACAAAACTAAGTTTTGGGTCTAGTACTGTGTTTAAAACACCTCAGAATTCTCATGATGTATTGTATGTTTTAAAAAAAATATGTATTTTTATATTCCTGTGTTTATTATGTATCTTTTCCAATCCCTTTTCAGGTGTAATATGGGAAAAATAATAAGTGTAATGGATTTGGCAAGTGTTTTGCTTTTAATGTCAGTTCCATTTTAATTTTGTAGATACAATCACGGCCATGTTAGACTGCACGGACAGGCCTGTTCTACAGGCAATTTTCCTTAACAGTAACTGCTTCGAGCATCTCATTCGCCTGTTGCAGAACTGCAAGGTAAATTTTCCCTTCTCTTCACTTGAATAACAAAACTTATTTTCTCTTTTCCCATAGGATCTAGCAATTACACAAGTCTTTTTTTGTTTGTTTGTTTGTTCCAATCCCAGATAGAACTTCATTATTTGCTAGCCACTGTCTTTCTCTGTTTCCTTTATAGATTATTTTTCAACCTCTGTAAAAGAGTACGGATATAATCCAACTCTGGAGTATTTTCTTTCTCTTTTTATGATATGCTAGTGGCATTGCTATTTTGAGTTCTTCTAATACTAGGTGATATAATGTGAGCAACAGTATACAGTTTGATTCACATAGATTTTATTTTGGGTTAGAACGTATTTCATTGCAGCAATATATAAAAATTATATATTGCTGCCAATTTTCTTGAAATGCTTTGAATAGCCTTGGTGGTTTGGGTGTTTTTGTTTGTTCTCTCCAGTCTTTTCCTGAAAATACTGTATCTCACCTTTCCATTAGTCTCTGTGCCTATTATTGTACTGACCTTGTACTCTGTAAGGAACTTATTTCCTAATTTCTTCTTCAGTTATTAAGCACTGAGATCTTTACTTATTCTTGTAGAATCTGGCATTGTTCCTGTTCTCATTTAAACAAGTGGGAATTACATCTTAGGAAAGCAGGAACAGCTACTCTATTAGGTTTTGTCTGCTTTGATTTTTGCTGCTTGTTATCCTCATTTTTAGTCTGCCTGTTTCTGTCATAAGATGTACTCTTGGGAGGTTTTTTTTCCTGTGATCGCCTTGCACGCTACTGTGATCAATTGACTCTCAGTACTTCCAGATTGCTATGTGGCATTTTTTTAACCTCTGTAGTGGAAATAGCCCCAAGAATGATAGAGGAAGAAGAGGAGGGTAATGTTATATTTCTCCAGTGTATCTTTGTACTTTCTGAAATAGCAAAGATGAATTTAGCAGTGGAATTAGGAGTTCCTCTTGTTAGTATGGGAAGAAGATCCTATTTCTAGTTGTATATTTTTTTTCTTACCTGTGAAAATCTTGCTGCTGGATTCACTGGCAGACTATGTGAAGCACAGTTCTGCAGCTCTGTATCAGGTGAAGAGGAGACTACAGACACAGATATGAAACTCAGGAATTTTTTGGATCTTCAGTAAATTTGGCGATAAAATTTCATGGAAAGGAGGGGTAAAAGAAAATCTCTACCATAATTTCTGCTATAGGTATCTTGAGATTCTCAAACTCATACTTCTAGTCATACTTGAAGATCATCTGCTGCCCAGCAATCTTTTAAAATATGTTTTTTTTTTTTGTTTGTTTTTTTTGTTAGTTGTTGGTTTTAAGCCTATGGACAGATTGCCTTCCCTTAATTATGCTCTAGGGTTATAGATCTGCATTAGAGCTTTCTAAAACTGTTTTGTTGATCTAAATGTTGTCTTTTGCCTTGTGATATCCAAGAAGAGGGACTATACTTTAGAGATAGCAAAAGGGGCTCAGTCTGTCTTGAGTCATTTCATAAGCTGCTTATAGGTACTGTTAAACACCTAGAAATCAGACTTTGAGCAAAGCACAATCATCTCTAGCCAGCATCTAACCAGTCTGCCTGGTTAAAAACACATGATTATTGTCTGAACAGCTCTAGGCAGATGATTTTTCACTTGTATTGACAGGGCTGAAGTAACCCATCTGAAAAATTCGCTTTTTTTCTGCATGTTTTCTTTCGCTTTTGTTTGATGTTCTTATTATCACTTGTTAATGCTATAACCCTCTTAGATATGTTGTCATAATTCTGCTATATTATATGCTCTTGAGTGTGATGTACTTCAGACTGTCTTGTGTTTTTATGTAGGCTCACACTTGTGTAAGTCCAAGTAATATTTTGAGTGTTTTCTTCATTCGTCCTATTTTGTGAAAGCTGATTTTTGTAGGGTTACTCATCTTCAGAGGGAACACCTAAGTAAGCTAGTAGGGGAAAATGCATGAGGAATACATAATGTTTCATTCTTACCCACTGATAGAAAGTGTTGGTTTTTTTGTTTCGTTTTTGTTTTGTGCTTTTTAGGTACCTTTAAAACATTTTGATTGGGGATTTTTTTAACAGCTCTTTAGAGTATATAAACAGAAGAAAAGCAGTAGTCTCAATTAGATTACGGCTGACCTATACTAAAAATGACTGCAGTGGATTATGAAGGTACTTAAGTGAACTTTGATGTTGCAAATTCAGGTGCTGACTAGGGAGAAGTTTCTGAGCTGAAAATGCAGTATAGACATATATTTTATTTTCAGCCTGGCAGATTCTTAGAATGTTGCCAGATGTAGTTTTCCATTTCTTCTGTTCTGAAGGCTTGTTTTCACGGTATTCTACTGCTGTTGCTTCTTGATTTAAGTATTTTGCCTAGATATCTTCAAGCTATCACATAGGATGAGACATAAATGGACAGATGTGAGGCATCTGTATCCATTTCTTTACTATTGCTTCACTGTTGTTTTTATTTCTTTAAAGTGAATTTTTGTCATATTGCACATGTTAAATGAAATTATTATTGCTAAGCTGGTAAGCAGTATAATTTCCAGATATCCAGATAGGTCTTTTTTTTTTTTGTCTCAGCGATGAAATTTTCATCTAATTCTGGACAAAAATGCAATTACTATTTAGCAAAAAATGTGATCTTCAATATTTGAAGGATTAACGGAGAACTAATGTTAATGGGGGAATGTCTCACCGAAGTGAGAACTTGCTTCTTATATGTCAGACACAATTCCTGAGGCAGCCTCCACAGGTTTGACTGGAGGGTGACTATGTAATGCGATTATTTCCATTATTCTTGTCTCTGTTTCTAACAGCTGTTTTTAAATGCTAACAATAAAGTGGCAGACAAGAGTGAAAAAGACCTTGCCAACAAATTACTGACAGAAATGAATGAGGACCAGGTACCTACCTAATCTGTACTTTGCTTCAGTTGAGGTCAAAACACAATTACAGGAAAACTGATTCCTGTGCTTCACCTTAATGATCCTGTTTAAGTCTTCTGTGGCAAGATGATCTTGTGTTGCTGCAGACATTATTATTTCCATCTATGGGAAGGAGTTTTCTCGATTAACAGACTGAATTCAAATTTCACTTTTATTCATCTACTTCAAGTTGCAAATATTTCAGTAGACTGAGCCTCAGTTTTGCATCTTTTAAGGAAAAGGTGAAGTACACGAATGGAATCCAGATAATTCTATCAACCTGGTGGTGATTTTTTTTCTTCCCTTCCTTTCCTCTTTTTTGCTTCTTTGTCTCAGCACTGTGGTGTTTTGGATTCTGGGGCCTTGTTTGTGAATCTCAATGGTTGTATTTGATGTCCTGATTCTTTGCTTGTCATCAAGAGCAGATGTTCACAAATCAATGGACAGGCTGAATCAGGGAGGTAGGAATAGCCTGTTGCTTTAATTTTCCCATAATGTTGTGGAAAGTATCAAATGCAAATTGTTGTATTGATTTTGTGTTAGAATGTTTGTTCTGATTAAAATTGTAGATATGCTAAGTACAAGATATGGTAATCTACAGATTGTGATTCTAACAAAAAGCTTTGGCTTTTTTACAAACTCATTGCAACATTAACAGCATGTAAACGTTTCTTCATGTCTAACAATCTTCTGATTCTTGACGTTTCATTTTCAAAGTATGTGATATACAGAATACTATTTCAGGGCTGGTGTGAAACTGTTTGTACAATCTTGATCATTAGGTTTACTGATGGACCTGAAATACTGCTTGTTTTTGTCCTTAAGACCATGATAGAGATAATACTATAAAAAAAATAAGGAAAAAAAACAAAAACATCACTGAGATGTGAGTGTGGGTGAGAAACCTACTTTACTGTGCTGGTGTGAGTAAGCTCTTATTATTAGTGTGTATTGCATTGGCATATAGGGACCTGTGTGGAAGAGAAAATACTCTATATGTACCATGGATGCCTGACTGCAAGCAGCACACACACGATACAAGAGATTTCTTAATTTGTTTTCCTTCCTCCCTCTTGAGGTTGTCCATTAGCCGCATGAGGAAAACATGTTTGTCCATCAGAGCCTTTGAAGTGAAATGAGTTTTGTGAATGCTTCTCTCCTCCTCTTGAAATGTTGTCTATTATTAATGTAATCTTTCTTGTAGTCTTTGGGGTATTATGAAATCACTGGTGCAGAGATTATTTCTGCAGCATGCTAGTAAACTTTGTTTCCCTCCTGGCAGGAGGGCACAATACAGTTTTGGAGCAGAATTGTCTTTGTGCGTTTGTATGTAACCTCTGAACTTGCTGCTTTCAGGTATTTCAGGGACGTCTAGACTGCTTGGCAGTATCAACCATTCAGGCTCTCACAGCAGTAATGCACAAGTCTCCAGCTGCTAAGGTAACTATATGTGCAGAGATCTTCTTTTGATAGGCCTCTAAATTTTGTCTGGCTTTTTTTTTTTTTTAATTATTATTTTTAATTTTAATTTTATTTATTTATTTTATTTTATTTTTTTCTTTCTTGCAAAATCCTTGGGGAATTTTACTAATTAAGTTGATCACTAATTCCAGTCAGGTAGGAACAATGGACTGGATATCCCCTGTCTCCCTGTGTAGCCATTAGAAACAAATAGACATATTTGTATCACAAATGGGAAACTAGGGTGGAAATGGTAACTGAAATCTTTTTAAGGAGAGTGTATAACTTCTTACCGTGAATATTTGGAGTAGAATTAACAAGTTTTGCAAAATACAGTTTCAGGAAGGAGTTACATGTTTTATTGTGTCTGTAGCAGCGTTATATTCCTGTCTAAATGATGATCTTGCCTTTTTCCCTACTTTTCCTTTGTGATTATTCCTGTGCCTTGATAAATTAACAGGGAATGGCTAGTATGTGAATCTGAGCAAAATGTAAAGTCTCAGAAAAGTAGATAAGATTGCTGAGTTCATTAAACTAATCCCATGTTTGAATGACTCTTGGCACAGCACAGATCACAGAAAGTGGAAATCACCTGATTTAGCTGCTGCTTGTTGTACGTTCTCATTTAGAAGTGACCAGGTAGTAAATTAGGCTTCTTCAGGGCGTGACTCAAAGTGCTTGTTTCTCCACTAACTCTGGGAAGTCTGGGGAAATGTTGTGTGGCAGAATGGAGGATTGGTGGTAATCCACAAAGTGCCAGTAAAATTTTCAGCTGTACTTCCATTACAATGTGTGTTTTTTTTCTTTCTGTATTTATTTAAGTAATTCTCACTTCTGTTGCCAGATTCATCCATCTGTTCTAATTTCAGTGCAGAATGCAGCAGGGAGAATAGTACTTGTTTTGTGTGATGTGCTGGATATTTACTAACCAAACAGTAAACAGATACTATTTAATTTTTGAGTTAAGATGAGTAATTTCTAATTAAGCCGGTCTAGAAAATGTTTCAGTCAAAAGTCAATATCTACATACTTACAATTCTCAAAATAATTACTTCATTTCAAGCTTCAGCTTGCATTAAAAATAAAGCTACTAATAGCTTATGGTAGATTTAATTTTTGAATATACCAAAGCAATATTTTTTAAGTAGTAACTTCTTTCATCTTATATTTATCTGCATGCTGCAGTGAGATCTTTCTTATTTGCAGCTTGCTAGAGATAGCACAATGGATGTATTATCAAAGGATTTCTAAGCCAAAAAAATGCAGTTCTTATGTTCTAATTTTTTAAACTCTAATATTGTTTTGAAGTATACTTTGTTGCAGTAGATGAGCTATTTGTGTCTATTTCATTTGTTAGTGAGACTGGATTTTTATCCTCAGGAAGTCTTCAAGGAGAGAATTGGTTATGCACATATCTATGAGGTACTTAAGTCACTTGGTCAGCCCTCACGGGAGCTGCTAGAAGAACTCATGAATATGGTGAGATGCACTTGCTTTGAATGCTGTTGGAAATGCTATATCTCTTCAACAATATTTCTTTTTCATTGTATTTCATGTCTGATTTCTTTGTTGTTTTTCAGGCTGTTGAAGGTGACCACATGGCTGTTGGGATGCTAGGCATTAGTAATGTCCAGCCCTTACTGCTGCTTATCCAGTGGCTTCCAGAGCTTGAATCACACGATCTGCAGATTTTCATCTCAAATTGGTTGAGGCGGATCTGCTGTATTAACAGACAGAGTCGTGCCACTTGTGTCAATGCAGACATGGTCATCCGTATCATCGAGACACTAAATCACCACTCTGCACTCCACTGTATTTGTGCAGAGAACCTGATTGCCCTTCTGGGCTCTTTGGGGAGCCAGTCAATGGGGTCAGAAGAACTGCTTCAACTAATACGGCTCCTGAGAACTGAGGGACCAAAACAGGCTCACCCTTATGTTATTCCAGTAGTGCGAGCCATACTGGCGATGGCTCGGAAACAAGGCATGGCTAGTGCCTTGCAGTATTTCAACTTGTGTCACAGTATGGCAGGAATTGCCGTTCCATCAATTCAGAAGTGGCCAGGATCTGCATTTTCTTTCAGTGCTTGGCTCTGCCTTGATCAAGACCAGGCGGACCCTAGCACAGCGGAAAACTGTGCCAAAACTGGCAAGCGGAAGCAACTGTATAGGTATGGTTACTATAATGACTTCAACAGCACAAATCTAGGTTTTGTTCTCTGTGGCACGTGATACCCTAGTCTGTGTGGTATCTGTTTCTTCCTTCATAGAATGCAATAGAAAGCACTTAATTTGTTTAGTTTGTGAAAGGGAGAAGCTTCATCTGTCACCACAGCCAGGCTATGTTACAGGAATAAGCATGTAGCTTATTATTTACACTGCTTTCTCCACAGTTTCTAGTTTTCAGTTTCATTATCCACAACTCTGAATCATGTTAACGTGTATAGCTTAAAAATAACAACAAAAATAAACTAACCAACAACCAAAAAAATAAAGCACATCAAAGCAGAACAATCTGTGGTAGAATTAGACCACAAACTTTATAAAGCTAATTGAGCAAGTTCTCAGCTACAGAGCACTGTTTTTCCATATGATCACCACAGTTAGCTATGCATTTTCACCAGCAATGCCATTCTTGTAAAAAAAACAAAACAAACAAAAAAAACCAACTGTACTGTTTCACATCGATGATGATGATAGGAAAATGTTGCCCACCTAATCCATCTTACACTGGCCTGAACAGGTGGAAGCCAGGAGGTGCCAAATCTGGACTATGTGGCACAGTCCAGCCAAGACTGGCAATGTGCTCAATGTTCCTCCAGCTGATATGGGTCTGGTGTTATTGTGTTGCAGAGAAAAATTGTTTTCTTCTCTGGCTTGACTCTAGAGGTTCCAGCATTCAGTTTAGTCATTGCAATGTGGCAGTTATTATGGATGGTTTGTCTAGGTTTCACGATATCCAGAATGATCACCCCTTTCCTATCCCAAAGGACAGCACTTTTTCCTACTATAACATCTGTGCCACGTTTGTGTTTTAGACTTATAAATATTTGATAATACAGTAGTTAATGTCTCGCTTAGAGTAACAGTACCCAAGGGTTTATTGCAGGCTTTGATAACATTTCACAGTTATGTATATTTTTTGTAGTCAAGCACCTAAAAAATGAAATGTTATTCAAGGCAGGCCTGTTTTTTCAGGGCTTATTTATAGGTAGCTGCTTGCAGATGATCTTCATGATACTGAGTGAAATAAGCTATTTAACCATGACTTTGTTTGTATTTTGCACTAAGATTCTTGCTAATAGATAAAAAATATTTTCAAATCTATGATTAATCTATACTTACTGTCTCATCACCTTTAAACCAGGTTTGTCTGTAACATCATAAATGCAAGCATTTTGAATTATTCCATTTAAGTGTCTTGATCTTTAAAATAAACAAAACTTCATATGCAATGGTAGGATGTAAAACAAGGTAATTAAATGAAGAGAACGCGTCTACTAGCTATGACAGCAGTCTCACCTAACTGCATGCATTATTAGCAGCTTTAGTGGGGCCAATGGACACAATTAACAGCAAACAGCGCTGTTTGCAGGCCAGTATCTTTATTAGAATATTGTGGCTTTTGGAGACTGAACCAGTCAGTAGTTGGGTAGCTACAAGCTGCTTTGGGAGAGTTGGGACGTGTCTTTGTCCTGACTGTCCTTGGTGTTCCTTTCTTGTGAGATTTGTCTTGTTCTTTGGAGCAGAAGTGATAGGTAGGTAGAGAATATGACATGAACAGCAACAGAGGGCTCAAGTTGTTTCTCTCCTCAGTGAAAATACTGGTAGGTGACTTCCAATGTGTATGGTGAAGTCTTTAGCTGTGGGTTTTACTGTCTTTCTATAGCTTTTTTACAGGAAGCGGTATGGGTTTTGAAGCCTTTATCACATGCTCTGGAGTATTGGTGGTTGCAGTTTGCACAAAGAGGGAATATGCGACAGTGATGCTGCCTGACCACTGTTTTTTTGACTCGCTCTGGGTAAGATGTGATGCTGAAAAACACTGCTTAGGGATAGTAGTGTTAGCACAGAAGACACAAATTAATTTTGTTGCTATTTCATAAGCAATCTATTTTATTATACTTAATTGTGTAAGAACAAATCTAAACTCAGATAATACGAGTGCTTTTTGTATAAATTAGTATTTAAGATAAATTATGCCTATGTTGTTTTAGCCGTTCTTATTCATAAGCTGGTTATAACGTTTTTTTTAAAGTGTGTGTTTCATATGGGGGTTTTTTAATATGTGGATATTTTTTCATGTTAAAACAAACATAAATGGCTGTAGAGTGTGCATTCTACTGTGTTTCTGCCTTAGTTTCTTCTATTCTAAGATGTGCATTGTCATGTGAGACCTTACACCTCTTTTCTTCCAAAAAAAAAAAAAAGAAAAATTAAAAGTAAAATACTTAAAAGTAGAGCTGATATCAACAAAATGGTTGTTGAAATGGTGTATTATTATTCACTGTTTTTTAATAAAGATTTAATTATTTTATTAATCAGCACAACATAACTATTGTTCACATGCCTGGAAAGAGACCTTTTGGTCAAAGCCTTGTGTACATCTACGTCAATGGACAGCAGAAGATCTCTGCCCCACTTCGATTCCCTGCTATGAATGAAGTAAGTTCACCTTCTGTATCATACATGTGTCCTGATGAACTTCATAGCAGAATGAGAACCTAGTTGGCTTTTTTCTTACATTTGGAAACTCATTAAGAGTTAAAGATAGTAGCAATGCTCTAAGATAAGTTTGTTCAACTGTAGATAGGGCCCATGGCATCATATTGGAGAAGAGGTAGAACTAACCGCTAATTATGCTTGTTTAGTCATCTCAGTTTTAAAAATAAATTGGGGAAAAAAAAAGCCACCTTGGTTAAATAGTGGTGTTTTCCCAAACCTGAGCATTATGATATAATTTATGATTATGTCAGCTCTCCAAGTAGGATTGGTGTGACAGCTCCAGTGAGAAATATTCATCTTGTTTTCAGTGGCCACTCATTCTACTACCATTTTCTGTATGTTTCCATAATGTATGCTGATCTTATACATGTTACCTGGATAAGCATGAATGGTAGCCAAAAAGATGAGTATGTGGCATCTTAAGTTCTTTGTGTGGAATGAATCCTTGCTAACTTGGGCTATAATACTTATTATTCTTACCCTGTTTGTAAGTCCTAACACTTAAAGAAAGATGTTGCAAAATAAAACTCTGGATTTTGTCCCACTTGTAAAATAACACAAGAGAGAAGATATCTAAGTGTGGAGTAGGTAATCTTCCTCTGAGGGCTTCTGTTCAAGTGGAATAACTGGTAAATAATTGATACATATAGAAGGTATGATGGGCTCGTATTTTCAAATATAATCCAGAAGAGGAATGTTCACCAGAGTATTTTACCAGGGTACTGTCCTAGGCTCTGTTCCTGCCAGCCGCCTTCTTCACACAACAGTTGAGGTGACCAAATTGTTTTCAGTTGTCCTACGGGCACTCTGCTGTTGTGATAAGTACGTGTTCTTTTCATTCAGATTATTGCTTCTCCAGAGTATGCCAGAACTTGCTGTTCTTGGTTTAATTTGTTTAGTTCAGGTTTGGCAAAGATATTTTACAAAGCACATCTGAAGACTAGGTGAGGCAGAGGTGGAAAAAGTAACATAGGCTTAGACTGAGTGTGTTTTGTTTTCTTTCTTCCATTCTTCTGCAGCCTTTTACTTCTTGCTGCATTGGTTCAGCTGGTCAAAGAACAACAACTCCTCCTCCATCTCAGATACCAGATCCACCTTTTTCTTCCCCTATCATGCCCCATCGTACATCACTTGGGGGCATTCTCTCTCCAGGAAGCTGGGGTGGAATGCTAGCAAAACCAGAACTCATCACCAAGATGATTTCAGCAGGGACTCAGGATAGTGAATGGGGATGTCCAACATCATTGGAGGGCCAGCTTGGTTCAGTTATTATCTTTCATGAAGTACTGCAACCCCCTCAGGTGAAAGCTTTGTATTTAGCAGGTGAGTGGTGATTACACTGATTTTTAGTGAAACAACTTGGTTGAGTTAGAGACAGTATTCCTCTGAGCTTTGCTGTACACAGACTCATAATGACAAAGTTACAGTCTAAAATAATTGTAGAGATAACTTAAGCGTGAGGGCTTTATAGGCAGCTCAAAAATGAATGATAAGGATTTTTATTTAAGTTTTACTTAGACTATTAGGTTGTCATAATCTCATCTATTTACGTTTAAACCTGTCAAAATCTGGGTATCAAGTAGTATTTTCGCTTTTTTCTTACTTTTTTCCACTGTTCTCCTACAATAGACCTTATAATTGAGGGTCTTTAAAGTATTGCTCTTGTTGACAACCCACTGAGGTGATTTACACTTAAGGATTTTTCCACCACCAAAAAAATAAATAAATAAAATTTAAAAAAAAATCTATGTTTTACTAAGGTATTAAGTTCAATAATAACCTGGGAGTGTTAGAGATTAGGAGATTAGCAAGTACTTTAATCATTTAAAGGGAATATTTTTCTGCTGCTAAATAAGGATGTCTTGAAGATTACTTACTGCCTAGCTGTTTGGGCTTGATGATAGGTTGGTGGTAAGTATAGTTAGGTATTTGTAAATAAATATAGCAGTTTGAATGTACTAATTAAATTTTTGCACAGTTAGGCATTTTATCAAGAATATGCATTTCTTTTTAAGCAGACCACTATGGAATGAGTGACTTAATTCATAATATTACTTCAAAGTGTGTCTTGAATAGCTGTGGTTCAGAGTATCCTGCTATAAAAAATAATAGTTGTGTAAAATTTGTGCAAGTTAATATTAATATCCAGTGGAGTCTTAAAAATTAAAAGCAATGTATTTATAGGTCCAAACTGTTTAACTCCGTGGAAATCTCAGGAGCCTGAAGTAGCAGATCTCCCCAGTAAAGTGTTGCTGCATTACACACCAAAGGTATGAAACAGTATTCTTTTTTTCCCCTTTGTTTACACAGTATGCAGTAATTTCAGGACTTATTTAGGAAGTTTTTTTGTGTGTGTTTTGCAACTGCTGTTTCATTAGAACAAGTTCAATGTATCATTTTATTGTGCAGTGGTAATGAGAAGATGCAGGGCAGCAAGACCTTTTTATAGACTTGAGTTTTGGGGATGGGTGATAGATGTTGTTCTTGTTTAGCAAAAGCAGGAAGTTATTTTGTGAAAGTCAAATCTAAGATAACATAAATTTTGCAGGGTTCCCAAGTTGTTTAAATAACTTACTGTCAACATAAGAGCACTAACGGTTAGGTGTTATTTCAAAGCTTTCTGCATTTTCAAGGACCTGTTGTTTCCTAAGTGATACTGTGGTGTCTTCACTTCTCAGGCCTGCAGAAATCCAATTTGTCTTGACCTGTCTGCAAATCTCTTACATGGAAGACTAACTGGAAACAAAGTAGTGAACTGGGACATCAAGGTAAGTGCTTACTGGATGAGCAGACACTGTTGCTTTTGTGACAGTTTTCATATGTTTGCTTAATATTTGGAATGCCAGAAGTTACTGCCATAATGCCAATGACATTTAAGAGATTAAAAAGTCAGTCTTAACACTGTGCCTGAGAAAATCAGCTTATTTGCAGTTGGATAATTTGATCTAGAAACACTGATGTGATTAACAATTTTTCTGCACAGATAGAAAATATCCAATTCTATTTTATAGGTGACCTTTGCTTGCAGGGCTCTTTAAGCAGAAGAAAAGTACAAAGATTGAGTCTAGAAAATGTATCGTATGGGCTTTTTAAAAATTTTTTTAGACAAATGTGTGAACAAAGAAATGCATTTTTAAACTTTGACCTATTTGAAAATAATTTTAAACTTCTTAAAGAATAGTATGCAGTTAACTCAACGAGCAAACTAATTAGTAAGGAAATGCTGTTGGGGTTACACTGTGCGTACGTTCTGACTTGTGGAGATTTGTTATGAAAATTCAAAGGTCTTTGCTAGTTAAATTTGCTGTGATGTGAATAGTTTAAAAATACTGCAATTTGTTCTCCTTATCCAGTGGATGGAACAGGGTGGGTATGGATGGTTTATATCTCTAGCTTTATGGGAAAGTACAAATCTCAGGAGAATAATAAATTCATTAACAAACATGATGTGGATTGGCACTCTCTTGAGGACTAGAGTGAGGGATAAAACACAAAGCTGATCAAGTCATTAGGAGATAAGTACGGCTTGAAAGGAGCTACAGTGCCTGCTGTCTTGTGGTTTGTAGAAATTGTATTTTTTCAACTTTCAGAAGTACGATGCTTCTTGTATTACCCAGCTAACATGGCAATCTTCATCCATGAGCTTAATTTTACGGATTAAAAAAATTTCTTAGCTTAATTGTTCAATTTCCATTAGATTTGCCTCAATAAACATGGGCATATCTAAGCAGGGAATGGAGTATTATGCAGGCACATATAATAGAGTAACTGTTTAAAAACTGGAACGTGGAGGCCAAAAGGATGATTTCTTCTACTTCTCCCCAGAGTTTGTGAGAAGGAAAATTGATGTCCTGTGATTGGTTTACAGGATATTGTTTTTCTTTGGGTTCTGAAAATTTTATTGTTTTCCTTGGGCAATGCTGGGCAGGTGAACAAGCATCTCTGACTAGTTAGCTGTTTGTTGTTATCTGTGAGGAGTGGAAATTAAATGGATTTTAGTAGACTTGAATGTCAAAAAGGGCAGAGGTTAAAATTTAAGTATACATAAAGTTATTTGAAAAAATCATGTTATCATTTTCTAACTGCTTGAAGTTGAGATTTGCAGGAACAGGATTAAAACATGTATATAGTCTTCCATTACTGCAGGTAACTTAGATATCATAAATATGTTTTTTGACTGTTTTTCCAGAATGTTTAATAGAGAAGTCTTTCTGGTATTTGTAGCCTTCAGGTTCCCATGTTTATCTGGGTGGGAGTGAGTGTAAAAACACAGATGACAGGAAGTCATGTAGTTGCAGTGCCTAAAATGTAGGCAATTCTCATGTTCAATCAGTGTTTTAAGCCAAATTTAAGCAGGCATGAAACAATCTAATTGATTTGTGAGTGAATAAGGTTCCTTGTATCTAGTGTGAATTTCTGTAGCATAACTCAGAGGATTTCATTTAAAGTTGCTTTCCTTCCATTTCTCTTAATTTTAGGATATGATCAACTGCATTGGCGGAATAAATGTGCTGTTTCCATTGCTGGAGCAGATCAGTTTTCTTGGTAGACAGATGCCTGAGAAGTCTGTAGGGGATACTCTACCTCCTGAAGTAGTTACTCCTGTAGAGGGAGATTGGGTGGTATTATCATCCACGAAGGCATCAGGTAGGAAAATACAGTTGAGATGAACATTTACTGAAGTTTGATTTCAAATAACAGTCTTTCTGTGGATGATGGTGATTCTTGTGTTTGACTGCTGCTTTGGAAAAGCCAGCAAGCTTGATGAGATGTTACTTTTTCTAGACATTTGATGGGATGCTGCATACCAACAATTCAGCACAATGTAAAATTAACCTGATAATGTATTTCAAATAAAAATGTAATTGATACCATTGTTTTTATCTTAATGATTTCCTATTATATTAGTGTCAAAATATGCAGTTATTTTTTACCTCTTCTCTGAAAATTTTGTTCTGATTATTTTGAGAAATTGTTTTTTTACTCAAAACCTGCTGATATCAATTTGGAGGAGCTTTTCAACAACATAGATACTGGGTCAGGCAGCCAAATGAAGATCATGGGGTATCAGAGCAATGCTGTTTAGACTCTTAGTCAAACTTTCATTTTCTTAGAAAAATGTTCAGTCTCCTACTCCTTCCACATGGATGAATCAATAAAATTAAAAACAACTGGGGAGGGAAAAATCCTCAAAACCAAAACAACAAAAAACCACCTACCACCAAACTGTACAAGTATAAGTTGGGAGTTTTTGTCTTAGCATAAAACAAGAAGAAAACAGATCTTGCAAGAGAAGCATTTTCATTTGTTTTGAATTTGAAATGGTTGAATAAATATATATTTATTTCCTCACTGTTCCTCATCAATTTTTGCATATTATATCTAGTTACTGCGGAAAGAAATTTTCTGATGCAGCATATGCAAGAAACTGTGACTGAAAGGGGGAAAATCTGCCTGTGTAACAGCCATATAGATGAAGCAAGGATCAGGTCATCACTTTTTCCTGAGGAAATGTGAAAAGATTATGATTCTGCAGAGGGTGGGAAAGAGCCACTTAAAAAAAAAAAACAAAAAAAAAACAAAAAAAACCCAACAAACAAAACAACTACAGCTAGGGAACAAATGGAGAAAGAGTTAAGGAATTTCAGGGAGTAGCTTTCAATGCAAACACTTGATTTTATTTTTTGCCCCTGTGATAAACAGTTATCTAACAATAAACGGTAAGTCTTAGTGATTTTCTGATTTCTGTACTACTCTGTTTTGCAGAAGCGCGCCTGGAGAAAAACATTGTTGCGACGTTCATCTTGGTGATTAAACACTTTATTCAGAGACACCATGTTAATCAAGAAAATCTCATTCACTCCCATGGAGTTGCGACCCTAGGAGCTCTGTTACAGAAGGTGAATAAATTTGAGAAACAGCCCTTAGAAATGGTCGTTATGGATGAAGTCTTAATTAATTTGATATCTGCTTAGTTGGTCTGGGATACGAGGCTTGCCTTAGAGGTTTGCTTAGTATATGCTTTTCTTTCTCATGCTTCTGAAAACAAGAACGTGTGAGGAGTTGGCCTTGGTCTACAAAGTGAAACGTGGTGTTTTGGATACTTCATGTTCTCATTTTGTGTTTGTTTTATTACTTAAATAAAAGCAGACTCATTGTAAAAGAAAATCTTAATTAAGAATATAATTAATTAAGTATATACCAATAAACTTCATATCTCAAGTATTAACACCTGTTATTTTGATAGGTGCCAAGCATCTTAATGGATGTGAATGTACTGATGGCTGTGCAGTTGTTGATAGAGCAAGTGTCAGTTGAAAAGAACTTGCAACTTTTGCAACAGATGTATCAACACTTACTTTTTGACTTTAGCATCTGGAACAGTGGGGACTTCCCTTTCAGAATTGGTAAGTTCTTGAACATGGGGTAACTGCACAAAGACACAGTGCTTCTCACTTGATACAAATATTTTTCTAGGTTCTAATATGTAACTTTGTGTTGTAGGGCATATACAGTATCTTTCTACAATCATCAAGGACAGCAGAAGGCTCTTCAGAAAGAAGTATGGTGTACAGTTTCTTCTAGACACGCTCAGAGTTTATTATGGGTATGAGTTTTACCTTTTCTAGCTTCTCCTCTGTTGTATGTAGTTCTGTCATGTTGTAGCGGCTTAAAACAGTGAGCACCTGGTGGGAAGGCAGGGCCAACCCAGGGGAATTCAGGTGCATGCAATGTAATGCAGAGCACCCGAGTGACTGGAAGGGGTGAGCAAGGATCCCACCCCTTCCCAGACCTCATTTAAGTGTTGCCAGTGGAGGCAAGGGTATCTTGTTGGAGAATGCTGCATGCCTGAGGCCTTCTGAAGGTAAGCAACTTCTTTCCTTTATTTCTATGCCTGTGGCTGTTGCAATTTGAGCAAATCTTCACTTGCCTGCAGCCTGGGTCCTTGCTGCTCTGCTGTCATTGCTGCATTTTCCATCATGTTATGCATGTCCACCTCTTAATTAAGTAAAATTAAGTAAGGGAAGATTAACTAGATGTCTTACTCCTTCCTTTAGAGAAAGTTGCCTTAATTCAGTAAAAAAAAAAAAAAAAAAAAAAAGGCTAGTGCCATAATATTGGGGTAGATGAAAAATTCAAACTAACACAATCAATTAGTTATTACTGAATTATGGAGCACTTGCTTAGATTACCTTTCTTGTCTGTTGGTGTTTAGTAGTGGCTGCAAAGACAGTGATTTGGCTCCTGATGACCTAAGAACAATACAGACATCTCTTTATGGACTCATCAAATACTTTCTAAGCAAAGGTGGAACACATGAAGAAATACAGAGCATTGTAGGATACATAGCAGCTACCAGTGAAGAAGAACAGGTATCCAGTGTGGTGTAAATTAGTATAAACTGTATGTAATTTGGTTTTGATTTTATGTTCAGGAGTTAGACTTGATCCTTAAGGGTTCTTTCCACCTTGGGATATTCTGTACTGTTCTGTTTGGGTATCTTATTTCTATAAAGGGAGGTGTGTAAAAACAAGCAAAGAGTTAAATGATTTATGGGTCTAATTGTATGTGCTTCTATATATATCCTGCCTCAGCTACGTGGGAATCCTTACAAAGTGTTCTGCTGGTGGCTGTACTTCTACTCATTATTTTCTTGTGTTACAAAAGAAATTGAATTGACTTTGATCAGTTTTTGTAGTGATGTGAATTCCTATCTCATAGACCTTTAGTAGTGCTTGAACTTGTTTTGTAGTTGCCTTTGCAGCTTGATAGCATTCTGCATATAGCAAAAATGTCCACTTAAATGTGGTAACAGTGAACAGACAAAATGTACGTTATATAGCAAAAGAGAATAGAAATTTGAAAGCAATAATCTTTTTTTCTGGATGAAAAGTGATGTCTACATGAATTGTGGATTAAATCAGTTGTCTTAATTTTCAGCTCTGTGGAATCCTGGACGTTCTTTTCAGCCTTCTTCATTCCAGTTCAGCCCCAGATCAGCTTTTTTTATTGCTTTTTGAACCAGGAAATGCTGATGTTCTTTACGCTTTGTTATTGAATCAGAGATACTCTGACAGGCTTAGAGAACTTGTGTTCAAGGTAATAAATAAGATTCACAAATTAATCAAAAGAGCATAAATTCGTATTTTTCAATAGTCTGATGGCTTAAGTGTAAGTGCTTAAAGATGCTGGTCACCCATGTTTAATTTTTTCTAGTATGAAAGCAACAACATGTAGTTAACCAATGTAGTTGCAATGAGTTAGTGCTTTCCTAATGTCAAGCAGTAGAAGTATTGGGATCTTGAAAACTGAGTCTATGTAAGTTTGTTATGGAAGTTTTTTTGTTGGTGGTTTGTTTTTTTTTTTTTGTAAACTATGGACTATGCTATGTCATATACAATTAAGTTTAAGAAACCTAGATGCTTCCTCATTATTACTTTCCTTTTGTTTGACTTTATCGTGCAGATTGTGGAAGAGATGCTGAAATGTACTAAAGTTTATGAACGTAGTAAGCACCGTATGAGACTCAGGGAAGTGGGGTACTCTGGACTTGGACTCCTTCTGAATGAATCGTCAGTTACTATTTCTCTCATAAAAAACCTTCTTAACCAAGTTCTCCATGCAGGTAACTGGGAAGTGTTAAGTCTACTATTAGTAAATGCCTGTTTGCTCAGAGGCAACCACATTTGTTGCTTTGCTCAGGAAAAAGAGATGTTACTTTATGAATCTGTTCTATTTGTGGTCCATGTTAATCTCAGCTGTTTTCTTAATTCCCTGAAGTATGTTTCCTTTGCCATTCCTGGTTGTTGAGGTGGCCTCCAAAGGTGTTTTTAACATTTAACAATTACATTCATTTGCATGGTATAGTTTTTATAGTTTTTTTTGTTGTTGTTGTTTTTCTCCTCCACAGATCCTGCAGTGAATTATAAAGATCTTTTAGCTGTAGTGCATCTGGCTCACAGATCAGATATAAACATGAGAGTGGTTGTCTGCAGAAAGGTTAGTTATCTTTAAAAATAGAATACTGTTACATCCATAAACTGTATGATGTAGTGTCTTTCTTATTTGAGATGTGTTAGCTGTACTGGTTGCTGTTGTTGCTACTTCTCTGTAGTAATGATTTAGGATGTTAGGAATAAGGCTAATATGTAACTTGGTATATTCTAATACTCTTAAAAAACAAAACCTGAAGTCTCTGTATTGATTCTTGAGTAGCATTTTTTTTTTTTTAATTGTTTAGAAATATTGACTTCCTTGAATTAGATTTTTCTCAGAGGATGTTTAAGCTCAAAGTTTTGTCCTTAACATTATTTTTAATAGACCATATAACGGTTCAGAGGAGTATTTAAGTATGCAGAGAGCAGATGATGGAAAAAGTAGTAACTGTTTCCTCAAATGAGCGAAGGAGGCTGTAAGGTTGTAAATACTATAATTTAAAACATAGGATGAACATAGTCTTGAGCTAAAACTAATGCATAGGTATGGAATATCTTCTATCCTTAGGTTTTGCATCTTTTGCGTTCCCAACCGGATGCAGCACAACAGATTTCTCAGCAGCTGGCCTGGCAGGACACTTTGGTTAGACTCTTCCTGAAAGAAAACTCAGAGGTCCGGATAGGCTTTAGAGAGAACAGGGTTGACTCCTCAAGGGAAGACGAAAAAAAGCCTCCTGCTGAAGAACTTCAGAAATATCATGCTGATAAGAAGGAAGGAGATAAAACTGATACCTTTTCATCTGTGAATGGTTTGTTTGATCGGTGGAGTTTAGAAGACAATAAATCCTTGGATGTCCCAGCTCATTTCTCTGCTATGCCACTGGAAGATGCATCCACAGCAGAGATGTCTTTTAAGTCAGAGGACTGTGAAGAACTGTGGCACAGCAATCCTTCACATTTGAGCCTCGATCTGTCTAGCGTTGACTCTTATGAGCTGGCTGATGTTGTGAATCAGATGACAGATAGCCTGCCCAGCACACCATCTCCTATAGAGAACAGAAAACCATTTTCTGGGCAGCCTGAAAAAGAGCTGGATGTCATAAGTGATGTAGGCTTCAGTGCTGCTGATCTGTCTTTATTTGAAAACCAAGGGGTAAGTAACTTTCTACCTATGTAGCTAATTTCTCCTAATGACTGCATTTTTATTTATTTATTTTTCCTTTCTAATTGTGTTCCTAATGAGGATATAATTGTTGTCCTCATTGTCCTTTTAATTTCTCTTACCTTCTGAAGGAAACTAACCAATGGCTTTCTTACAGTTAGTAGGGATGTTTCTTTTGGTTATGTCTTTTTTTTTCCCTTTGGTTGGAGTTGCTTGGGCAGAAGTGAAATGGGGAGAATGAAATGGGCAGCTAAGGGTTAGGTTTAAATAATGATGTAGAAGTCAATACTGCTGTATTACAGCTTCTGGAAACCAACTTTCTCACATAGTTTATGCATTTGCCTATTACACTTGAGACTGTAGAGCTTTCAAAAAAAGCCAAAACACATGAAAGCACAGAGAGACTGAGATGAAGGACAAACTTTGTGAAGATTTACAGAAATTGAAAGTCTGTAAATATCAACTTTTCTTTTGTAGGGGGGTGATAATGAACTGATACAGTTACTTACAGACATCCTACTGTGTGTAATGTGGAAAGGCATTGAAAGGTCTGATGATGAGGCTTGGATGGAGAGAGGACAGGTGTTTTCTGCACTGACCAAACTGGGAATATCTAATGAGTTGCTGCGTCCTTCTGATGAAGTAAAACTCAAGTGAGTGTACTGCTCAAGGGCAGGTTCTTTGATTTTTTTTTTTTATTTTTTCTTAATTTTTTAATTTTTTTTTTTTTTAATGATAAAATAAAGGGGCTTTGGTAAAGCTGAGAAGGGATGGATGTTCCCCATCAAGATACATCTTTATCTCTATCTTTTTGTACTACCTATTTGGTAGTGTAATGTGATTTTAAGATTTTGATTATCTATGTTCCAAGTTTCATGTTTTTTTTTGTTGTTTTTTTTTTTAACATCACTGGCTTATTGAGAATACAACAGTAATTGCTGTGATTGGAGAGATTCAATTAAATACTTAATTGGATTGTTTTAAAGCCACTTACAGCTGGAACATGTAGTAATTACTTTCGGATTTTGTTTTACGTGCAGCTTGTTGGAGAAGATGTTAGAATGGTCAGTCACTGATAACAGAGATTCTAAAGCTCTCCCTACACACACTGAAAATGGTTTCCGGCTCTTGCTAATTGTACAAGATTTCCTGCAGGCAGAAGGACTCGTTAATTCAAATTTATGGACAGAAAAGGTACAGTAACTGCATAATGGGAATTTTGTAGGCAGAAATAGTGTTGAAAAAGTTGTCAATTTGAATAATGTAATCTCTTCCAGGTGTTGTTTTTAAATTAGGTATTAGAGTATGGGTTCATAGTGAAATGTATTAGATTGTCCCTTAATGAGAAAATCCTAAAAGCTTACTACAGGGAATATTGGGCATACATTTATGAATAGCTCAGTCTTACATACGCAGGCAGTCAGAAACATGAACCCTGATAGAGAAAATGTCTAGTGATCACAGTAAGTAGTAAGAGAAACTGTTTCCCAACTGTTTTGTTTTCTTCACATAAGGTGTAGAGATTTTTATTTATGTAACTTCAACAGTAATCTTACCTCTCATGCTGAGTTGTCCTTGATTTTCCATTTTTGATGGATAAGAGTTATTTGTTCCTTTTTTTTTTTTTTTTTTTTTGCTGTTGCTCTCACATCATGTAAAAAGTATGTAAAAAGAATGAAATGAAAGCCTATAGATACTGAACCAGAAATTGTTTGTTGGTGTAGTGCCTATAGATGATAAGAATGTCTTTTCAATTGTAGTAATCCTGCTGCAGGAATCTATAGCCTTTTTTCAGGAGTTGACATTTCCTGGAGTAAGTTTTGGAAATAAGATAGACATATATGGTATATGCTGGTTTTGGCTTTATTTTGGAGATACTTAACATACTAGGCTAGTTGTATCTTATAGTCAGTTTTTTCAGATTACTGGTTTAACTGCAGTCTTGCAGATTTTATGGCTTGGGGTAAATTAGAAGCGTAAATTCTTCTGCTCTTTGAAATGATTGTCTCCAACTTGAATAGCTGCTGATCATTTCTGAAATGTTCTACGCATATCTTCTGCTTTTATGATAGCTATTGGAGGAATTAGTGACTCTTATGGATAGCCTGTCAGTCTGGTACTCTACTGGCCCAGAAGCAACCTGGTTTTCACAGGTGCAAGTCCAGTTGCTACTTGGATTCATTGCACAAGACAACTTACAGGTTTGTTGCAAATTCTAATATATTTAAGCGCGTATTTGGTGTAACTGTTTTGGTTTTGGAGGAGCTGCCCTTACCAGTGAGAAAAGTAATCAGTCTTTTATTCTTCTATGTGAAAATGGTAAGCCACAGTAAAAAACTTGCAAGCTTACTCTGCAGTCCTGTCAATGTGCATATGTTGAATATGTGAATGAGGTACAGAGCAAACTGTTTGAACAGTTATATATGAGGTTATATAGGGTCTAGTAGCAGTAAGATAGCAGTCCTGATTATTAGTGGTTCCAGGTTTGCACAGGTTAAGTGCACTTGAATCTGAACTGTTAGTCTGATTGGACAATTGGTATAAAGTTAGCAGAGCTGTGTCTGGAATAATGAACCCTTCAGAAAACCCAGACTGGTTTGTTTAGGCACATAATTATCTTAAAGTAGTTCTTTTACTGGGGTTGCAACTGACTTGGGTGAATAAGTGATCAGTGCCTGTACATGATGGTTGTGTGCCCTGAGGCTACCTGAGATACAAACAGACTATGTAAATACTTCTGTGCTAAAAGGTGAGTGCTCCAAATTACTATTTCGAGTTGCCTTCACTTTGTCATTTGTCTGTGTAGGTCTGTGCTATGGCAGCAGCAAAACTTAACACCCTTCTTCAGACCAAAGTAATAGAGAGTCAATCTGAAGCATGCTACCTCTTGGGGAAGTTGGAAGGCATCTTAAGTAGATCAGTTGAAGAGAAGACAGAAACATACTCATTTTTGATACCACTTGTTCGGACACTGGTATCCAAAATTTATGAACTTCTCTTCATGAATCTGCATCTCCCTTCATTGCCTTCTACCAATGGCAGCCCCTCTTTCTTTGAGGACTTTCAAGAGTACTGCCGATCTGATGAATGGAAAGTTTATATTGACAAATATGTAAGTAGTTGACTCTTTTGGTGGTATTCACACTTGTTTTTGTCATTAGAGCAGAGGAGCTCATATTCAGAAATCATGTGTTCTTTGTTTTGATGGGAACAGATTATTCCAAATATGAAGCAGTATGAAGAAAATTCTTTCAGACACAGTCATGAGCAGATGGCACTTTATTGGAAGGATTGTTATGAAGCATTTATGGTGAATATGCACAGGCGAGATCGGGAGAGAGGAGAAAGCAAGCTGAAATTTCAGGTAAGGTTTTTTCAGTAGCTTACATTTCAGGATTCACATTCTATCAGATGGAGAAACTGAATTCCAAGATAACCCAGTTGAAGTTACTACAGGCATGTTGGTTGCTCTGTTGAAGATTTTTCTGAGCAGTCTAACTATATACACGTAGATGATGTTATTCTGTTGTTTTTGTTCAAGAGTCTTAACTGTAATCAGAGTTATTTCAGCAACCTGGAATTATCCTTAGGTATAAGCTGCTTTTTTTCTGCTTTGATGTATGTTTTGAACTATTGAAACCTGAATTATTAAAACCTCCATTATGAAATTGAGTTAGTATTGCAAATTCTTTCAACCCTAGAGAGCGTTTTAGAACAGTTAGCAGGTCCCTTTTGCTGTGTGGAAAAACCTGTTTCTGAACTGACCTTTCTGTGTGAGGTTCATACTCCATTCAAGCATTAGAATTAACTGTTAAGCTACAGCAGTATTAAGTCTTTAAAAATCTCTCTTGTAAGCAATCTCTTAAAGTCTACTGCTAATTCACTTTCGTACATTCATCATTTGTAAGAATTCTTTCAAGTTACAGTCACTGCTAGATTTATTTCTAATGGTCTTTCAGGAACAGTTTGTGGAGCCATTCAGCAGGAAGGCTCGACAGGAAAATCTGCGATACAACAGTATGCTAAAGCAACTTAACAGTCAACACACAGCTACTCTGAGACAGTGGAGAGCAGCCCAGCTTTACTTGCTCTCTGAACGTGGTCCTTGGTCTGAAATGTAAGAGTGAATTTATTGAATCAAAAAGGATGTGATGCTTAAATGTAATTTATTCATGTGATTAACTTACTATTTCATATGGTCAGAACCTTGTCAAATTGACTTGGATGGCCATTCTTGAGATGTGAAGTTAATATTTAATGTATCCTTAATGATTTCTGCATTTTAATTTTAAACATACAAAGTTTGAAGTACTGTGTTGAGCTGGTTGCCTGAATACCATGTCTTCTTGCCAAGTGACAAATGAAAATTAATTATCAACATTACACTTAAAAACACAACCGAAAAAAATAAACATAACAACCTTTTTGAGAGATTCTACTCATCAATGGTTTGTTTGGATGGAGAAAATAGTCCTTAAACATAATAAGTCTGAGGTTTTTATGCGTGAAGCTGATGTCAGTCTCAAGTGCTACATTTTTGCCTGCACTGACTTCCAGGCGAATTCTGACTAAAGATTTTTTGTTTAACTTCTGGTGTAAACAGTTTGCTATGTTTCAGTTGAAAATGATCGCTGCATGCAAAACTTTTAGGATAATCAGAGCTGCAGTATGACATATAATATTGAAATGCAATTTATAGGTTTTATGTTTTGCAGTCTACCAATGTGTAGGTGACTTGAGGATTTGTTTAAAATACGTGTTCCTCTGTAATCATTTAGCTCATAGGTTTTTATGAATATTCTTGTTTTCTCAGGAAACAGCATCCTGTTCACTGGAAACTTTCAAATGTTGAAAATTTTTCACGTATGAGACTAAAACTAGTGCAGAACTACAACTTCAACTCTCATCAGGATGCCAGTGACCTGAGAGATAATTTAGGTAGTGTTGTAATATACTTAATAGTTTACTTGGATTCTGTGGCTTTCACAAATATGCCTGTTTTTAAGAATCAGCATGTTATAGATACTCAAGTAATAATTTTTGTTATTCCTTCTATTGTTATGATGTGTAACATAGGGGTGGTGCTTTGACCTGAAGCAGCAGCTTTTCTAGATGGAAAGAATTAATTTCCTCTTGTTAATTAAAGTGTATATTTTTGGAGGAAAAATAGTTCAAGAGCTCCTTTGCTTTAAAATAAGCAGTTGTATACATTTCTTGGATCCTGTAAACCCTGATATACTCAAAACGACAACAACAAAAGAAACCCCAATAAAATAACCCAGCAAAGTGCATTTGTATAAAACTTTCATGCTGCAAGAGTGTCTGGCAGAACACTACAGAAAATATCTTATTGGAGATGTCTGCATTAGAATGCTATTTTTAAGGTTTTTCTGTCTTCCTCATAGAATTATGTAAACTCTATATATGTAGGTAATTTATATACATGAATAGATAGGATAGAACCCTTAAAGTTGAAAGGGACCTTTAAAGTTAATCTAGTCCAAATCTACTGCAATGAACAGGGACATCCACAGTTAAATCAAATTGCCCAGGGCCTGATCCAGCCTTGCCTTGTAAGTCTCCAGGGATGGAACATCCACCACTTTTCTGGGCAGCCCATTCCAGTGCCTCACCACCCTCTCACCGTAGAGGATGTTTTCCTTAATCATTTTGATGTATTGTGAATGCCAGTCAAATTTTATTATTCTCTGAACTGTACTTTTACCAATTGAGTTGACTCATACTTGAATGTAATTCATGGAGCATTTAAAAAATGTTCTGCTTGCCCTCAAGAGTATTGAAGGAGTCTGAAGAAGTTGTTTCTTAATTAAAGGTTGTATTCAACAGCAGAAGGTGCACTCAGTAATTTAACTTCCTGAAAATGGGTTAGCAAAACGTTTGAGCTGTTATACCTATTACAATAGGTGTGTACCAGACACAACCCTCTAGTGAGTCTCTGCTTCTGGAGGTGGTGAAGCAGGTGAAAGTGAGTGACTTAGAAGATGATGTGCTTGAACTGCCAGAAGAAGACACAGCAGCCAATTCCAATATGTAAGTGAAACAGCAATGAACTGCTGAAATTCATTTATGTGATTTAGAAATGGGAAGGAATAGGGAATCAGCTTCAAGAGTTCATTAGTATGTGTAACTTCCTCTTTGTTTGCCTGTCCTTAACAGTCCAGTCTAGGGCTTTTGTAGTAATTTGCACAGCAGAAAAGCTGCTGTTAGATTTCTCATTATAAACAATAACTGATAAAGAGCAACAGGGAAAAGGAAGTTTGAGCGTGTGAAGTATGGTGTTTGTGAAGATACATGAGTGATTTGCTGCTCTCAATTGGTCTGAATCTGCAGGGTTCTTAAGTCTTCCTGCTTTATGTGTTGGTTGAAGTTCTCAGGAGATCATCTAACCTGTGAGTGTGTGGACCAGACTGGATACTACTCTTGTCCAGGGATGCCAGAGCTGTTCCCTTTGCCATCATCTGCATAGCACGGATATCTGCTGAACTAGCTAAATCTAATAGAGATTCCCCTGAGTCTCATTCATGGAAGAAGTCCTTCATGGACTTTGGGAGTCTTTTATTTCTCTCTTTTTTTTTTTTTTCTAATAAAGAGGTGTGGATCAAGAAGGAAGAGGTGGTAACACTTGTTTCCATTAACTCTGGATACTGTGTGTGTGCCTATGCTGCTGAAGCCCAGAAGAGATGCAAGATTCTTTTATTTTGTGATACTGGTGAATTCTCTTGTACCTCACAAGCAAACATTCAATAACTTTTGAAAGCATCTCTGTAGACTTAGGATCAACCACTGCTTCAGGTCTGTCTGAAGCTCACTTTAGTAACAGGAATCAGGGCTCAGCTCCAGGCCAGATCATTCAAGCTCCTTCAGTATGAAAGGGAAATGCAACCTGTTCTTTTTATACTTCAGTGGAAGTTGAGTTTATTGTGTCTGAGACTGAAATCACAAGCGTGAAAAGCAATATTAAGATACGATGTCTAGTATTCTGGTCTGAAATATTTTAATGCTAATGGAAGTAGTTTCATATGGTCTTGCACAGTGTAGTTATGTTCGAATTTGATTCTTTTCTAAACTGTGCTTTTACCAGATATCTAAGCAACTCTGTGATCTACCCAGCCCCTAACACCTAGTGTTTTTTTTTTGTTATTGTTGTTTGTTTTTTTTTTGTAGGGATGAGAAGGATGAACAGAGTCAGAAAGAAAAGCTAATATTGTCTGAAAACTGTGAACTCATTACAGTAATTGATGTGATACCTGGCAGACTGGAGGTCACTACCCAGCACCTATATTTCTTTGATGGTAGCATTGAAAAAGATGAGGGTGAGCATGACTAATGGCTTCTTATGTTCAGTGCAGTTCAGCATTTTGCTTCTAGTAGAGTTTTAGCACCAAATTAATTGTAAAAAAGGTAGGGTGTGGATCTCTACATAATATTGTTCCTGGAATTCAGCCTCTGAACAAACCAATTAGAAAAAATAATCTGAAACTACACAGACTGAGTTCGTGTTGATTTATTTCTATAAAAATTAAAGCGTATTTGCTGACGATGTTGCTAATGAACAAAGTGTGATTTCCTCTAATTTGCTTCTTAAATGGCACTTTTCTTCTACGTGACATATTTTACTTATATGCTGATAAAGAGTAGTAAGTTGTAGTTTTAATTAGTAGGGAGTAATGATTAAGAAGTAACAGTAAATGGAAATTCATGGCTTTTTTTTTACTTAAGGAACTTTAATGAAATGTGCATAGTTAAGTATGCAAACAGTAAATTGAAATGTTTGACTGATGTTGGTTAAATTTTAGAGAAACTAAAGATCAAGATGCTAACCTTCTATTTGAGCCTGATTAAGAAAGCAAAGGTGTTTCAGTTCATATTTTTTGTCAACAAAATACATTCATAATGTGTTTTTGATCAGAAAGCAAAACCAAATTCTTCATCCTATCAGTTATTTCCTGCCATTTCTCTCTTTTAGTAGAGTAGATGAGGCTAGTAATGCTACCAAGCAAAATGTTCACCAAGCCATGTATTTTTAAAAAAAAAAAACAAACTTTTTACAGTTGAATCTAGGGTGTTTGATACTGCGTTATTTGAATAAGGAAAGATTTTGGAAAGGTTTTGATTCCAGTTCAGTAATTGAAGTGTTCTTCCTAGGGGTTGGTTTTGATTTCAAATGGCACCTTTCTCAAATTCGAGAGATACATCTGCGTCGGTATAATCTGAGGAGGTCGGCTCTGGAGATCTTCCTTACAGATCAAACCAACTACTTCCTCAACTTCAGTAAGGAGGTACGTGTTTGCCAAATTTTCTTGTTTACTGTAATTTTTAGTACAAGTGTCAAGTTTTAGTTCACTGATATTATCTGAATCCAGAAAGTTCTGTACCAGTGAGTCAATTCAAAAATGGTAGCTGAAAAATATCTTTAAAGTAAATCAATCTTTGTGTTAGTTTTGTAGGGAAAATGGTAGTGAAAGTTAATTTGAACAGCAGCCTTCCTAGCAGAGTATTCTGTGGATTCTTATTTTGTTTTTTACTCTAGCGTCCAAAAAAGTCACTTTACAATGTATATTTTGAAATTGAAGGATATCATATCTGTACGTGTCCAAAGGCTTATACAGCAAGAGACAGAAATGTTTGAAGTGTAGCCATGGTCCATTTGCTTTGCATTTTAACTAGCAGTGGAATTGTGTACTTGTCAGCTTCAGTATCTAGCAGAAATATTTTTATGCTGTTTTGGAACAGGTAAGAAACAAAGTATACAGTCGAATATTGTCACTGCGTTCTCCAAATATTTCTGGGACCCGATCTCCTCAGGAACTCTTTAAAGCTTCAGGTTTGATGCAGGTATGAAGCATAAAATAATATTATCCTTCTTGTACTGATTTTTATGTATCATTTTCAGATGGCAGCTGCCAACTTCTGTACCATCACTCTGTCTAATTGTCCACATGCATTTTTTTGTTACAATTGCAGTCTTTTGTGTTCTCAGTCACTGAGTCTATGCCACATAAATAGTCTGGTGCTGGTGTGATTAATGCAAGCGATCCAACAAGAGGAGAGAATATTTAGAAGACTTGCTTTTTGTCTGTGGTCTTTTATATACGTTCTCAGGCTACTTTCAGAATATGTGCAAATCATGTTCCCTGCTGTCTTCTCATGATAGGACTTTCAACAAAACATGTATGAAGATTGAGCAGGAAGTATGGTTTTAAGGGAATTGGTAATACTTGTAAAATATGGACATTTTGGTATTACCCTAAACATGGATGAATTCTCTAAATGCATTATTAAATGCAGTTAATATATTTTTATTTTCTTTCTAGTTATCCTATAATCATAATCCTCTCTGAGGGAAGGAATGAGGGGAAGGTAGTTCTTGCATAAGAATTTAAAAAATATTGGGAGTACTTAATTTTTAATTTATTTCCCCAAGGACACAAGTGATCATTTTGTATATTTAAGTAGTATATCTGTATATTCTGTAATGTTTCCATCTTACTACATAAACCTATTTAGTCCTTCTGATCACAGTTCTGTTGGTTGATTGCTTTTAAAATAGAATAATAGAGGAAGGGCAACATACATTTACATGTTCTTCTACCATTAACCAGTGGGAGAATAATTTTATAAGCGAGTTCTGACCTTTGTACTGTAATGGATTTCAAAGTTCAGTTCCCAGTTTTTTCAGTATCTGTTCACCTGTGTTCTTTTTGTTTCTTTTCTATTTTGCTACCCCTTTTTGTTCGAAGGCTACTAGCTGTCTGCTTTGTTGCATTTTAAAATAGTGCTGGTATCAATCACGGACATGATTTCAATGAAATACAGCACAGTCAATGCATTTCAATGAAATATAGCAACTCTGTAAAATGTATTATAATCATCAAATGAAATGAAAAATAAGAGACTGTGAGAAATCAAATCTGAACAGTCATACCATGCTCATAGTCCAGTGCTTTTTACTTGCTGATAGTACTCTCCAGCAGAGAAGAAATACCAATGTGTAACTTGCTTCTGTGTTGTTTATTTTATCCTTCAGAAATGGGTGAATAGAGAAATATCCAACTTTGACTACCTTATTCAGCTGAACACAATGGCAGGACGGACTTATAATGATCTTGCTCAGTATCCTGTGGTAATTATTATTGTTTTTAAGTAGTTTTTGCTGAAGTTATGTATTTTTCCTGATTTTTTTTTTTTTTTTTTAAGATGGATTTAATCTGTTTGACTTTATTACTTTTCTTTCCAGTTCCCCTGGATTTTACGAGATTATACATCTGAAGAACTGGATCTGAATAATCCAGCAGTCTTTAGGGATCTATCCAAACCCATTGGAGTGGTAAATGAAAAGAATGCAAAGGCTGTGAAAGAGAAGTATGTGTTTCAGCACTTAGTTATTTCTGTCGTTTAAGTCTGTATGATAATAATGTGTTTAAAAATACACTAATGCCACTTAAAATCTTTAAAATCTAACAATTTAACATCCCAGATGCTTTTGCAAACGTTGACAGTTCTTTGTTTCTACTGTATTCAGATTGGTTAGCTCATGCAGCACTGAAAGGACAATATTTATTGTTGTAAACTGAGATTTATTTTTTTTTTTCCATGAGGAGATGAAGAGGTCTGTAGAAAGACTCAGTAATCTAGTAGTTGGAAGAGAGTTGCTGTGTCTTGTATCTCTTTCAAGATAAGGAATGTGAAATCATACTGATGAGGAGCTTCCTGCTTTTTTATTTATTTTTTTTGTGTAGGTTATCATCTTTGAAATAAATTGCAACTCAGTTGTTTCCAGCAGCTACTTTCTTTGGTAGAATTGGTAGGAGTGACAGTTATTTACACCTACACACGAGTGTATCTATCCTTCCTTTTTGCTAGTGTGAGGAGTGAGTACTATTGTACCAGATGGTACTTGTCAGGCTTCCTGCAAAACCAGCTTTTGTCACAAAACTTGGAAGATGGAGAATTTACTTTGATTGGGGTCTATCCCTGACTATAATGAAACTGACTCTCTAGCAGTACTCAACAGTAATTTTGCTTACTGGCTTTGTGATGCTGAGGAATGGTGGATGATGGCATGCTACTGTAGAGTGAGTTTGCCAGTAGAGGAGGAAAAGGGGCATGTTAAATAAATCTCTGCATCTTGAAATGGTTTCCACACAGACTGATTTCTTCAGTCTTGCAGGAAACAAATCCTTTCAGTAATAAATATCCAGCCTATTCATGTATTTGTTTTTCTCTCCTGTGTAAAGTCATGCTAAAGAAGGCAAATCTTGCCCTTTATCCAGTTTCTTATAGATAATAATGAATGCATAGGGAAGGGTATAAGAACAGGTTCGCAAAAGGTGATTCATCGTGTCAAGTCCCTTTTGCCTGGGGACTTTCTGAGCCGGAATGTGTTTTCATGTTTAATAGAACTGGATGTGGTTTTTCTTTCACAAATTTATGTGACAATTTCTTTTGAATTCTTTTCTTCAATAAGTGTAATTTGTGTATATCAGCTGCAGTGCTTAGTTATATTTATGGAGTTTTTTTGTTGCTGTTGTTTGTTTTTAAAGATACGATAATTTTGAGGATCCCCTTGGAGTGATTGACAAATTTCACTATGGGACACACTACTCAAATGCTGCGGGTGTCATGCATTACCTCATTCGAGTAGAACCTTTCACAACTCTTCATATCCAACTTCAAAGTGGCAGGTACATTGTGAACAAAGAAGCACCAACTTTATTTTCTTGTCATTTTACCAAGGCAGTAATCAGTCTGATTTGGGTTTCCTGTCCCCTCAGGTTTGATTGTGCTGATCGACAGTTCCACTCTATTCCTGCCACCTGGCAAGCGCTCATGGATAATCCCAATGATGTCAAGGAACTTATTCCAGAGTTTTTCTACTTCCCAGAATTCCTGGAGAACCAAAATGGTAAATAGAATCCTCAGAATATTCTGCATAGAATGCTCTTCTTATGTTCTGAGAAGAACTGTTCCAGCCACTTATGGATACTGTGGTATATTTCATCTTCAAGCTTAACAATATATTTGTAGAAATTACTTCATCATGCTGCCTTCAAGATTGTTCAGTGGGACCAGTTACACTGAGCAATAGTTTAAATGTTGTTTAAAACTCGGAGTGGGAGATTAAGGATGGCTAAAAATACTGTTGTTTGCTTAACAGAAGAGTGGAGGTGCTCATTTGAGTAAAACAAAAAAGTTAACGGAATAGAAAATAGGAATCAAATAGCAGAAGATAATTTAGTTTAATTAGTATTTGTTTTACCAGATTTGAGCAATAGCTTGGACATCCTAAAACTTCACATCTGTTATTTGTTCCAGACAACATGTGTATTTTCTTGTTACTGTTATCTAACAACACTGTTTGAGGTCAGTTGATTTTAGAGGCATGTGAAATTTCAAAACATATGAGAAGAAGAGAAAGGGGAGGGAAAACAAACAATTTCAGTCATATACAAAGTTGATTAGAAGACGAATGTCCTGCACTTTGATGTGTGAGACTCCTAAATATTTCTTCTTCAAATTTCTTGCCCCAGGGAGTTTTTTCGCTACTATTAGGCAGTTTAAAGGTAGCTTTGCATGTTAGTGCTGCTGATAATTCAGTCTGGTAGCTACAGTTACTGGAGTTCTAAATTACTAAAATTTCAAAACATGACTTGAGCATTGCGAAAGTCATTCAAATATTTAGGGCTGTTATGAACGCTGGTAGAATTTAGGACTTGAAAGCCTTGATTCAAGAACTGAATCCTATTAGTAACTTCACACTTATGAATAATCTTTAATGAATAATGAATAATCTTTTTATGAATAATTTTTGAACTCTTAATGCTGATAAAATAGAGAGAACGCGGGTATGTTTTTTTGATACAGGTGTAAATGACTAATGCTTCTAAGACTGAGACTGCAGCTTCTAACTTATTTAAATGCTTTGGATAACTATTATCCCATAACACTTAACATTTGAAAGATTCAGAGAAGAACTTAGCCTCCTATGTTAGTGGTAGAGTTAATGTAGACTTGCATTAAGAATTCTCCAAATTTCTCACTAGGTTTTAACTTGGGTCAGCTTCAGATATCTAAAGAAGCGGTAAATGATGTTGTTCTCCCCAAATGGGCACATTCTCCAGAAGACTTCATCTATAAACATAGGAAGGCTCTGGTAAGATGATAGTTATGCATGAAATAATTATAAGGAAAGAGTTTTCACTTGATAGCCTCATGCATGTAAATAAAATGCTTGAATGAAAAAAGGAAAGAGCCTAAGGATGCTGATGATTCAGATGTTGTGTCTTTAGGAGATAAAATGCAGAATTAGATGACTTCGTGTGATAAGCTTCCCCTTAAATTTTAATAATTGTAGAGAACTTGCAGCTTACCTTCCCTTTCACAACTACATTTCAACAGCCTAGATGTGTTGCTTTGCTGTATTAAATTTCCCTCTTACCTGGTAGTTGGTGCTTACTTCATATTCTATGCTTCTGCCCTATACATTAGTGTACACTTAATTTGTGCATATGCTTGTTTTAAGAATTAAATGTCTTTCACAGAAATCAGTAAATGCTTCAAGAAGGAACAACATTTTTCCTTTTACAAGTGTGTTTTTTTTCTTACAGGAATCAGAGTATGTTTCTGCTCATCTTCATGAATGGATTGATTTGATTTTTGGCTACAAGCAGAGGGGACCAGCTGCAGTGGAGGCACTCAATGTGTTCTATTATTGTACTTATGAAGGTACAAAGCAGTACACTTACTTTCCTGTTGTTGTTATCAGAATTGTGGGATTTCAGTATTAGCTAGAAAGCACTTGGTTTGTGATCCTGACAGGTAGTAGCATATAGTAAAGCAAGAGAATTATGGTTGAAACGTGGAATCATAACTTGTATTTATTAGAATACAGTTTGCTGTTTACTTGCCTAAAAGCATTCATAGGAAAGGGTTTCTCATAGGTTAGGAGTTGAGGCAAATTGAGTAAAAAATATTGTTAATTAATGTTAGTCTATTAATACCAAAGGTGAATTTTGGATGGCTTTTGTGTGTAACTATTGTATATATGAACTAAATTAAATCCATATAACAAGACAGAAAATCTGTATTTCTCACACTGACAGAACTCCACAGAGTTTTCATGTTGTATTTTATATAAATGCTAAGTTTGGTGGCTTTTCTGTGGGAAAGGGTGATAATGCTGCAATGTTTTTTTGTTACATTTCTCTGCTAATCTTTTCTGTATAATTTGTTTGATTTCTATACTTTTTCTTTTACCCTTCTTTCTGGCTGCGATCCAGGGGCTGTGGATTTGGATGCTTTAACAGATGAGAAAGAAAGGAAGGCTTTAGAAGGGATGATAAACAATTTTGGACAAACTCCCTGTCAGCTGTTGAAGGTAAGGATCTTTTTCCCTTCTCAGTCAAACCTTGATTTAAATTCAGCTGAGAGAATTTGTGAAACTAAGTCTTTTCCACATGACTGTTTCTAAGGGTCATAGTGAAGGAAATTTAACATAGCGTTTTCAAAAGTTTTTCATTCTGAAAGAAGTTGAGTGCTTTATTGCTTGGGCAATTTGACAAATATGTTTAAATTTGACTGTCTAACTTGATGCTTCTTCAAATGTTGTCTCTCAGGAGCCCCATCCTCAGAGGTTGTCAGCAGAAGAGGTAGTACAAAGATTAACTAGAAGTGATACCTCTACTCTGAATCTCTTCCAACACCTCACTGAACTGAAGTCATTCTTCATAGAGGTAGATGCGTTGTTTGGAATTGTTTAAAGTTTGATCTGAAACTTCCAATCTACTTGAAACAAAAAGCCATGGGCCATATGAAAGTAGACTTGCTTCCTATTTGAAGAAAATCTTTTGAAGTGCAGATTGTATAAAACAAACAGTGTCTCTTTAGTTTTGTGGAAGTTGAATCCCATAAATTTGTATCTGCTGGACATGAATTTGGGTCTTGTTGGGGTGTTAGCAATTAAACCACGAAAGCTAAGAACAACACTGGTGGTACCTGAGGATTTACTAGGTTTAGCGACTAAACTCACTGTTTCAGAACAGAGCTAGGGCTTATGCCCTTGTGCTTGTGATGCTGGTATACCTGTAAGAACTGAGTATGTATGTGCCAATGCCCAGCTGTACTTTACAGGCCTGGTATTGCAGAGAATTTGGGTCTCAGCTCTTCACAGGTTCTACACTTGATCTTTAGCTCTTGTGTGTAATCAAATCAAAGCTATGTGCTTTCTCCTAGGGAATCAGTGATGGTGTCCCCATTGTCAAAGCTGTTGTCCCCAGGAATCAGTCACGTTCCTTTATGTCTCAGGGAAGCCCAGAGATACTGGTAAGTTGCATGAGCCAGTATTAATCGTGGAGAATGCCAGCAGTCAAAATAAATAGGTGCAAATAGATGAATGTCAGCAGTAAGTGAAGTTTCTCTTTTGAAGAGAACTTGGGCTGATTTGTTGAATGACATTTAAGTGCTTATGAGAAATGAGTAAGTTGTGGAGTGTATTATAAAATGCTCACTTGATCCACTTCCATAATAGTAATCAATTTCCTAATATAAGGCAGTCCAGCTTTAAAATTACAGGACTGAATTATTAATGACACTGTTACCTTTATAATTACTTTCCAATCCGTACTTTGAACTATGCTTTCATCTGTCATGTATGCTCTCCAAAAGCTTACACTGTCTCTAATATTAGATTTGGACTAATGTAGGCAAATATCTACGTGCAAGAAAGGAGGAACAATGTTTTAGGATTTTTGTCTTTGTGATGGTTCCTATGCAATACCATCTGTAATTTGCAGGAAATAATACTGTTTTCTGTCATTTGTGTTTTGTGGATCATATTCATTGTCTGGACTAAACAGAGAATGTACTTCTATCATTTGGAGTGTGAAAACATCTAATTCTCATTTCTTTGTTGTTTTTTTTTTTTTGTTTTTTTTTGTAAGTGTCTGAAAATAACCTTGGGTATTTAATTTTCCTGGCTTTCTCAGGAGCAGAACTGGAGTATAAGTCTGTGGTTTTTTTTCAAACTTCGTGAATTAATATGTTAAGTATGACAGATGACTGTTTTGAAGGAGATGAATTATATGTCTGAATTGGAATTAGATGGTTTTGTTGCTGCTGTTGTTTTTTATTGGTGGGGAGATGGTGGTTGGATGGTTTGAGGTTGTACCACTTGGTACTGTGTACCATATGTGGATTAAAATCCTTGAAAAATGAGTTAGATCTGCTTTTTTGACCCATCTTTGTTTAAGTGAGTGCATCTGAATTGGATTATTTATTATTTGCAAGAGGGCAAGCTGTTGTTTTTTCCTTTGCTGTGTGAAGTCTGTGCTGCTTTGCCTTTTTTTTTTTCTTTTATGTAAGGTCCAATACCAGAAAATAAGTCTCTGGGTTTCATATTTTTTTTTTAACTTTCCCCAGGTAACAGCAAGTCTGAATTGCATTATTGGAACCCATGGTTGGCTGCCTTATGATAAAAACATCTCCAACTATTTTACATTCATCAAAGATACCACAGTGACAAATCCAAAGTAAGCAAGTGACAAATGCATCTATAGTAATAAAATAGAGTAACTGGTAATAAATGGACTGTAATGTTTTCTTTAGATGAATTTTTAGCTAGGTATGCATCTTCTAGTACTTAATAATACTACCTTTCTAGTAAAGAGTCCTGTATGTGCTATTTCATGGCTCTTCATTTTTAGAGCTACTTCTCATTCTATTTTTCTAGTTATTTATTATAAAACATCTTGGAATTTGTGATGAATGCTCTTCATACATTCTTGAACTACAGTGAAGGTGGAAGTGGTCATTTTTTTTCCCTGATTTTTCAGAAGATTCCTCTTTTACTTTTAAATTATATTATTTGCTAGGGGAATTAGTTACTTGTACAGAATTAAATTGCATGATTTATCTGGTTTCCGCTCATGGCATTGACTGCTTTGCTGTGGGTATTGAGGAGGCAGAGTTTCATCATTTATCTATAGCCTATTCTATAGCTTCCTTCTATAGAATTTCTTACTTTTTTTTAAGAATACAAGAAGTAAATATATATATATAATTGTATTATAATATTATCATAATATTACTTATTTATTAATATATTTATTTATATATATATTAATATATATATATTTGAACCAAGTTCACTCTTAATTGTTCATCATTTGCTTACAGGACACAGCGTAACATGAGTGGTCCTTTTGCACCAGGATTGGAAATCACTTCTAAGTTGTTTGCAGTATCTCATGATGCAAAACTCCTCTTTAGTGGAGGGCACTGGGACAATAGCATCAGAGTGACATCTCTTACAAAAGGCAAACTGATTGGACAGCACATCAGGCACATGGGTTAGTAACTCCTTACACAGTGCTATGAAAGGCTTTATGTATTATGTCTTGATGTTTGTATTTTTGAAAGAATTAAAGCTAATGGACCTGAACTGGCAGGTGTAGCAGTCGTAATGGAATGGCAGTTTAAGAACAGAGGATTACCTGAACTGTGATTATATCTAAATCCTTGATCATGACTTTTTAGTCACTGTAGTAATTTAATGTAGTTTCAAAATAAAGCTTGACTACTATTTTTAGGTAACAAAGGTGATTAAGTCACATTGGTACACCTGGTTCTATGATGGCTTCATTGGTTCATATAGCCTCATCATCATGATCGCAGTGATGCTTTATGTTGGATGTAAATGAGGGTACACTGTGGACATACTGCATGCTTACCATCACACTGTGGTGAAATTATGATTAAACTACATCAAATTCTTGTTATTCTTCTTTCATCTAGATATTGTGACCTGCTTGGCAATAGATTACTGTGGAATCCATTTAATCTCTGGATCCAGAGATACTACCTGTATGATATGGCAAATAGTTCAGCAGGTATGTTATTTAGGCTTACGTTGAAATGCAGTTTCTGAATCCTTTTTTGTTTCTTTGTCTTGCCTCTTGGTTCATTGATCTCCCTTCTTTCTGGTTTAACAGCTTTAACAGTTGCATTTTAGCATTGCATTCCCTCTGTGGAATGTACTGGTGACTTGAACATTTTCCTTGACCTTGTCTATGAAGGCAGGGCTTTGTTCCGGTTTAAAATTAAGGATTGAAGAAGCTCAGATAACAAAGTAGTGAGTGGATGAACAAACAAATCCTGTTAGGACTGCTCACTGTGGTCCTTGCACACCTGGTTATCTGGAGGAATAGAAAGAAATTTCACCTCCCTAGTACTTGTATGTTCATTTCTTGTTATCACTAAATAGAGCTGCTGACATACAAGGTGATAAATTGAAATGTGTGAGTTGGTCCTTCGGTTTTGGCCTATGTCAAATATACACCTCTCACAACTAACACTGAAGGTACCAGAAACTTATTTTTGTTTGTCCTTCAGCTGCAAGAGAATCTGTCATTGCACTTTTTGTTACTCTCAGGGAGGAGTGCCTGTAGGCCTGACACCTAAGCCATTACAGATCCTTTACGGACATACTGATGAAGTTACAAGTGTTGGCATCAGCACTGAGCTGGACATGGCAGTGTCAGGATCCAGGGTAAGCGTCTTCATACTTTTCCCTTTTTTGCCACCTCTTTGTTCAAAGCCTACAGTGTGTTTGAAGCTAAGAATACCAAAAATGTTATTTCACAATCTTTTCTTCAACCTTGCATGTCAAAAGATTTGTGCCATCTCCCTTCCTGTCCAAGTCAACTGTTTTTTTATTGAGACTCTACACAACATAGACCTCAATTACTGTGTCAAGCGAGTTTGCACTGATGAACTTCAAAGTGTGTAAACTTATTTGGAGTACTTAAACTTCTCACAGAAACTTTTCTGCAACAGCTTGTTCCCTGTTTGCCTAACCCCAAAGTCTCTTTGCAGCTTCCTTATATTCTGCCTTTCTGTACTGTACTGGCAGGCTGCTGAGCTCTGACTACCTAATGCAAATAATGCCTACTCAAAAATGTGTCTTGTAAAATGGCTGACTTGTTTCCTATCCTTCTCCTCTTGCTCTGTTTGAATTTAGCTTAACTAAATTTGCTATTTTTAGGATGGGACTGTTATTATCCGCACCATTCGGAAAGGTCAGTACATGAGAACTTTGCGACCACCTTGTGAGAGTTCCCTCCTGCTGACTGTTCCCAATCTGGCTGTGTCCTGGGAAGGCCATATTGTTGTCCATACCAGCATAGAAGGAAAGACTACCCTTAAGGTACTTAGGAGGTACTTTGGTTCATGGAATATCTGTTTCTTTTGCGGAAGACATCTGATCATAAATGTGCCTGGTTTTGTCCTCATTTCCTTAAAAACTGTGGCTTTTTGTCCATACCATGTCTCTTTCCTTTTCTTTTTATTCTGCTAGTGGATTTTAGTTAAATATGATGAAAAGATAAATCACAGACATACCATGCTGCTGTAAACTTCGTGAACATCTCCAAACACCTGCAGGGAAGATGTTTTAAGAATGCATTAGCAAATCTTCTCAGGAGAGCCACTTTGAAATGCAGAACTAGGGGAAACTTGTTCTACTACTCACAGAAGTACAGATTTGAAAGGGCAGCAAGGTGTTTTAGATGTGAGATGCTCAACGAATATGCAGATGTGACTTAATTTTTTGTCAGAGAGGCAGCTATAGCGTGACTTCTAAGTGTGTAATTGCACTAACTGTATAAATTATTGTTTGTAAGAGGATGGGAACTTTTCTGAAAGACAGATGTACTATAAACATAGGTGTACTTGCTGCACTGGAATGATAGGGAAAGATGAAACCAAGGTATTGCGAAGCTGGAAGAACTTAAGATGGTCATGTTAGCTGTGTCTACACAGCAAAAATTCATTGTCTTGCCCAGAAAGTGCTCTCTCTGTAAAATAGATGTGTTTTGTTCTGCTTCCCAATTTGGGTTGGGGTAAGGGTGCTGAAGATAAGAGGGGACCTTTCTTGTTCCCTAAGAAAATCCATCAAAAGATAGGGTCATGTCCATTAAGTCTGTGGATGTTTTGAGAAAGTTGGGGATTGATTAGGTGGATAAGTATGATGTATCATGTTAAGTCAAGAGTTAATGAAGAGTAATTTCAAGATCTTCCATATCGGAGCAGGAATGCATTTGTCCTCTGTGATATTTCTTTTATTTAGGATAAGAATGCATTACACCTCTATTCTGTCAATGGAAAGCATCTGGGTTCTGAGACACTGAAGGAAGAAGTGTCAGATATGTGTGTGACTGGCGAGTATATTGTGATGGGCAGCTTACAGGGATTTCTTTCCATACGGGATCTCTACAGGTAATGTACTTCTGATGAGTTTATTATTGAGAAGCAAGTACAGGGGGCACTCCTTGTGCAAAGGGTATTAAAAACTGTGGGGTTTTATGTGTATTGAAAAAAAAAAAAAAAAAAAAAATTGTTTAAGGAATACTAAGATAGGAGAATATGGAAAATTAGGAGTTGTACCAGGCTCCTTTCCCTGCAGTCATTTATCACAACCATCAGCCTGTAGCTAACAGAATTTAGGAAGAGCTGTGTCTGTGATTGTTCCCATTTCTAGTTAGTCACTGGGAGCTCATCAGCTACAGGATCAAGCTTCATGTAGTTCTTCTGTACTGCTCTTACAGAGCTCCATTGCCACGTGATCTTTGTCATACAGATGTGGGACTAATACTCCTGTTCTTCCAATGAGAGTATCTTAATTTTCTGAATGATCCTCCTGTGCCCTTGTCATTAGACCTGTATTCTGATGTATGAATTGATCTTTCTGTAGAATTTCATAATGGTCAAAATTGCAAACTGAATCCTTGAGGAACTGTTTTGTAGTGCATCCCATGGACTGTGGTCTCAACTGCGGTGTGATGCTTTTCAATATGTAAAAATACACGTGTAATTTAATACTCTGTGGTTTCTGTTCATTTCAGCTTGAATCTGAGCATCTCTCCATTAGCCATGCGACTGCCAATTCATTGCATTTCTGTCACCAAAGAGTATAGCCACATCCTTGTTGGCTTGGAGGATGGCAAGTTGATTATCGTTGGTGTTGGCAAGCCAGCAGAGGTAAAGCCCACCATCAAGAACTTTTTCTACCGAACAGTGGGAAGTTCTCTTATTTCTGCTTTCCAGTTGAGCAAGAGGTCTCCTCTATGGCAGGGTAAATTTAAGAGCAAGTTTCAGTTTTCGGTGGGAAAGAAATAACTTTTGAGACTGCTCTACTGAATTTTCTTATTAAGAATCAAAGATATATAGGGATCAAAGATGGAAAGCTCAGCTGGACTAACTTTCAGACTTTATCACTGACATCTGAATAAGAAAAGTCATAGTAGCTATTCTCTTCTGTATGTGTTAGTGTTTTCAGCCACTTTGACGAATAATTTTCCAGAAGAAACAAGAGCAAGCTCCTTTATTTTTTTTTGTGGTTTCCATCAGATGTCCTTTAATATGCACAGACTGACACTGGGGAAAAGATTACTTTTTGTTAAGTTTCTCTAATTGTAATGCATGAAGACTCATATGTGTAGATTCCCCATATGCTCTGGCTCCATATGATGAATATGAACTTGTTGGTACTGCATATGCAATATCAAAGGCAGAGCTTCCATCAAGTAGGTATGCCCAGTTCTTCTTGTGCAAAGCACAGTTTCTGCCCTAAGTACTGCTTGTCATGATTTTCAAAGCACTTAAGTTAACTCTGTTTCTCTTTCTGACTCAATCTCCATTGTGCTGCAGTGTATCTACTTGAAACTGTGATAATTGCTCTTGCATGACCTTCAGTACATGTCAGAAGAGTTTGTCTTAGTTTTATATTTTGTTAATACAGAGTGGTTTCATTTGTTACTATTTAAAAATGCATTAGCTAGGAGATGTGCAGTATTTTGAAAAGGTTTCACAGAATTTATTCAGTTTCAGGAAATAGGGGAAGCTTCCACTGCCAGCTGAACAGCTTTCTCCTACTGTAGAATTGATGGAAAAATTGCTTATGGTGTTGTCAAATGTATATTGTAACAGTAGTTTTAAATAAGTCACTGCCAATTGTTTCCTATTTCATAGAAAAGATCTTTTGTAGGCTGAAATGTACGTATCTCATTAGACAGAAGGCTTTTGGTTCTTAACGTTTTTTAGTATCTCTGAAGAAGGTGTGGTTTTCAAAGACTGGATTTATTTTGTGAATGTAGGGGCTTTCCAGCAGGTTTTTTTTTGTTGTTGGTTTTTTTTTTTTTTTAGGATTTTCTGTTTATAACTAAAATGATCTTCAAGCTCAATATCCATGTAAATAGATGCTATGTGTACCTACAGGTACACATGTATATATGAAGAACAAAATTATGTCCTAGATTTTCTAGTTTTCTACAGTGGCAACAACCAGTATATTTGAAAGACTGTGTGTGTTGGGGGATATTTATTTATTTAGGAATAATAATATTTAGGAAGGAACACATGAATCAGAACTTCCTTTTTTCAGAAGATCCTCTGTAGTTCCAGCTTTTGATGGTGATAGGTATGTGTAGGGTAATGGGAGATGCGTTCTTTATTGTGGATCATGTGAAATGGCCTTTAGTCTTTCTGCATTGATAGCATGCACTATGAAGTAAAGTATTATGTGTATTTTTAACAAATATGTAGCTGTTGGGATGTTGTAGAAATCTGGGATTAACATCTGCTAGCAGCGTTGTGCCTTTTATAAAACCCTGCTGCTGTGATGATACAGTTCTTAAACAAGCTTAATCTGTAGTACTGATGGTCAAGAACTGTTCTCAAGCTTGTGCTGTTAGGGCATGCATCTAATAATATTACGAGGGATTTCAGCTGATTGATCGTTACTGGCCAGTCATAGGACCTATATGTAAGAAATGTGAAGTTTCTTACAAATTGTTGTCAGATTGCAGATCTCTGGATGCTGCATTTAAATGGGCCCTGCTTTTTATCTTTACTCATAGAATATTCAGTATGAATTATGTCTGGTTTAAATTTAATTTGGAAGACTGTAAATTTGAGATCAGATATCCTTTCTTTCCTTCCTTCACTCTGTTATCACCGCTCTGCATTATTCCATCACTTTACAGGTGATAATCAAGAATCCATCTTGGTTATCTTTACCTTTTCAATTCTGTCACTTTTCTGTTTGAACTCTATAAAATGGAGTCCTTCCTGCTAATTTGGTTCACTTCTGTGGGACATCAACTTCTTTCTTCCTATCAAAATACCAAAACTCAACACTAAGCTGTTTAAAGTAGGTTCAGAATTGAGTGGGCATTACTTGGCGATATCCCTTTAACTGTTCAAAATCAAAGACAACAGGAATTAGTGTTTTGTCTGTTATTTGTTTTTTGTCAGTCCCAAGAATCATTCCTAAGTGTAATTTTTAGTTTGTTTTTAATAATTTTTGTTAGTGTAATTTTGTTTATTGGTATATTGTAGTGTCTGCATTTCACCAGAATCAGTGTCTGAAGTTCCTTTTTAATTTATTCGCCTTATCCCTTCCCCCTCCTTTTGTTTCTCTGAATTACTTTTAAACAGATGCGCTCAGGTCAGCTTTCCCGAAAGCTCTGGGGATCAAGCAAACGGCTCAGCCAGATTTCATCAGGAGAGACTGAATATAACACTCAAGATTCCAAGTGATTGCTGCTTCTACCTTCTGTCATGGATTCCAGAAACATATTTTACATTTTGGTCACTTTAAATGTATGTCTCAGTTTTCAAGGGGCTTCACTCTCAACAGTCTGTTGAAGATAAACCAGTGGTAGAGGTATAGTAAAAAGCATATGTACATATGCAAGCAAGCTTACTTGCATGATTTTCCTTAACTACATTGATTTGATTACAACAGAATCCCTCTCTCTAAATAGCTGCTAAAACAAGGTTTCAGGGGAAAAAATAGCAGCCAAACAAAGAAAAAAAGGAAATGGGCATAGAAAACAAAAAGCACCAAACCTCCAAACCCAAGCCTTGCTAATTGAACCTAAAATAAGTAGCATTTGATTTAAAGCTGGCTCCATTAGCCAGATGCTCCTTGACCACAAGAAAGATACTTGGCGTTGCTTTGAGAGTAATTCCTCACAGTAAATTAAAACTCTGTTACAGTGGTCCCATTCAAAACCAGTATAGATGGCAATTATAACCTTTTCATGATTTCTTCAGACCAATGGATAACTTATTGTGATTTATCTCTGTAAGTGGCCATTGCTGTCATTTTTTGTGTAGTTCCAGTCTTAGGCTGCCTGCATGGAGCATCTGTGTTGCACTACTTGATTATCAGAAATTCTTATAAGTACAGACATGAGTAACTTCAAAGGATTTGAAGGTGGTGGATGAGCTGAAGGAGGTAGGAGAACTTGCTGCTAAAAATTATTTATATTTTTAAGAACAAAGAAACACTAAAAATCCCACATTATAGTTAATATTTTGAAGAAATACAGAGGAGGAATCACATATCTGTGTTGGTCAAAGATCAGTCTTTATAAGTAAAGCAACTTCTGCAAAGAATGAACAAATTCCCATTGCAAAATCATTTTAACAACATTACAGCACAAATTAGTTAAATAGCACCTGTTTGTTTCCTGGCTTAGTATTCACCAAACCAGTTGCTAGCTGTACTTTTTTTCTGTTAAACAAGCAGGAAAATAGTGTATCTACTTTCAAGGTGTTTAATAGTGGTGAGAAGAAAATATCAGACCTGTGCATTCTCAATGCACAACAAAACAGTTTTAATTAGATGCTATATTTTCAAAAAGCCATTACTGAATGTTTTCTTCATTAAGCAATATGTGATAATAGATTAGTGTGATTTCCTATCTTTCTGGACATTTTTGTAATGTTAATGATTTAAATTATAACTATCCTGTTAAAAGCCTGGTGCTGTGGGAAAAATAAGATTTTTTTTTTTGACTGGCGTGCAAAGGTATGTGTGTATAAGTGTCTGTGTGTATATATGTGTATACATGTATGTATGTCTATTAAAAAGAGAGTATCATTCCTCTTGCATCTTTCTGATGTAGGTGGAATGCAGGTAAAAGGCAGAGCTAGAAGTGGTTGTTAGATAAGATACTCCCTTTTGGCTACACTTCTCTTCCCTCTGCCATCACTTTTTTGTTATTTCTATTTATTTATGGAAATGAATGTGTGTTGTACCTCCTATGAAGATTATCAGATAGGTATTCCCTGTGACTGGGGACCTGATGAACTACCTGAGGAATTCCATTATGCATAATCGCATTTCCTTAACTTTTGGCACAATATTTATAAACTTTATTTGTATATGGTTAATCCCTGCTCCAGGAAGAAGACAATTTTTAGAAGTTCAGTTAGTTTCACTTCACTGTATTCTCTTCCTCGATGTCTTTACTTGAAAAAAAAAACAAACAACAAAACAAAAACTCCCTCTTGTGGGAATTCCCCGTGTTCTGAGGAAAAGTGTTATTTTTTCTTAACTTTGGAAGCAATAAATCAGACTAGTGAAAAAAACTAGGTCTATCCATAGTTGCAATATTCTAATTAATCACTGTGACAGACTGGATTGTCTGAGAAGTTAGGAAAAAATAATAATTTACCTGAGTCACTTGCCAAGAGAGCATTACATTTCCAAAAGTGAAGTGGTTCGTCTTTTCAGGCTCCATACTTTCAAAGTGAGAATAAAGATACTCTGGAAGTATGAAGTGTGCACATGAGAATGTGAAGTATGTTTGTCCGTTATGGTTTCATGAAGAGGGGGTTTCGTGGGAGATCTTCCTAGAGTAGTTTTTCTTGGGAAGTTGAAGAACTCACTTGGGGCATTACATTGTTTTTTGTAAGTATGCACATATGTTCTGTTTAAATGCATACATGAGGTTAAGGGTATGCTTGCAGAGGAAGGGAGAGGCAATAACATTTCAAGGTAGCAGAACTGAGTAGAGAAAAAGGAGATGGTTCTTCTACAGTGTTTGTGAAGAAAATCTGTCACTTGCTTAGAGGTTCACATAAGGGTTTGAAAAATGTCCTGTTGCGTTTAGGTTATGTTTATACAAGAAATGGAGTAATATTCAAGAATACTGAATACAGTGCGTTGGCTTAAGTAATGTGTAATGTAGTTGGAGATGAGAGGACTTATGGTGAGAAGCTGTGAAATTTGAATACCATCATTTCAGGCCAATTTGAGCATTAGGAGATCTTCATTAATATCTGAGGCAGGTTGAATTGCGGACAGTTTTGGAGCAGATTTGATAACAGCTCGTGCTCTGAATAAAGCAGAAGAATGAGAAAAGGTGAGCTTTGAGCTACTTCATGTTCTATGCAGAATAGCCGTGTACGTTGCTTTTTCATCTTTTACATGATCCTTCAGGATGAGGGGTGTACACCACCACACAGTCAGCATTTTTGCCAGACCCTCTGGCAAGTCTCCAGGTATTTCAAGGTCTGCACTTTGCCTTTATCTAAAACCAGCTTTAAATAAAAGATACAGGTGGTAAGTTGGAGCGGTAGGTGGCATTTTGCTTCATGTCTTTCTGTGTCTTTCAAGTAGCGAATCTTTTTCTGTCAGCTGTTCAAGCTAATTGAGTTGCAGTCTATTATGCAGTACAGCATGTACGACTGCATTATTTATCTTCCTTCTACTTTTTTCAAGCCAAGTAGAGCACGTTGTTTTTCATATTGAATGGAACATATTTGTGAAATTAGATTTAAGTGTAAAAAAGTAAAGCTGTGAGACAAAAACTATTTTGACTAAGTGTTGAGAATAAACAGTGCACAGTTATTTTGTAACACTACATTTGTCTAGACCTTCTTGGTGGTACCTTCTTTTATTTCTTTTTTGGAACATCCTTAATGATGTTTATCTAAGCTAAGGATATGCTTACCTCTGTAGCTGAGTAAGGAAGTGTATAAATATATATAAAAAAGCCCTGACAACTTGCTTTTGATATTTGTATATGAAGTAGATCAAGCAGTACTGAATGAATTCTCCCTAGCATTTGAAATTGTATACCAAAAGATATGTAGAAGACATCTCTCATTTTCAAGTAAAACGATTATTAGATTTGTAATTCTTGATACTATTTCTAGTATTTTATCTATAGTAAAGAATCTCATCTAGCCTCTGCGGTTTTTATACTATACCAGCATTCAGAAAGTGAAATGTTTGCAGTTCAAGTCAGCATCAGACTTACATGAATATACCGTATCAATATACTTATTTACTACTCTGTCATAAAATATCTAGAAACTGTCTATCATCTATATACCTTACCAACACCAGCATAAAATGATATCTCAGTATTAAATTAACTGCATTTTTCTTTCATATAAATGATACCCTGAGGCCTGATCTAATAAATACTGCTAGATAAAAACACTGTGTAGGGTTACATTTAATTTGGTGGGAATTTAAGCATGTACTTCTATGCTCTTGCAAATGGGCTTTTCATACCTTTTGGTTTATAACCTACGTAGTATTCAGTGATAAACATGACACACTGTTAGTGATCAGTTGCCTATGAAGTTACTGCTAATGAGCAACTTAAGCTGTGCAAATGTATACACTCTGATCTAGTTACCAGCATATATTAACAAAACCTCCAGAAAGTATTGCATATGGTTGAAGACAGTGGTTCTTAAATGAGATGTACCACAAAGTGCTACACGTCCAAAAATTTTTCATTTTCGTTCTCCCTTCTGAACTTGAACATTGCTTTTGTGAACGGTCTAATTCAGTGCTGTAATCGGTAACAACACAGCAACTATGATGAAGCTAATGAAAAGACTTAATACAACAGATTCTATTAACTTGCTTTGCTTTAAAGTTGTGCGTGTTTTTTTGGCTAAGACTAAGCAGGCGCAGGCAGTGACATAAAAGGTACATCCTCCTTAGGGGGAGGGGATTTTGTGCAATCTCATGTATGTTAGTTTGTTGTATACCAATGCCAGAATCAACCAAAGTGTTTGGAAGATGCCTTTCTTTCCATCCCAGGGAACAATTTCTTGTTAATAATAGCTCTTGTTAACACATAGTTCTAAAGGTTTCTACAGTTTAGAAAAATTAGTAGAACGCTGTCTCCTCCTTCAGTGCTATAGTCATCAGACTACAGAAAGCTCTGAGTGGCAGCGTAGCATCATCTGCAGTTTATGTTTCAGTCAACATTATTCATTTTACTCAAGTCTTGAACATTCTACAGGTGTGCTTGTACTGTTTAATGAGAGATAGTCTTTATTCAGTTCAGCTTTTTGCTGTGCATCTCTGGAGGAATACTGACGGTTTTTCTTTTAGTTACTGTTTACCCAAATGACTCAAATAGAAAAGAGTTCTTCCAGTTGTGTGTGGTTTCTGTTTTCATTTGCTGGAACTGAGAAACTTGGAAAGTAATTCCAGAGCTTAGGTCTGTGACTAGGCTCCGTGCAGAGACTGTTATGTTGTAACTAATCTCTTGTCCCCAAAGCATGATTGTCAGTGCAGATTATGGTTTAATGCTGCTAAAGTGTCTTGAGATTGAAAGATAAAACATCTAGCCATACGTATCATAGATCTAAATTAAGTTAGAAACCATTTGTTGATTTTATTTCCTATCTAGTCAGCATTTTCTCTTGAGGGAGATATATTTTTTGCCTTGTAGTAACTGTTTATTTTAAACTTAATTGTGTACCTGGTAATACTGCTTTAGTTGTATACAGCTGTGATTTATTAAAGAAAGCCATGAGGAAAACAAGGAAAATTTGCTACATGTGTCCTGATCCAACCTCTAACTATGCAGGAGCATCTTAATGTAAGTTCAGACAAACACTGCTTTTAGACTTACCTCTCACTGGTTAGTCTTCTGTTGGAACTTCTGCTGCTACTCAAAGTTTGCTTGATGAAATTCAGTAAGAAATTATTTGATATGCTTCAGCATTTGTTTAAATTGATAAAGCTAACAAGGCAGTGCAAACAAGGGCCTTATTTAGAGCAACAGTTAATCATATCTTCTGACTCTTTCGCATTGTGCAAATGTGATTACAAGTGGATTTTGAAATGCCAAATAATGCCTTTTTTTTTTTTTTTTTAAGAGTTAAATGTTAGGTCTGAGGAGTACTAGGTATGTACTTTGAAAAATGAGCCTTCAGGCACTGTAACAAACTTGCTGTTAGTCTTCTGTGCAATATCTCTTTCCCTTCTGGGTGCTTTAAGTGTATACTGTATGTCTTATTTGGGTTTGATCAGTATGTTTTGAGAGTGTGTATATTAGCTAACGATGGAATTTTTTTTCTGTACAGCATGGTGGAAGATGTTTTAAAATTTTGCACTTTTCTAGGATTTGCGAGTTTGTAACCTAACAATTTTTAACATGCACAATTTTGTACATAATTAGCACTGTATATATTTAAAATGAGTATGAAGCCAATAAAAATAACTGAATGCAAAAGTTCTCACTTTATTAATTCTGCAAAACTGAAACTAATGCTGTAGGAGTACACTAAACGAACAATTATTTTATTACACAGGTAAAACAAGGCAGCAGGAACAGCTGACTCTTGACTTAATTGTGTTAAGGTAACTTTCTTTGGTGAGGGAGGAATCAAAGTGGAGACCTGAACATACAGAACGTTTCAGAGTAAGAGTACTCTTCTATTCTTATTCAAGCATTTCAGTAAAGCATGTCTTTTTGCTGGGAAGGAAAGACTGTCTGAGAAACGAGCAGGGTGGTGAAGAAGAGCCCAGTAATGCATATTTCCTTGTATTTATGAAGTTAAGGCTTTCTACCCACTTGTGTACTGCAAGCATTTCTTCCCTTCTTCTTCACATGCTGACTTTGCTGTAGAATATGCAAGGCTACTGGAAATGGCTGTCAATCAGCAAGAAACTGAAATCTGTTCCAGGCTCATGTTCAGTTGGTTTCTTACCCCTGTAAATAAGATCAACCATATTGTCAGCTTGAACAGCAGCTAAGTCTACTGATCCCTTTGTTATCAGGGACAGAACAAGAATCTCCCACTTGTTATTAGGGATAGAACAGGGTTCCTTTCCTTGCTTTCATAATGAGATACATGTATTAGATTTCTTAGTAATGTTCATACAACTAAAGGCCTGAATTGTCTTGTTATAGAGTACAGTACGTTAGGACCAAAGTGGCTTTCTCTCAGCCTTGAGTACAGAGCACAGCTAGAGCACTGGGACACTCAGGATGGGTGAAGACTGTAGCTCAGAAACAAAGATGTTAACATACTAACTGCTCTTTTGGATCACTAATCAATATTCATGTTTTTCCTGAACAGAAATGAAAGCAAAGTGTTAAGTAACTTCTTACACGAGGAAGAGGCAGTGTGCACCAGGAGTTTAACGAAGTCTCCCTTTCTTTCAAATTCAAATGACGTTTTTACCTCAAAAAAAGCCTTGCTCCAGTCACTCCTTGCAAGGTGGCTTTGTCTCCTTCCACAAGCAGCATTGCACCTTCCCGCAAGCCCTAATATAGGTGGAAAGAGTAAATTATTTGCAAGCTATTTGAGAGGCTAGAACACTTTTCCCAAGCAGGTTAGTTTTAAGTGTAGTGTTTCATGACTATCACTTGCTTATTTTTAACAAAGATACAAGACAAAGGTGAGTAATCTTGTTTTAGAAGCCAGTTTTCTTGTGTATTCAATACTGCCTTTTGAAGAAGTCTGTACAAACCATTAGGGGAAAAAAAACAAAACCAAACTTAAATATGTATTCCACAATTATTTCTGCTACCACTGTTCTTAGATCCAGTTTTGTTGAAACAACAGTAACCCAGGTTTATCCTTCCTGTCCCTGCAACAGCTTTGAGACTGAAATTCAGTTCCTGGTTTCCCAGACATACTGCTACTACAAATTTACTGAATTATATTATTTACTGAATGGGCAAATGAAGATACCTCCAGAGATTTAAAACAACATTTAAAGTAAGAATATCTGTCAGAAAAATAAAAGGGAGGTGTTTCTTACCATCTGCATGCTTACTACCAGGAACGTACAATGTATGTCTGGCAACCAGTGACTGGACAGATCAGAGCTGTCTAAAATCCTAGGACTTGGCAACAGAACTTCAAGTATCTAACAGCTAGAAAGAATTTTATTTGTTATAAATCAATTTCCTAAAAGTGAGAAAATCAAAGGCAGTAGCTGTTAGCCCGAGTATAACTAGCCTTCCCTGCTGCAGTTCTGGAGGGTTTGTTAGAAACAGGGATTTACACTGAAAGCTAGCAAGGACAAATTTTAAAATGCTTACCATGCTACAGACATACCCTTCCTTACTGGAAACTACAACTCACCAGAACAGGAGGGGTGTTTGGTTCTTCGTGATATTGGCGAATTCTTTCCTCTCTCGTTTCCTGCAATAACAAGTGTAGATATAGCTGCCCAGACAGTAAAGCAGAACTTGAAGCCATTCAAGTAGTGCAATACTGAGTAACTTCTTAACATTAAACAAAGTAGGCACTTCCCATTGAAAAGAATGCTTCAATTAGACTATAATGTATTGACAAAAGTGGCAGGAGTGGCTTTAGTAAACAGATTTACCCTTGATTGCTAGCAGCAATTGGTGTGGATTGATGAAATAGAATCTGCAGTCCTAACCCTGAAAATGTTTCTAGTGAATTCTTCCTGTTTTTTTTTATTTTTTCTAACTCGCTCTCAGAACAAAAGTATTGAGGAAGGTGGTGAAAGCAGATGCATGAGCTGCCTTGTTCATGAAAGATGACAGACATAGATTTCTACTAATTAATTGTTTGTTTCATCTTGAGTAGGAATTATGCTGAAGAATTTCCTTCTATGAATGGCTCTGCCATGTTTCCTGAGTGCTACTGCTTTTGAATGGAACAATGGTAGTTAAAGAAATCGAACCAGGAGGATTTGTCGGTAAGGAAATGTAGGAATACAGCAGGTACTTGGTGCAGCACAGATCTTCTACACCCCTCTCGGTAAAACAGCAAGAGCTGTTAACAGGGTAAGACTGATGGCTTATCTAGGGATAAGCAAGTAGGTTCTGCCTTAGTATCACCGTTGCCAGCTCTTCTTCCTACTCTAAAGCTTTAGGAGGGACTAAAGTCTCATTGCCTCTTTGGCATTTCCATCTGCTCTAGGGTAACAGCTGTTAGTCATTCTCTAGCTTTGTAAGCCCTTGCACATGCATGCTGTTGTTAAACCTTGGCACTCTGTGTTAACTCTGACATGTTTTACTTACACCCATGTGAGTACTTTTAACATCTGGATCCAGGTAGTGAGGGTTAATGTTAAAAGGAACCAAACCTAGGGCTTGCAGGGAAGGTGGATAAACAATTGGCATGTCATTGGTAGTGTTGATGCTGACAGTAGCAACGTTAGTTCCTGCACTGGATCCCATGTAAGGAATCCCATCCTGAAATAGAAAAGCAGTGATTGGTATGCAGTATCACAATTGGGAACTGCATGTTATAGCATCTTCTATCAAAATTGGAGACTCAACAGTAAGATTAGACTTCTAGCTCATTTTGCTGCTAATTTTATGGGTGAAAAACAGAAAAACAAGAATTTGAGGTGGGCAGTAGTTTATACATATTGTGGTTGTCAGAGACCTAACTATTGAATGTCCTCTACTCACAACCATGTGATCCCATCGAAGCTTGTATGGTTGTCACTGTAGACATTAGGCTTTACTATTAAGGAGACTTGTCTACATTACAGATATAGAAAATATCTGAAATAGTTGAACTATCTGCTCCTTAAGAGAAGCAGATCTTCTGAGGCCAAGAACCATGCTGCCACACCAGGAATCTGTGTATACTGAGATGGCATACCTGAACTCTTGTATTGTCACCTGGCCTTTTTACGCGTAATTTGGTTTGCATGGATTTGTCTTGAAGTTATTCACAGTTCCTCATTACTGGGAGAACATCTTGCTTTGGTCTTTTTCCATCGCTGGTCTATTTTTGCCATGCTTTGTGAGATTCACCAAGTCAGAATGGCTGCTGGTACGAGGGGCTCAATGATGCTCATGCCTTGCAATTTTAGATTAAGCAGATACCTAAGGTAAATATACCACTTTCTTTTCAGAAGACACAGGTAGATCCAATTCTACTGTTGGTTTATTATTAGAAAGTGTGAAGCTTGAGCACATCTGTATCTATTATTATCTATTATCTATTCTACATCTGGAAAACTGCTGTAGAAAGAAAGTCTACTGACCCTAGCCTTTCCAGGCTTCCGTGACTCACAAAAACATTATTTGGGCACAGATTTCAATTCACCAGCTTGCATGAGATGCCTTCTGTTTAAGTACATTAGAAACAAAGATGTAGAATTCACTTGGATTTGTCTCAACAAATGCTTATGCATTTGTCATTTAGTCTCAGCCAAAGTCATCTAGTTGTTACCTCAAGAACTCGTTTCCTGATCTCTTGTATCAGTCTGTTGTCATAAAGAGCTTTCAGGAGACGGAATGTGTTGCCACCTCCTGCAGAAAAAGTATCCGGCTGATTTAACGTGATTTACTGTAAATTTTACATAAGTGCCATTATAGACTTACCAGGCTCAGCGATCTGTTCAGGACAGTTTTATGCTTTCAGCAGCAGTAAAACCAGAAACTTTGGAGAAATGCTCATTTGGCAGGCCATGGGCTCATGCCCTAACTCCTCTTCCTAACGCTGGTGCTGGCTGTTTGACAGCAGATAGTACTCTAATACCCTGGAGTGTATATTAGGACTGCTCAGTCCAACCACAGTAGACCTAGTTCCTCTTAGTCCTGAAAAACTGATAATTCATCGTGTTTTTAATGCTGCAGAGCTGTTTGAGTAATTTAAAACTTACTAAAGAAGCAGTTCCATTGATAAATCTCACCTACTTCCATTCCCACTGTTAAGTTCAGAGTCTTACTGTTCATAATTAAAGTACTGGTTTCTGCAGCTTCTAATTGTGAGACAGGACTTTTCCATTCTTTTCTTTGATCTGCCAGCTCTACAACAGACTAATGCAGTGTCTTATGTAAGCCCTCCTTATGGAGCAAGAAATAAGACTTACCAATGAATATAGCTTCAGATTTTCTTACAGCTTCCACGGGATCGCAAGATTCATGAATGCTGTCCAGCTCGTAACCTTAAATTAGAAGTTATTTACCTTCACCACTTCATTGGGAGTAGAAATGTACATCCAGTGCTTCGCTCCTGTTACTCCCCACCCCATTTCAAGCCAAATGTCTCACAGTAAAACCATGGAAATCTTAGGGGCCTCTATGAGGTACAATTTGTACTGTACGTTAGTGCAGGGCTTCTGTACCCCCAGCCACACTAAAACCAATATTAGCTTTATAGATATATTGCTCAGCATCACCAAAAGCAGAGCACTTTGCTCAGCAGGGGTTAGCTCAGTGCAAACTCCTGCTAACTCAAAGAGGGGAATGCTGCTGCAGTTCAGCTTGGACAAGGGAGCTAGCGGGATGTGACATCACTTTTCTGTTTTGAACCTATTTTTTGTAATGGTTAAAATGTTTGGCTTTGACAGGTTTGCTCTGCTTGGTTCACTGCACGTATTAAGGGCCAGGAGACCCAGATGGGCATTTGACAGAGAGCAGCAATCTTTCTGCAAGATAAGGAGCGGTGTGACACCCAAGGAAGTGAGTACTGGTTGTTACTGCGGTAACAGGTCCAAGGTTATCCTGAGCAGTGACAGATAGGAGGCAGTTATTGCAGTAGACCAGTCTGGAAAGATCTTTGCTGAAGGCTCAGTGTAAAAACTTCCTCTCTGAAGAGGTGAGAAGTGTTTACAACGCGATTTTTGCAGAGGTGCAGAGGCCTCTTCGGCATTCTGTGATTCTGTGATCCCCTCCGAGGCCAGTGTGCCAAAAGCTGGCCCACCCTCCCCTCCCCAACTGCGGACAGAGCCGAGGCGAGGTGCCCCAGGGCGGCTTAGGTTCGCCAGGGCCGCTCCCGGGCCCGCCTTACCCAGACTCTCAAACTTCTCCCTGGCGGTGCGGGCGTAGGCGTCGCGGTCGTGCAGCGCGTAGGGCACGAACAGCACCCGCTTCACTTTCCTGGAGAGAGAAAAGGGAGAGGCCGCTGGAGCCCGGCGCGGCACGGCGCGGGGCCCCCCGCGCGGCACTTACTCCCCCAGGAAGCTCTGGATGTGCTGCTGGCAGTGGCCCAGGTATCCCCCTCCGTGTAGCGTGGAATTGGAGACCAGCAGCAGGCGCCGTGGGCAGCCCATGCCTGCCCGTGCTCGCGGCTCGGCCCGGCCCGCCCCTTCCTGCCCCGCTGCGAGGCCGCTGGGTGGGGCTGAGTCGCCGCCGCCGTTCCCGCCGCCCGGCCTGGCCCTGCCATGCTTGACTTCGCGATCTTTGCTGTTACCTTCCTGCTCATCCTTGTGGGTGCCGTGCTCTACCTCTACCCGGTAATGATGGGGGGGCTGAGCGGACCGACCCCCAGTGCAGGGAGCGAGAGGCCGCGGGTTCTTACCGCTCGGCCCCGGGCTTGTCCGGGCTTCTGTGCCCGCCCCGGCTGCGCCCTGCGCTGCTGTCGGGGCCGGGTCCTGCCGGAGACGTGGCTGCGGCCTGCAGCAGTGCCGCGCTGGCCGGGCCGGCGAGGCTGCATTCTGGGCTGGGGCAGCCGTGCTTCGCCTGTTCCGTGTCCCTGTGAGACCCCCTTAGGTTTCATGCGCTCGGCTTGTGGTCTGCGTGTGCGCCGATCCGCGGGCAAAATCCGGGTGTCGATGTACACTGGAGTCTCCCATTTAGGTATTTTGGCTAGAGTCTGGTTTGGACCGTGGGACCGGGCACAAGCTCTCAGCTGATCAGTTCTGTAAAACTCGGCAGATCTGACGCCTGAGGATACGCTTTTTCCAGCTTCTCTTTAACAATCGTAAACAGTGCAACATATTGGTTCAGGAAATCCAGCTCTCCTACTGGGAAGCTGTGAAGCTTAACTAAAAGTCTACATTCAGAAAGGCTGATAATGGTTCCTTTTGCTATTCAGGCATCCAGACAGGCATCGGGTATCCCTGGGCTGGCTCCAACTGATGACAAGTAAGTGCTTTCCATCTTGACGTTGATCAGGTTCAGCCTTGGTGGTGGGTGCTGCAAATGAGCAGATGAATTCTTTGTGTTCCTCAGGGATGGCAACCTGCCAGACATCATTGCCAGCAGAAGTTTGCATGAGTTCCTGGTGAACCTTCATGAGAAATATGGTCCGCTTGTCTCCTTCTGGTTTGGAAGGCGCCTGGTCGTCAGCCTCGGCTCCATTGATCTCCTGAAACAACATGTGAACCCCAACCGGTCGTGTAAGCGCCATCTCCTTTGCCTTTGAGTCTGTTTGTCCTGTGAGTTGGCCATCATATATCAAAGGAAACAAAAAAAAGTGAAGCTTAGTTTGCAGCTGACACAGTGATTCAGATGTGTCTTTGGTCCTGCTTATTGGAACTCAGTATCAATGACCAAAAGCTGTTGCTGTTCAGCAGCTATTGAGAAATTACTGTGCTTCTGCCTTCTACCTGCTGCTTACAGGTAAATGTTGGTGGAAAGTTCGCGTTCATTAATTACTTGAAGCAGCCATGTGAAAATCCTATAGCAAATTGAGATACAATTTAAAAGCAACTTAAAGTACAATTTAAGATGGGGAATTTTACAAAACTAAGTCTGAAAAGAGCTGTGATTGTGATAACTCCCTTGTGTGGCTCCATGTGGAGTTTTTTAAAGCCTTATTTCAAGAAGTTCTTTAATTTTCATTTTTGTTTGAGTTATAGAATTTTGTGCTGAAAACTTCTAATGATCTTCTAGGCTTGAAAGCGGTCAGTAGAGCTGGTAGCTGAACTGATCTCGGTCCTGTGAGGATGTTTTAATTTCTAGTGAAGCCTCTCAGGCAGATGTTCTGCTTCCTCAGGTAATCACAAACAATAAGGTAGCCAAGTTGTTGTTTGGGTTTCACCTGTGGTTTTTGCAGTTTTCTTCCTCTCATGTAGCTATATGTGCTTGTTGCAAACCACTGGTCTGGTAGTGCAGGCTCTTTTCAAGCACAGGAGGATATCTCAGCTATCAGTTTATGCTGAGATCACGATGAATAAACTTCTTGTACATTTGCATAACAAACTTAGAAAACTGTTGATGGTCTGGGAAAGGAGTAGGCGTTAAAGATCAGCAAGAATCATTGGATAACAGTTGCACTCCAGAAGGTGGAAACTACCCTTGGAAGATCTGAATGCACTCAAGTGTAAGTGCGAGTATGTTTGGAGAAGGTTGAGTAAACATTCACTCTCTGAAAGCTCAGAGAAGTCACGACAGGCCCGTGAGCAAACAAGTTTTCATAAACATACTGAAGTTGCCTCTACTCTGCGCTGGTGAGGCCTCATCTAGAATACTGTGTCCAGTTCTGGGCTCCCCAGTACAAAAAAGATAGGGATCTCTTGGAAAGAGTCCAGCGGAGGGCCATAAAGATGGTGAAGGGCCTGGAGCATCTCCCCTATGAGGAGAGACTTAGGGAACTGGGTCTGTTTAGCCTTGAGAAAAGAAGGCTGAGAGGGGACTTGATCCAGGTTTATAAATACCTGAAGTGTGGGAGCCATAGTGGCGAGGCTGGTCTCTTTTCAGTAGTGCGTGGGGACAGGACTAGGGGTAATGGGCTGAAACTTCAGCATAGGAAGTTCTGCACAAATGTGTGCAAGAACTTCTTTATAGTGAGGGTGACGGAGCACTGGAATAGGCTGCCCAGGGAGGTGGTGGAGTCTCTGGAGTCTCCTACCTGTGCGATGTGATGTAGGGAGCCTGCTTTGGCAGGGAGGTTAGACTTGATGATCTCAAGAGGTCCCTTCCAACCCCTACAATTCTGTGATTCTGTGAAGTTTGGAGCATATGCCTGCACTTAGATGTAAAAAGCAACCAATCCTAGGCTACAGACCAGTCTGGCCTCCTGCAGATGCCAGCAGTTAAACATTCATTTTAAAATGTTGAGTGGGGAATGCAATAAAATGTGGTTATGCTTCTTAGATAATCAGACTTCTAGACAAGAGAAGCATAGAACTGTGTTTCTAGACTATCAAACAGTTGAAAGTGTGATGTGTTTCACTAAGAGAAGTGCAAATGTAATCCTAGAGTTGTATTCAAGTCTAGTACGAAGTATGTAGTCTGTAGAAGAGCTTGGCAGGATGGAGTTCTGTCTCTTTGAGGGGTTTGTCCCTTGTGGGATCACTAGTGTGCTATAGCTGTGGAGAAACAGATGCTTCCCAAATGCTATAAGACAAGGGCAGCCCTATGCAGAGGGCAGCTGAGGCTCTGCAGTGCTGAGTTTGCAAGAGTGAATGTAGCAGTGGTATAGGACTGTCAGTTTGCTAGGAATTGGGTGAGAAAAATATGGAGCTTGCTGCTGAGCTAGCAGTTTCTTTCATCCCCACCATGAGAACATTGCAGTTTCTGCAGATGATGGTGTTAAGCATCCTCTGGCCTCTCCAGATGGCTCTGCTTGCCCGATGGGCTTTACCATCAGCAGGGCATTGTAGTATTAATAGCAAATCACTCTGTGGCCAAGTACTATGGAGGGGAAATTGCCAGCAGCAGCTAAAGTCACATAACAGCTTGCTCCACATGCGGAGCTGCAGGTACCATTTGTAGTGTCACAAGGCACGTGCACGTACTTCTTGTCATTTGAAGAAGGAAATGGAGTAAGCTGCAGAGCTATAAAACATTGGAAAGAAAATGGTGTGGGGGAAGAACATTTAGTTCGCTGTATTTATGCCTCTGGTTTCATTAGCTGTCACGTGATAGTAAATACTCTGAAGGTAGGAATTGTTTCATTGGGAGTTTGTCCAGGAGCATAATAAGGTTCTGATTTCTGCTAGGCGTCCTAATCACATCCACAGTAGGTAGAGTCAGGTATGTCTAGCCCAGCCCTGATGTTTTGTGATGCCTTGGAGGTTTCACTCCATTTGGGAAAAACAACAGACTGTGATAAACACTGAAAATCTGTTACTTGAAACTGTGCTACTTTCAAATAGCTGCTTAGAGATTCTGCTAGTTCTGTGAGACTCACAGAAAGGTTTACAGGAACAGAAAAGCATGCTGTATGCCACGCTCAGTTGCACAGTTTTGCATTGACTCCTAATGTATTTCACCACATTAATTACGTAGAGGCCTGGTGATGAAATTTGTAGTAAAAGATCTAATGAAGCAAACTGTGGATACAGAAAATGGAGGGTAGACCAAGTTGATGACAGAGCCAGGGAAGCTGGGAACAAGCTTCCAAAGCATTTTTATGAAAAAATATTGAAAAAAGCAACTTGGTGGAGCTAGGAGGCAACCTGCACAGGAGGAACTGAGCACAGAATGGTACGCTGCCACAGGGCAGAGTCTTTATGACTTCCTAATCCATGGGGAGTGAGAGAAACTTGACACCCCTAAGAGACTATTCCTGGTGAAGGAGCCATGCCTTGCTCACCTCCCAGGAGCAGCAGCACTCTATCAAAGAGGTGACTGTTTTCATTGTGTCTGTGCAGAATAGAATTTCAAATGATGTTTTCTTTGTTTATTTTCAGCTGATCCCTTTGAGATGATGTTGAAGTCCTTCTTGAGGTACCAGTCCAGCCTGAATGGGGACACAGGGGAAAGCCACCTGAGAAGAAAGCTGTATGAAAGTGGTGTGACAAAGTCCCTGCAAAGCAACTTAGCTCTCATCCAGAAGGTAACTTGCTCTTTTACAGTAGAGAACCCCTATGTTGCTCACAGAGGAAAGTTTAATGAGAATGATTACTGGGATAAAGAAGTTGCATTCAAATTTATACTGGAATTTTAAGCTCCTGAGACAGAGAACAGCTGTTCATACACAGTGTGAGCATTTGGTTCCTGTTAGCTCCACTGGGCTGAGAGAAAGACTTAGGTTTGGTGACGTTTTATGCCAAGACATCAGGTGCAGTTAAAGATCCTGGAGCATATGGTTTCTAGATTTATTTTACAAGGCAGGAGGGAGGAGCAACAAACCAGCTGTTGGGACCACAGACAAGTGGAGAACTGTTTTATTGATTCAGTCCAGCAGCCAGTCTTATTTTCTCAATAAGGAGCTACTCATATTAAAGGGTTTAAGGTATTTTATCAGATATAGGGAACAGAATATGGACAGGGCTGTCTTACTCTGGGCTCAGGCAGGATATATGGGGGCAGAATGTTACTGTTCAAGTTAACAATGAAAGGAAACCCTCCAAAGTGTAAAGGCACACCATGGCCTTGGAAGTGTGATCTATCTGAGGAAATTAAGGTGGGAATGTCTTCAGTTTGGGGTCTGTTTGGTAAATAGGCTGTGGATATTACTGTCAACTAACAGTTCCTTTCCTCTTAAGCTGTCAGAAGAATTGCTAGCCAAATGGCTCTCCCTCCCTGAGGCTCAACACGTACCTCTCTGCCAGCATATGCTGGGATTTGCCATGAAGTCTGTTACGCAGACAGCTATGGGCAGCAGCTTTGAAGATGACCAGGAAGTCATTCGATTCCGCAGGCACCATGATGCAGTAAGTGTCACAAAGAGCCAGGAAGTTTCCTGTACCTATTTTCCAAGCCAACAGCTTGTGTCTGCATGTACAGTTTAGTAAGGGACAGCATGAGCTATTGCCGGGATTTCAACATTAAGCTAACATTGAGCTTGAGGACTGTTGACTCAACTGTCTGAAGCTAAAACTATCAAAAAGAACCTATTGGTCTTACTGTCATTAATCTTAGGCCTGGTGTTTTTAAACAATCTGCAGGAATTGGGTTGCAGTGACAATTGAGATGCGTTTGATATCTAAGTCAGTTAAAATCTCCAGGGAAGGCCAGTGGAATTTTGCATTTTTGGAGATCCTCTGAGGGCTCTGTGGCATTGTGGAGAGGGAAAACCAAGGGTAATCTGAAGCTGTGTTCACAGTTGGGGATGTTAAGTCTGTTGGTGATATGGTGGGAAAGAAACAGTTTAATCTCCCACTCAGGATGGCCATGCCTTTTCCCATACAGTTGTAATTACAGGTTTTTCATTTCAACTCGGTTTCAGTTGTCATACATGTAAGAACTAGAATAGGGCATGGTGTTCTGAAAGAGGACGCTAGTTTCATATTCAGAGGAAGACTTCATTTTATTTAATGTTTTCATTTTACTGAGTAGGGCAGAATGAAGGAGTCCCTGCCTGTGGTGAGTGACAGTGCTCTTCTCTTTGTCCTTCTTTCAGATCTGGTCAGAGATTGGGAAAGGTTTCTTGGATGGGTCCCTTGACAAAAATGCAACTAGGAAGAAGCTGTATGAAGATGGTAGGTTCTTTCCAAATCCAGTCTCCCTTCCACTTCACTCCTCCGCTCCAACTAATGCTTAAGAATTATCTAGCATATGGAAGCACTTGATTTGCCCAGCTGTCTTGGCTTTTCTGCAGTTTGTTGTTGTGCCACAAGCTACCAGATGCATCCTCTTTATTCTGGCAGAAGATTAAAAGATATTGTTGTTTTGTGGTTCAGAGACAAGCCAGCCATTGTTGATATAGTTCTTGTGTTTTTGTGCACTTGCTACCTGTTTTGTGTCTATTTAACTTCTGACCTCTCTTGTACCTACACTGGTCACAGTTAACAGTTAAAGCTTTTCAGTGTTGACTAATAAGATTTTAAACCAGAATAACATCTATCTAAAACTAATGAATTAGTTCTAGATCCTGAGTGTGTCTGAATTGGGCCACTTAAACCAGATAGCTAGCAGCATTTGGGTCCTAAGCTCCCCCTAGTAGTTCCCACAACAGCCATCATTAGTTAGGCACCCAGATATCTTGAGATGAGTGGAACCTTTGTGCCTAAATCCTCCCATTCTTGCCCTACTTTCCTCTCTCTGTCTGTGCACCGTTTTCCTTTGGAATCATTTCTGTGGATCTCCTGGCAAAAGGGAGACCATCAGTCGGCAGAGGTGCCATAACTCTTGAGTAATTGTAACTCCACGGGCAATTAAAGTAATGTTATCTGGCTCAAACATTTTAATTGTGGGAGCTGGTTAAACACATTACGTGGTGGTTCAACACTGATTATTTGACCTTCCTTTGTGTGATTTCAGCTCACAGAGTACATGTCTTGGTTATACCTGTAAAGTTAGCTTTTTATAGGCAACTGGTGATATTTCATTCCTACATTTTCATCTAAATAAGAGAAATCACCTTCCAAATTTAACACTAACATGTAACAGGCTGCTTCTGTGAATCCACCAAGGACGATTGTCTGAAAATCTGTTTGGAGAGGTGGATTCACTTCTCTGCAGCTCTCAGAAGAATGACCAGGATTAAAATAATCATTTCTTTTCCTCTAAGCTCTGAAAGAGATGGAGTCTACCTTAAGGAGAGTCATAAAGGAGCGCCGAGGCAGATCATTCAACAGGCATGTTTTTATAGATACCTTGCTACAGGGGAACCTTAGTGACCAGCAGGTTTGTACAGATGTTATGTCATTGCACACTAATGGAGTTCTACTAGATTGGCATCTTATTATGTTGTAGCCTTTGGTTAATCTAAGCTTTTGCATTTGGGTCAAATTCCTAACTAAGGCAGTGTTCTTTCTGGCTCTTTTTCCAGTCCTGCCATGCTTACTTGAATTAGACCTTGGTAGCTCTCCTTGCCACTGTTTCATTGCTATTTTTATAAACCAGAAGTGTATTAGTATTAAGCATGTCTGAAGTGCTGTTACAGTGGAAGTTCTGTAAGAGAGTTCAGTCTTAGAGATGAATTTCCTGCTCTCTGCACTAAAGAGATTTCATGTGCTTGAGTGGAGAATGTACTCCTTCATTTTAATCTTTGCATCCCGTGGACTTCATTCTCTGAACTAGATTTTGTTTCCTAGATTTTGGAAGATGCAATGATTTTTTCCTTGGCAGGATGCATTATTACCGCTAACTGTAAGTATAGATCATAAATAACTTTCTGTCCTCAGATTCAGCTGTCTTAAACTGAGCGTGATGATGTGAGACTTAATTTAGGCGAATAAAAAGTAATATCCATCATTTTGTCTCTCCTGAGCTACGAAGGTATAGAAGCGGGTAGTTTTACAGCACACTCAATACAGCATCACAGCCAGTGAATTGAAGCTGTGTTTGACAGCCTTCTTAGCCTTCTGGTGAACCTGTTGCTTTTTGTTTGGACCCTTAACCCTAGTCAAGTGATGCTAAATTTGATGAAAGAGCACCAAAAATTGCAAATCTCAGAGATAGTTATGTAAAATGGCTTCTGTTATGTGGGAAAGAAGTTAGAGCAGAGTGCTGAGGTGTGACTGGCTGCTTTGAATTTCTGGGGGATAGGTGTGTTCCGTATATGGAAGAGTTCCTATAGGAGCTACTTTGGGATTTTTTTAAGGATTTTGGAAAAGTAAGTACGTAAATGGAAATATGACCTGAAGCTCTATAAAAACTCTTATAATATGAGGGTAGTTTGAACTTAACCCCCTGATTATCAGGTCTTGTATTTCAGTGAATGGGGCTGGTACTGCAAACAAAACCTCTCCGGTGCTACTGGATATTGAAAGATGTGGAAAGTAAATTTTGCATCTATGTTAACAGTATCTCTGAAGATTATCCTCTCCAAATATTCCAGGAAGACAGTCTTTTGAAGGGGCTTGGCTCCTCAGGGGCTGCCCAATAGTGCTCATAAATAGACAAAAGGTGGTAGAAACAATCTTGTAGCTTTAGAGAAACTGCATCCTACACACTTATTTCTTAGGCATGGTTTATTTTTTGATGTACTGTTGAGGATATCTTCAGAGTACCTCACAAGGTGGATGTAAAATGCTGGCCAACATACTGCAGAAAGCTGTACTGTTCTTCTCCCTACCTGTCAGGAACCCAGACAGGGAATTTTCTGGTGCTGTGAACAAACCAGCCTTTCATCTGATTGATCTAATAACCCTGGTTCTCCAGAAGGGGTGATTGCTAGAGCATTACATGTTTCATGGACCACAGGGCTGGGAAAGAGACATGCTTTGATTGCTGCTTTGCTGGACTGTGAGGTCTCTTCCCCAGGGCAGTGAAGCTGAATGACTCAGTCTCATACACAGCTTCCTAAGCTCTTCATAGCACTAGAAAGATAATTTAAGCTTTCAGAGTCTCTTGTTAACTGGAGTTCAACCTCTGTTTCTGACACTGAATAGAGAATCAGTACAATACTCTGTAAACAGAGGTCGCCCTTGTCTGAGTCAGAAAAATCATCTTGCAAATACAGGAAGCAAAAAGGCTGAATACAGTTAATAAAGGTTTGAATTTGCTGAATCCAGTATTGTTTTGATTCCTTCCCCAGTGTGTACCTGGGCAGTCTATTTCCTGACAATGTCAGAAGATGTACAGCAGAATCTCTGCAAGGAGGTGGACCATGTTCTGGGGAAGGGGCCAATTACACACGAGAAAATCGAGCAACTCAGGTGGGTGCCTGTAAGGAAATGCAGAGAAAGTTTTTCTTGTGAAGTGGGAAGAGGGGCTTCATGTGCCAAAGGCTAGAGACCTGTCTATGCTGGATCAGGAGAAAGTATCCAAAAGCTACTACATTTCTGGGAAGTGGATCCACTGTAGGGCTCCAGATAATGGGGAATGGGATGCTTTCTTCAGGGGGAGGCCCTTGAGGTTCACTGATGGGGAAAGGGAGCACAGAATCTTTTCCCTAAGCTGCTTGAAAAACACTCTGTGCCAAGATGTACCCTGTAAAGTGTCTCTAATCCTGCCTGTATCAATGGAACTGAAGTCCTTTAAGGAGGAGGGGTAATTCAGAATAAAAGACTTGAGAATAACTTCTTCATCCTATTCTATGTCTCAAGGGATCAGATTGGTGAAATTGAATGTATATTTGGTTTTGGGGTTCACAACAGTCATGGTGTGACTGGGACTAGTGTTAAGGTTTCGGTAAAGGGGAGTATAAGCGTGGATTTCTTGCTCCTTCCTGTATGAGTGTGAGGTATAGGAAAAGGAATGGTGTGTTTACCCTTTCTAGTTTGTTAGTTTGATTGAAGGTCTAAAAGAGGTGGGATGAGAGAGATTTTTGATGAACTGATAATGATATTTAATGCTTATTGAAAAGATGCTGGGACTCTTTGTCTGAAAAAACAAAAAAAAAGAAGACCCTCAGCATGGCTGAAGACAGCTCCAGGAGCAGAGTGGGGCCCAGGGGGGGCAGCAGATGATCAAGTTCTCCTTTCCTACCACAAGGACATGGAAAAGCTTCTTTCTGGAAGGGTTAAATTGACCAAGCTTTATTGATTGCAGATACTGTCGACAAGTCTTGTGCGAGACAGTGCGGACAGCAAAGCTTACTCCCATTGCTGCACAGCTGCAGGAGCTGGAGGGCAGAGTCGACCAACATACTGTCCCCAAGGAGGTAGGGGAGTACCAGGAGCACTAGGCCACCCTGCTTTCCTGGAGGGAAATTTCCTGTTTCCTCTTCATCGTACTTCTTTCTCCAGAGGGTTGAGGGAGGAAGATGATTTCTTCTGACACATGTTTAACCTGAGCAACTGATCTGTCATCTGAGCGTACTCTTTAGTCGAAGTTTGCCATGCAGTTCCTCTATGGGATAGGCTCTAGGAATTCATGCTCTGTTCCTGAGTGGGTTGGCTTCTGGCTCTGAGTCCACTGGGAATAAATAATTTTTTGAAGGGGTTTGTGGTTTCAACTGTGCAAACAATAGCATAGTTTCAGGCCTAATCATATCACCTATATTTTCTACATGAGAGTGGTACCTTCCATTGCAGAGAGTAAAGAAGCATACACATACATACTAATAAGAGTAGAGGAATGGGATCTGGCCCTCTCTAACCACCGAGATTTGCAGCATGATTCTTAAGAAGTTAAAATCCTCATGTGAGCATTTCATTATAGAAATTTGTAGGTGAGTGGTAACGTATGATGTTTTTAAATGACCTATTAAAATGAGTGGTCCACAGAATGTTTGTTGTCCTGTAGAGCTGTTCAGATATAGCATAAATTGTGTGTTTTCTGGTCTGACGTATGTATCCTCATTTTCTTTTCAGACACTTGTACTTTATGCTCTTGGTGTGATGTTGCAGGATAGTTCATCTTGGCCATCACCATACAAGTAAGTAGAATCAATACCCTTATTCTTCTCCAGATGAATTCCTTTCCTTTTATTCTAATTAGTATTCTTCAGATCTTACTTCCATGCACAGCCTTCTTTGCTGCAGAGCCTGTGTTAGGCAGATTTTGGAGATGAGAGTGAGTCTGTAAGGAACTGGATTTGTGAAGATCCTTGTCTCCTTGGACAGGAGTTTGGGGTAGTTCAAGTCATGATCCTCCTAGATTTTTTGTGTGTGTATGTTAGAGATTTACAGGTTTGTTTGTTTTCACACACACTGCTTTGGCAAATACTGGTAAATTTGTCTTAATGTTTTTTGTGGATGAGAGAGATTTAGATTTGGATGGTTTTGGAATCACTGTCAGCATGAAACAGTGCTGTAAGGGAGGAAATGTCTGACAGAAGTTTTGTGTTTTCAGAGGAAAGGAAATGTTACCTCATTACTTTGTGGAAACAAAACTGGATTCAGGCTAGTATATTGGAAGTTAAAAAATAAATAAATGTAGCTTACTGTGACCTCTGGGTGGCAAGTGCTAACGATAGTTTCATTTACTGTACTTAGGCTGGAAAAAACTGTGGCTCAGTTATTCTGGAGAGAGAGAAAAGAGGCAGCTGAAATCTAGGAGAAGGAAGAAAGCCCTTAGAACAGAGCTTGTTCTCTCCTGCAGACTCTTTCAAAAGAGTCAGGCATTGATGATCTGACCTATGAACATCTTGGCAGGGATTGCCCAGTAGAATGATGCTTAGACGGGCTTCACTGGGACAGCATTTAAAGGAAAGTGAGGACTGCTATGATCACAGTGTGTTTATTCCAAGGAGGAGAGTTGAGGTTGTGATTGTATTTATGTGACAGATGGGACATCTGCGCTTTGCAGTCCTTTCACCTATCTGCCTTATATATAACCTCTGTACTTGTTTGCCTTACCTTTTTTTTTTTGTTTGTTTGTTTTGCTGAACAGCTATGATTTCTTCCCTATTTCAGTATATGTGATTTGTCCCTTCAAGGGAAATGTAAGCGTGGTGTTGCTTTAACTGAGGGTCAGCACCTACATGCCGTTTCAGCTTGGAAGAAGCAGAGCTTGGATGTTTATACAAGAAGCCAAAGGCTTGAAATACATGCAGAAATATTTAGCAGAAAATGAGAGGACTGACTACCTTAAATCCACTATATTTCCTGCTTGTTTTTTTTATTATTGTTATTGTTCTATAATAACTCGTATTTAAATTGAGTGGTATTTTATTAGCCTCCTTTTGGTTAGTTGATTATGGAACCCTTGTTTTAACTTGTGCAAACCCTGGATAATAGTTTTATTACAGCCTCCACCATACTAATGCTGGAAGCCACTTTTTTCACTTGAATGAGTCACCAGCTTCCCTCCCCCAGCATATGCACATACACACACCAGCTGCTTCAAGAGAAGGGCGAGGGGCAAGGAAAAAAATGGAAAATATTTTTGGAGGTGTGAGGGGGAGAGGGATGCAGGGAGACTGGTGGGATAGAGAGAGGAGACAAAAAAATCAGACTGTGTGTGCCCTGGAGGGAAATAGAGGGCATGTAGCAGCATCAGCTCACTCGTGTACTCAAGCTAAATACCCATTGCTAAGAGGGAAAGCATTACTAGTTCCAGCCCTGCGTCACACTTGGTTATTAAGCATTTTGACCAAAGTGGGACTCAGCTGACCAACAGAGAACATAGACGGAGTAGATGCACAGTCACCTTCCTATATCTGTATGGAATTACCCAGCATAATTTGGAGAGAGGATTGATGCCTTTTGCTGTTGAGTCATTGCCAGTTTCTTACTCTGGTGTGTGTGTGAACATGCATTCAGAGGAAGGGTTCTGTGTGCACTCAGTGTATTTTGTCTTTCACAGATTTGACCCAGAGAGATTCAACGAGGATTCAGCCATGAAAAACTTCTCCTTGTTGGGTTTTTCAGGAAGCCAGGAGTGCCCGGAGTTGAGGTGAGCATTAGAAAGCAGGTTTTTGTGTGTTTCTGTGATAGAGAGAAAAGGAAATTGTTTCAGCCTATTCCAGTCCAAACTGGCAGTTGTTTTTTGTCAGATTTACCTCATAGCAAGGTTTTTATTCTCTTTTCCTGCCTCCTTCCTTAGGTTTGCCTATATGGTGGCTACAGTTCTGTTGAGTGTCCTGGTAAGAAAGCTGTACCTTCACCCAGTTAAAGGACAAGTCATGGAGACCAAATATGAGCTGGTAACCTCACCGAAGGAGGAAGCCTGGATAACGGTGTCTAAAAGAAGCTAAGAACAAGCAAAACAAGGGTCTGAATGTGCCAGCAGTGAAGATATGGGCAAGTGTCTTAGAGGGAATCATGCTGGCAATGCAGTGACTCAGCCAAGGAATTTTACATGCAGATTTCGTTACCTTCCACGTTACTAACTGCGTACCCTCCTTGGGTAGTTTTTTCTAATTCAACCAATAGTTGTATTAAAGTAGATGTAATCTGTATGCTTTTTTACACTTTTTGCCCAAAAGATTGCAAAGGAAGCAACAGAACCGTGCAGTGGTGTATCTATGAACTGTTCAGTGCCAGCTAGTCGAAGACTGCGCCTCTGGTTAGTCCAGCTCTTTCCTGTCTGCAGGCAGATCTGGGTAAGAGACTGTGCCGCAGGTCATGATTCTTCATGGATCCCAAGTGGATAAGACCTTGAAGGCACAAGGACAATATCTTTCTCTATATATAGGTATTTTTATTCAGAGTGTCTTTCCTTCCCTTGAGCTATAGCTATAACTGTCAAGATGAGCAGATACATATTGTGGGAAGTGTGCGTGAGTGTGTGTGAGAGAAAAAGAAAGTGGGGTGAGAATTACACCATCGGGTCTCATGCTGCAAATGTAATCTTCCTGTGCTGTAGGATTGCAAGAGGATGGATGGCTGAAAAATGCTAGTAAATGAGGAGGAATAAAATTGGTTTGGCCCCTGAGAAAGCAGAAGCATTAGTAATAACATAATGAAATGAAATAAAACCACAGAACAAAGCTCTGAGAAAGGGATTCTCCATCCTGACAGTTTGGAGAGCAGTGTCTAATCTAATCAGCATCAGAAATTGATGACAGGTGCTTGCAATTCATTCATCACTCGGTCAGCAATGAGATTGGTCATGCAAGTACTGGAAAGAGAGAGTGCTGATTTTATAGGGCTCTGAATTAATGTTGTGCTTAATAAGTTAAAAGCCTTTCAAAGAACCTTCGTCCTCCAGAACAAGTGCCAGCCAAAGCAGCGTCACATGCCTGCCACTCATTCACGTGCTTTTCCCTGCTTCTTTCTTTCTCTGCTGGCTAGAACATAGGCCAGCCCTTGCCAGATTTTTGACCACCCTGCTGAATGGCTTGCAAGGCAGGAACCTCTTACCCGTTTATCTCAGTACTAGTATTGCTATCTGACCTAATTCAGGTTATGTTTCTTCTACTTCCCATTTTATTTAGGATCACCCTTTATCTGATCTTGATCTTTTCCCTGTAAATGTAACTTTAATGTTAGCACCCTCTGCACCCAAATTCTGTGTTGTGTGGGAGAATTGTTACTCAGCCTGCAGCTGCGTATGCCTGAGCTGTTCTGCACGTAGCTACTGATGCATGCCACAGGGAGGTTCAGGGATGTGCAGCTTCCATTAGAGCTGCTTTCTACTGCCTAAGCGAACAGGGGACACTTCTCTTAGGGACATATATGTTTTATTTATCTGGGTAGTTGCAATTCCCAGTGCAGTTCCCAACTGCAGACAGTGTTCCTTTCTCTGTCTCTTCCGGGTCAGAAAATCTGCTACACTTACAAAAATGTTTTGGCTGTTGGATTGCTGCCAAATGCCATTCTGAATGCAGTTCTGTCAGCTCTTGAAGGGTTAACATCTGATGCCAGCCTCTGTGGGCACCAGACAAAGAAAATTCTGCTTTTGGGTTTAATATGTCAGCTCTGCTTTTAGTGGAGCCGTGAGGATTGAGATTCTCCCCCTGCAGTGCAGCATGTAGTGGGTGAACGGTAGGACGAAGATACTGTTATGCTGTTTTTTGTCTACTGGGCAGAAAAAGGAGGGTTGTGCAGTTCATCTTGCTGCCTGTCTTGCATTGATTTTTATAATGAACTGCAAGAAAGCTCTTGCTAATCTGACCTCCATTTGACTGAAGGTTGATCATGTCCCCAGATGGCAATTCGTGTTAGCCTTTGCTTCACTGCTTATGCAAAAATGCCTACTTTTCTTAAAGGCTGCAGATGTTTTCTAAGCCTTGTGGAGAAATCTGTGTGGCAAAGGATTTTACTTTAGAGTATCCCCTGTGTACAGAGGAAGCAAAATGGAGAGGAAAATAATGGTAGAATAACACTGCCCTACTAAGAACCAGACTAGAAATAGATGACTTGGTCATATAATTGAGTGGTCAAGATCTGTTTTCGTAAAGCCATCTGGTAGGAGTAAAGCTTTCAGACACCAGAAAAGCTTCCCAGGAGTAATTTGTTCATACTCCTCTTAAAAGTATTTCTCTACCTTTCTGGAGGTATACCTGGAGCAATATGGGCCAACTGCCTTGCAGCATTGGCAGGAATAAAAGGGAATAATTCAATGTATTTTGTTAAGAATTTTCAGTCTGTACAGGTGTTGCATCCTATATGACAGTACTCAGACTGGGCTATGTTATCAAGCTACAGGAGTCTGTGATTGATAGGAGAGAAGAACATGGTCCAAAGTGCTGGACAAGGCCTACTATCAGCTTGTGTTTGCTAAAACTGCTGCAGTCAAGAAAAGGCCGTGACTCATCATTTCAGGCTACGCTTTGGGAGAAAGGAGAGAAGTGAGGACCTCTCAGACATTCCTTATTCATTGCTCAGAGTGACACCAAGGACATGGCCACGTTGTTTGCTGCAGTCTGTAAGTTTCCATTCCACTCTTTGTGGCAATCGTTTCCAACAGCCTAACTCTAAAGATAAAATGCACTGCTGATCAGCCAAACTGTCGCTCCTCCTATTGTGCAGCCCCTTCTTCATATGGGAGTGTTCATGGATCAGAGCTTTCTCATGGAGTTTTAGTATGTTCCAGCTGGCAGCTTGAAATACTGGTTTTGTTCCATTTCTCCTCACCTGTTGTCTCTTTTACTCTGTCAAGTGGTACTTTTTTGGCCTTGTTTTCTAAGGAAGATGTAGTCTTCCCCCATTTACGTCTGACCATTTTCTACCTTTCTCCTCCTCTCACAAGAAGTAACTTCTGAGCCTTTGGATCAAATTAGCTGTGTTTGTTAGGAATCGGGGTTTGAAATCTCAACAGAAATGTACAATATGTACATATGTAGTACAGGGAGCTATTGCTTTTTGTGCTTCATATCCCTACACCAGAAAACTACTTCACAACTTCCGCTAGGTGGTTTTGAAGAGCATACAGCAAAGCTGTTATTTCATTGCTCGGACTATTACTGCAGAACAAGCTTTAACAGAAGGCTGCAAATTAATGGAAGGCAAGAGGCTAAATATATCTCAGTGCCTGTGCAACCTGCTGCTATCAGAAGCAAGCAGCCAGCACAGGTGCTGGGAGCAGTCAGGCCATTGCAAATTAACTCTCATGGTGGCTAACAGAGGTGTATAATTCTGCCCCTCATCTTGGTGACTACTGGTTAAACACTTAACATAACTTTGTGGAGTAGACAGCTTGTTGAGCTAGCCTCCCACTGCCTCCAAAATAACCATGAGTGGCGTTACGTCTAGGTTTCAGTTAACCTGGGCTGCATGTAGAGCTGTTATTGCAAAGTAGTAATATCTGTCTCCTTTTCCCAGCAGTTTAAGGACTTGCTGGTAATGGCAGTGGTATGCAGGGCTGAGGGCTGTACGTTTTATTTTCTGACATTAAATGGAAAGGGCGGTCTTTGCAACTTCTGTCCTATTTGCTGCAAATGTAAGTGTTGTTTGTTGGACAGAGTGGACATTTGCTGATTTAAAGTAGCTTGGAGCTGCTCTTTTGCCAGCTCCCCCATTAGCCAATTACATGAACCAAGGGATGCTGGCAATGCAAAAATGGGGAAACTGCATATTTATCTCACTGCATAGTTCATTCATTAACATTTTGGTATTACTTGACCCACAGTTACCTAGTGCTGTCATCCTACTGTCTCAGGTGCTGTGTGCATTCTCACTGAAAACAGGAGGTCTCACCTCTCACTAAGGCCATGGCTGACCTTCCCAAAGTTTCTGCTCCTGCTATAGGAAGCGTTTCCTGGCAGGCACCCTTGGATATGGATGTATCCTGGTCAGCAGAGTGAATTCTGCAGATCATTGGTTTACTTTGTGCTTGGATCCTTTTGTAGGGCAAATGGGAGTGGGTAGAAAAGTACTTTCGTGAAAGTCCTTGGAGCATCCAGGACTTCACCCATTTTCATACCCATTTTATCAAGAGTGAGAGGAAAGGAGAAAAAAAGATCTCCTGTAAAGAGGACACAAATGTTCATCACTAGTGGGTCATGCCACCAAGAAGTATAACTGCTGTAATGGTGGCAGCTCATAGCTACTTTCTACTTGTCCAAAGCAGAAATTGATGGAAAATATTATTGCCATTTTTTTTCTGCAGCATGAGAATGTGTACCCACTTTGGCATCTCTCTCTAGTTGAGCTCAGGTTTGTTTTTTAGCAATCAGTCTTCAACTGAACAAAAGGCCTGTTTGACATCTCTTTAGATTCAGTGCCAGGTTCTTGGCAGTAGCAGACGGAGAAGAGGAACTACCACACACAGGGAAAAAAAAGATGATGAAAACGTTCCTCACATATGGAGGGTGGGGAAGGAGAAAAGATAAGGGTTTCCATGGCAACATTCCTTGAAGATAAGTATTTTTAAATCTGTGTGAATTTTAGCATTCAAAACACAGTTGAGTTTCCCACAAAAAAGATTTGGAGGAGGGTGGAGCATAAGGAATCTTTTCCCATGTTTTTCAGGTCATTTCTTCTTTTACAGAGGAGCCTGATCCTGAGATAAATGAAGTATATGCAATTGCTCTGGTGTTAATGCTCCTGTTAAAGAAAAGTCTTTCCAGGAGGTGAGAAGTATTGGTCAGAGTTCTGTATTTGCACTGACAAGTCTGGCCCAAGCATTCGATCGTCTCTTTAATAGAATAGTAATTTAATTAGATCAGTGCTAGGCCAGTAAGAAGCCACAAGGACAAATTTTAGGCTAAATCTGGTGTAATTCAGAGCAAGATCTATATAGATGACACTCAGTTCAGTGATAGCAATGATAAGGTGATAGAGGTCTTGGCCGAAGATGAAGGGATGAAGTACAACTGAATGCAGAGGAGCCAGACGCAGTGTGTCCCTGGTGAGTGCCTTGTCTGCAGCAATGACAGTGAAACATCACTGCAGGTAAGCAGTGGATGTTCCTGTGACGCTATTAGGCAATACGTGTTTGCGCTGCTTATTGAGCATCAGTGCTGGGGCCACTCCTTGAAGCTTTTCCCATCTTCACGTAGCTGGGCTCTTTGTGGGCACTGGCATGCTGTGCTCCCACCTCCCTGCTGGCACCCAGGCAGGTCAGCTCTGTCACAAGCCTGGCAGTGAGACAGCCAGTGCTGTGCCTGCTTGGCTGCCAACTTTCTTATCTCACTGAAAGAAGATTTTTATTTTATTATTTTTTTTTTTTTACAGTCACTTCCAACTCAGTAATGACTCAGACACTGCAGCAAGGGTAAAATGATCATCTTCCCTTTCAGACTTTTATGGCAAAAGGCCCTGGGTGGCCTCTCTGAAAAGCCAGAGCTTGCTAGGCATAGCTGCTGACTGGATTCGGTTCTTTAATTTAACAGATCGAACCGATGCTCCTACAGTGCTATATATCTGCTGGCTCAGGGTCTGTGCTTCAGCAATGGACTAAATGATTTCTACAAGCTATTTGTGTTCAGCAGTCTTGGGGAGGGGTGGCTGGGTGGGAAAGAATAGTTGCGCTATTAGGTTTTCAGGCTCTGTCCCAATATCCCTGGGCCATGAATCGAGGAAACAATACTAAAGAGAAAAGCAATAAAAAATATAAATCATATATTTGCTCACTGATCTTTTGAGATGAGCAATGGTAAGCAAATAAGGGTGTCTGAAAAAGCAAGTCTGTGTTGTCAGACTGTGGAAATCAGCACCTTGTATTATTGCTATGTTTTGGCTGAGACCTTGATACAGAATAAACTCAGATCTAGGTAAGGTAACTTATCAATGTCCCTACATCTTCACTGATAAAGCCTAATGGGCAGTATGAAAAAATCTGAATTTTATCACTTTTGGATTCTATTGGAGTTCAGTGTTATCAGTTATTTTCAATTTGGGGAATAACATTCATGCCCTCATGTCAGCACTAACATGACAATGCATCTGTAGTTTCTCGGACTGAAAAGCAACTGACTTGCTGATGCTGGGCTTATTAGCTGTGAGTTACTGATTAAATATATCATGTTCATTCCTTCATTTTAGTTAAGGCTGCTGTGCCTTTTGCACTACACGCTGATGCTCTTGTTCCATACATTTGCCTTACGGCTGAACCTTGGAAGATGCAGGAAGTCTGGAAGTAGCAGAAGTGCAGCAACTTCAGTCTCTGCTTGGCAACTGTCAGCATCCAGTGTGTCACAAGCTGACTCTTACTCGATCCTCAGGTACTTGTTACGGAAATGGGTTTTGGGACACCATGGGCAGTAGATGGCTGTAAATGGATTGCTGCTGTGCCAGGGAGCTGTTCCCTTGTAGCAGTTATGAGCATCCTCACATGGCTTTAAGCCCTGCAAATGGAGCTTCCAGGCCAAAAAGCCCTTCCTTCAGGCAGGCTGGCTGCTTGTACTTGGGGAGAAAGTTGGTAGGTTGCTCACTGTGTGGCAGATTAGCTTCTGACCATGTCCTGGCTCTGCAATGTAGCTGTCCTGCTTTTGCAAGCTCTTCCAGGAGCCTGAGTGGAGGAAAGGTGACTTGAGAGAATGAAGCATGTGAGTTAATGGGAGCTGACAGGGATGCCTGCAAGAATACACCATTGCATATTGTGAAAAAGAAGCTGAACCAATGGCTACAGATGTCCCTCGTTCACTGGTGAGCAGGGTATTTGCTAACAGAAAGTGTTTGGAGCACTTATGAATTCTGCATGGTGGAAACACTATTAAATTTGTAGAAGCCTGCACCTTGACTTTGTGGTATTCTTGTAAAATGAAGGAGCTTGCTAGCGCTCTGCTCTAAATTAACCTCAGGCATAGGCCTGTGCCTGCAAACCTTTGTATGACCGTGACTGTTATTTATGCTGTCTGATTGCACTCAGTGCTACTTACTATTCCTATGTTAGCCTAGCAAATAGCTGTGGCTTTTACAAACCAAGTTTTTGAAACTGTTCAGGTGTTTGAATTTTGAATACCCCACTAAGCACCTACCTGACTAAGTGCCTAGAAGTCTCTGCAAATCCAGTATAGCAGCACAATGCAAAGAAAAAGGAAATGATATGTAGGGGTTGTTGGATCAGGTCTCTGGTTTTTGTATCCCAGTAGCTGCATAGTAGCAATAGCTAGATAGGGCTTACTGCTTTATATGCCGTAGTGTGTTGTGAACCTCTTTTGTGCTTAAGGAAGCTTGATGGTGACTTTTGCACAGTGAAGATAAAAATACTGCAAACCTACATCCTGCATTAGCCTTTATATTTTTTATAGCTGTACTGTTCTGATGTGATGAACTGAGCCGAGCAATTGCATTTTCTAAATTACCCTTAAGAACTGGAAATTCTTATCACCTCTCTGTTTCTTTCTCCCACTACTGCGATGGTCTCGAAATTGTCATCACAGCTAAAAATCCTCATTCTGTAAATTAAACTGTGACTTAAAAAAAAAAAAAAGAAAAAAAAAAAGTAACAGTGTAGCTTCCTCATAAAACTTCACCAAGTCTTTTGCTGATGTGACTCACTCAATTACTCATATGGGCAGACATTGCGATAATGAAGGTAGTTAATGGAAAGGAGTGAGAAATACTGCTGGTACCTGAGGAGGCAAGGGAGGACAATGGCTACTATGGGCATTTTTTGCTTCAGTTTAGCTGCTGAATTCACCAAGCTCCCAGACATGTTTTTTAAGGTAAATAAAATGATAGCCAGTATGCACCCTGAATCATTCTCTTTATCCCAGCAATGTATATACTTAAACAACACTCAGTACTCACTTAATGAGCTCTGGATTCCTGAATCAAGGAGCACAGCTACCAAGTGGCTAAATGAGCCCATTGACTGGAGATGTTGCTGAGGACCAGATTTTTCTAGAATAAATAGTAGGCCCCTGAGGTTCAGTTGCATAATACTGCTACAAGGCAGACATTTTGGTGGATGTACACTGGTGGAATGTGGCACCTTTTGAAGCTGTTGAATTCTGCTATTAAAGAATAGGGAGATACTACATGAATGTGGGAGCAACCTTGTGCAGAGAAGTCATACATGTGTGATGGTTTCAAGGAGATGGAGAATTAAGCCAAAAATAGTACTAGTGGAAGAAGATGAACTGAATAGAGCTGAGGACCGGCTGGCATTTGTAAAACAACCAGAAGAAATAATTTTTGGTTGTGTAGCTCTGAGGCTGCTAGATAGTTGAGGGGGATGCTACCCAAATGGCTGTATGACCCCCCTTTGGACAAGAAAGATGTGTTTGAAAATGGAGAGGACATAAGGATGTGCTCATTTCTCATGCAAGATGAGGTGGGAGGGAGACTACAGCTTGACTTGTAAGATAGAGCTTCTGGCACAGAGAAGCATTGCATGGGTGTTGAGGCTGCGGACCTGAGCAAGTAAGCTGTCAGATTATATTTAGCAGATATACACTGCAGAAAAGCACAGAGAGAAGGGGGGGGAACTAAAGCATAGCTAGGCTCCGTGGGTAGCAAGCACACAGAGCAAGGAATGAGGCTATTTAGAGAAAGAATTGCCTTGGTGCTCCTGATTCAAATAAATCTCTGTGTGAGGCCAGGGTTGTGCACAGACCTGTATGATGTCCCTGAACAGCAGAGCTCAGCTTTATTTATCCTTCAGTAATAGCTCAGCTATGGATGCTTAGGTGAAGGGTGACCAACCTTTGAGCCGTTCACCTCTGGCCCCACAGGAGGGTTGTCTCTTGCAGCAATACCATTCCTCAGATGTGGAAGTAGTAGGGGCTCTAGAAACCACTGTTGTGGCTGCTGTACACCCCAGCTGCACACAGTGCTAAAGAGACAAAGATGGATAAAATAAATATCCTTTTACTTGTATGAGATAGATCAAAGCCTATGTGCTGGTTGATGTGTGGTAGTTGGGTGTTTGGGTCCTGCTTTGTATTCTAGGGCTACATTTTGTCCTGAATCTCTGCCTGCCCACAAGGTGATAGCAGTAAGCTGGCCTGATGTGGGCTTGAGTTGCTGGAGGAAGGGAAGGTGTATTTTTCCTGGGTATGTCCATCATAAAATCATAAGTAATGTAGCTTTCTTATGATGAGACTTCTGCTTTCATCATGGTCCCAAGATGCAGGATTGCATGCATATGATTTCAGAGGTCTGCTCATACAAAGAGAATGAACAGAGACAGCTTGTCTCATTTGAGAAATCTGTGCCAGATCTGTGCAGTGACCCTATGCTACCTGAGAATCAGGTCACTGCTTTAACTATGAAGAGTGACCTGAAGCTGATCTGCAGGTAGTTTGCAAACTGTGCCAATGCAGGGTGGTGCTTTTAAGCACTCTGGTGAAAGAGCTGGAGAAATATTTTTTATAGCAGGACAGGTAAGCTGATTTTGGTGAGGTGACCAGGTATCCACCAGTAAGGCTACATGCCCACAGAAACATTTCTGCTTATATTCTTTTCAAAGAGAAGAGTTAAATCTGAGCTTCAGTGCAAGACAAGGTGGTGGAAAGAGGGGATGTCTTCTCGGGACCTCAAGTAAAATGTTTTTAAGCCAACATATAGATGTCAGCTTTCACTGTGCAGTGTCCTGATCGTCTGTGGGAATGGAGACATGTGGCAGTCTGCAGCCAGAGAGATAAGGACGAGGCAGAGGAGCTGTTTTGATCAGTGCGCTGTGATTTGAGAAACAATGAGTCCAACTCAGGAAACTTGAAAAGAAGCAGAAGTTAACATGTTTGTAAGTGTGATATTTAAAAATAAATAAATCCCGTAACCCAGCAAATAGCAAACTAAGTAGAGCTGTGAGAGTTGTGTGGACAAAGTTGGAGTTCCTGGGTAATAAGTACAAATGGTTAGGTGGGGAAAAAAAGCTCGTAACTTATGGTTGTGGGAGTGTTTTTTTTTTGTATTTGTTGTTGTTGTTGAAGAGTGCAGGTTGGAATGACCTGAGTATTTCACTTGTGACTGATGTTTGCAATGCATCTGTCACATGATATGCCTTGTTTTGCACTGCTATCAGTTAGAGGAGGCTGGCTGGGGGAGAGAGAATATCTTATTCAGCTGCATTTGGTATTTTCCCTGCATACCCCTCTAGGAGTCCAGGTTCCACCGAATCAATGCCTGAATAGTCAGAGACATCAGCAAGGACAGGATTTCATGCTCATTGTCATTAATGGGAGATTCAAATGCTGAAAGCAGAAATGGGTCATCCTCTACCTTTGGCTCTGTCAGCTTACATGGGGAAAGAATTTGGCCTCCTGTGTTCAAAATGGTTTAGATGTGAAATACTTGCTTTTCTGCTACAGCTGAGCCCTGTGGGGATGCACACACTCTTCACGTCTTGCCACATAAAGGCACAGAGTCTAAGGTACAAAAAAACCACCACAGAAATCTAAAGTGTAGATTCTTCCTAAGAGCATAAGAAGTCACACCCCTGATATATTTATTGAGTCTTCATGAAGGAAGGAGTCAGATAGAATAGGTGTTAGAAGCAAAAAGCAGAGATGAGAACAAATTCTTCTTGCAAGGCACATAGCAAGCCATGTAGCTCTGGATCCATTTTTGGGAGCCTTGCTAGTGGTGACCAAGTGTTTTCTGGTACAATGGAGCAAGTCTGGGCAGTGGTGATCACCTGTGTTGCCTGCCTTTCAGGTTTTTCAGACATAATCATATGTTAAAGCCCTTACTGGACTATTCTTTTCAACTGTGTTCATAGATAACTGTAATATTCAGTCCTTTGTTGTACATGCATTCAGAAATGTCACTTGCAATAAGCATCATCCACAACCTGTCCCTTAGAGAGAAAGAGAGAGATACAAGCCTCTTGCTTGGCCCCATCCATTGTATCACAACCATGTTCTTCATTGCCTGGGAAGTGTTCTTACTTCTGTTCAGCAGAACAAATCAGGGTGCTGACCTTGTAACTCTGGCTAGTTTGTAACAGGAAGGGGACAGCTTATACTGTAGCTCTTTACTGCTGAAAGCTCACTCATGATTCAGAGAAGTCATGGATTTTGAGATAAATGAGTTATTTACGCTTCCCCTCAGAGAAGACATGGGAACGCCTGCCTGCCTTCTACGTGTAAATGCTCTGTCAAACCAATTCTAGGCTGAGGTGGGGGAAGCTGATGTGGAGCCATTGTTCTCCATCTCCTATTAATACTGCATCCCCGAGATGTGTGTTGTTACCATACAGTCAAAGTCAGCTGTGGGTTCATCAAGGGCTGGAAAGCTCCCAGGTGCTGTCTGGGGGCAAGGGCAGAAAGGAGAAAGGTGCAGGTGCAGACTGATGGCAAACAGAAGCTGTGTAAAGAGGAGCTGCCTTTGCAGCTAGTGAGAGTGCTTCACCAGAAGTGTGATGGAAACAGGATGGATGGTTTCACAGATGTGATTTATTATCCTTCCCATGCAAAGCAGTTATGCTAATTTCAGAAACAACACGCAGTTGTTTGTTGGCTCCTATGAATATAAAAAACCCTACAAACTTTTTGAAGTGGTTTATGTGATTAAAACATGATTACAAACAGGACAGGATCAAAAAAGCTCCAGGGGCCAAGTTCCCAGAGTTATGTGAGTACCTAAGAATCTGAACTTTAATTAAAACCAGGAAGAAACTGAAACCTCAGAGAATGATTCTAACCATTGTAGCTGCAAAGGAAACTTGCAAATATGAGGAGAGCATAAGTAGGCCAGTAACATGTCTGCAGCAGGCCTGAAACAATAGCTGAGAAAGGGTGATTTTTCCCATGCGCTGCAGTGGAGCATTAACTCTGTAATCAGCCCTTTAGGGTCTGTCTTCTCAGTAGTTATGTCAGATGGACCTGGGAGATGCCACCGGGGGTCAGGATGGAACAGGACTGAAAATTGGGTTGGTATCTTTGAGAAGGAATACTGGCAGGAAATAAAAAAAATTGGTACATTTTTTAACTTCCCCCTCCTTCTCTGAGTGCTTTTTTCTTTGAACCTTGGAAGGGAAACTGATGATCAGCTGTGCTTTGTGCTGGCTTGTCTTTGAGACCATTTGTTGCCTGTGTTCTTTTAATGCTGAAATGTTAGGAAGAGATCATTATTTTTCCTCTTTAGCTTGACCTCTCCCTCCCTTAGAGAGTTTCTCCCCATGTACTGGCTCCATCCTTCTCACACAATGCGATGTTGAAATAACGTTCAAGAGAGAACTTGAATTCCTAGAAAAAAAAAGGCTTGATATTTAGAATGAGACACGGCTTAGAACAGAAAGACGGAATGTCTGCAATGTGTCCTGTGCCTCTCCGGAGGTGCTGTGAGGATGAGCAGGATCATCGGGATGTCAGTCATGCACTGCCTGTTTCTGAAATAGTGGTGTTAGTGCAAGCACTTCCATAAGATGTGAACTACCCCACGGGTAGCTTGTGTCCTGTGTACAGTAGGCATTTTACCCAGCAGCAGTTTATCATGAGCAGAAAGGTTATCTGTGGTTACGATCTTGATTGCCCAGCAAATTGGTGAATGCCTGCGGAAGCAGGAGGAGAATGTGCAGCTGCAGGGTGTGTGGGTTCTTCACTGTTTCACAGCAAGGGCTGGCAGCTGAGTGCCTAAGATGCCACAGGATCCCAACAGCGTTTGTTGTGGGCACTGGATGTGTATGAGCCTCGTTCTGTAGCAGGCCACCCCGAGGTTGTGGCAGAGCCCAGAGTGTTAAATGTGCTGCTGTTCCCTTTGGGTGCTTTGCATTATGATGCTAGCAAAGATCTGCATCCAGCCAGAGGCAGATCAACACTACAACACTATCTAAACAGGCCAGGATGGGACAACTATGTTGAGGGAGCAACAGTATATGTTTCAGCTGCAGATAATCTTTTTCATTCCCCCAGTTTTTCCTCTTTCCCCTTTCCCTGCAGTAAATGCTACCTGCCAGCTTTAAGGGCATGGACCTATTTGTATGGTCAGTTCACATGACCATGTTTGGTGTCAAAGTGCTTTGCCCATTGTGCAGACGCAGGTCTGCTTGGCTCAGTGTGGTACAGTGAGGGTTTTGTTTCTGCTGTATACAAAAGATGGAATTTGTGGTTTTTTTTTTTGTGAAGGAAAAAATGTTCAGAAATGAGAATGTCATAAAGCTAGAACAGTGCTCCTTACACAGATTAAGTGAAAACCTGCAGCATGATGTGTCAGAGATCCAACCAGGTCATCTGTCCAAATGGGATTAGGGATTGTGCCATTCTGTCTTCCATATAGCAAAGAAAATAGAAGAGGCTTTTGATTGCAATGCCTACCCACGGTGCCAAAAATAGTGGCCTGCAAGCTATCCCGTTATTACTTTTCTCTAATTAAGAATTGGTAATTCAGACTGTGGTATGTAGGACGCACAGAGTGCCCAGCTGCGAGATCGCACATGACCAAATGATTTGCTTGTCTGGGCAAGTTTTTGTGCACAGGGACTCCCTTGGGTAATGGGCAGAGGTAAAAATCTGATGCGTGTGAGGGAACTTGGAGTAAGCTAAATGCTTACCTTTCTTTTTCCTAGGGACTGTTTTCTCAGCAAATACATTTGCTTCCCAGTCCTGAAGCTGTTGTACCAAGGGAAGGTACTGCACAAAAGAATTGGTAAAAGTTGGAGAAGTTAACATGTGGAATACTGTAATTGGGGCTCAGAGAGCATAAAAACTTGAAATTAGTTTAGCACGTCGCTTGGCAGATGGGAAGTCGATTATGTAAATCTAGGAAAGTGGTAGTTGGATTCACTTGGTCTAATTTAAACGCTGCTTCTAATCATTTTCAGTACGCGCACAGAGAATTATAGGATAACCATTATTCTGCCAGGAGGGCTCTTCATATTTAAATTTAAATCCACGAAAGAGTACCCTATTAAAATGTAAACATGCTGCGATAACAAGCAGCTAATTATGCAGGCAGGTTAGTCCAGCTGCTCTGCTGGTCAGCTGTGCACACATGCTTCAGATGAGGCCTTTTCTCATAGGCTAAAAGTCACCGGCAGGGCCACTGCAAGGTCAGGGGGTGCCCGGCCTGCAGATGACGGTGGCGTGCACCAGCAGGAGGCCGATTTTTGCAGCTGCGAGCCCCCTGCTACCTTGCATCACTTTGCAGGTTGTCGCCGTTCGGTTTTTCTTCCTTGGCAGCAAAGGGTCAGACCGTATCACTCAAAAGATGCGTTAACAATGAGCAGAAGGACCGACACCTTGGATTTATTCCTTAACGACAGCAAAACCCGTGCGTTTCGACGGGGAGCTCCTGCTTTGCAGACGCTGGGTCAGCAGCCACCGGCTGCCGGAAGCACGAGAGCGGCACAGGCACCGAGAGCGGCACAGGCACCCGGAGCGGCGCAACTCGCTCCCGTTCCAGCCCGTCCTGCAGCCGCGGTCGAGCTCCTCCGGGCCGGAAGTGGGCGCACGGGGACAGGAGGAGGGCTGCTGGGGCAGCGCGCGCGCATGCGCAGGAGCAGCCGCCGGCCGCGCCCCGCCCCCGGTGCGGTGGGGGTCTGGCGCGCTCCCTGTCCGCGGCGCGAGGCCGGGCCTGGCGGCGGGGAGCGGCGCGAGGGAGCGGTGCGGAGGGAGGGTGCGAGGTGCAGGCAGGAGTGCGGCGGACGAGCGGACGGTTGGGGTGAGAGGATGTGAAGATGGCGGAGCTGCAAATGCTGCTGGAGGAGGAGATCCCCGGGGGGCGCCGGGCCCTGTTCGACAGCTACACGAACCTGGAGCGGGTGGCCGAGTACTGCGAGACCAACTACATCCAGGTGCGGCGGGGCGGGGCGCCAACGGCCGCGCCTAACGGTCGGCCGTAACGGTCGGCCGTAACGGTCGCCGTCCGCGCGGCGCGGTGCTGAGCGAGCGGGCGGGCAGCGGTGCTTACTGCCCCGCTCGGCGCTGCGGCGGGCCCGGGGCGCCTGAGGGAGGGGGAGCGGGCGCTGAGCGAGCGGGCTGGGCCGCCTCGTGCTCCGCGGCTGCTAACGGCGGTGAGGCACCGAGCCGAGGAGATAACCTCTCTCCGGTACGTTCATTTGCACTTATTAGCGCGCGGCGCGGCGACGCGCTCTCGGGTAGCGATTGTGTGGCCAAATGGAAGAGCGTCCCCCGAAACAAAACAGGACGGCAACATCAGTAACGGCCGCGGGTCGTTCCGTCGTGGATTTGCGGTGTCGGTGCTGAGTGAAGTGTGAGGGATCCCGGCGTTTGTTCCTTCCGTACCCGAGAGCGGTTGTGTGGTGGCAGGGGGCGGGGGGAGCGGGCCGTGCCTGGGTGGGCGACACGAGGGGGAAGAGTTGTGCGGCGTGGGGAGCATTGGAGGTGCGCTGGGCGGGCTGTTGAGGGACCAGCCGACCTCTAGTGGGATATCTCTGCGGATCTGGGGTCGTTTACCTAACATAGGGATGCGATTAATAAGGTTTCATACGTTGAATTAGTGTGACATGTTCTTTAAGAGAAACGCAGTGAAGTATTTTGTTATTGTCATAAACTGACGTTCATGCATTTATATTTGTGCTGTTTTAAAAAGAAGGAAATGGATCTTTTTCTGGAAGAGGAGCTGTGAAAGGCAGAACTGGAAGAGGTGGATTTATCTTGTTGTTTTGCTCTCCCCACGACCTTTTACTGTCTCTTCTTGTAAACCAAGGATTATAAAATCTGTATTGAACAGCTCCACTTTTATTGTTTGAGTAAAAATCGCAGAGCAAGATTCTGTGATGTTTCATGCAGAGAATGAAAAGAGGGGGGTCTTCCCATAGCCAGCATACAGCCTATAAAGGCAGCCAGAGCCGAGGGCAGCCAGCTGGTGAGGGAAAGCAGGGAGTGAGGCTTGGTTGGTCAGCCCACTGGGTTCTGGCCACTGTGCAGCACACCGCAGTTGTTGGCAATTTGTCCAAACATCGCGGCAACGCAGGGCTGTAAGAGGGAGGTGAGAACAGACGGTAGAAACTGTGTTGTGGTGCTGACTGTGAGGTGCAGTATGGGATCACAGTCTGGAAAAATAAAGATTTTAAACAAGTGGGGAGCAGAGGACCATAGCTAGGTGATGGTGGTAGGCTCTGGCCATTGGGGTTGGCAGGGAGACTGCAAGGTGACGTTGCAGAGGAGTCCAACTTGAGGAGATTCTGGACTTAGTGACATGAATGTCCTTGTAACAAATCTGATGGAGAACTCACCCTACGTTCTCCATGCTGGAACTGCATAAAATCTTCATTGGGATAAATACCCAAAGCTATTTTGATGTTTTCCTTCTGCAAGGAAGGTAAATGGATACAACTAACATCACTGGGGATTTTGTTTCCAATAATAGTAATTCCAAAAATCAATATGCCCATTTCAGTCTAAATTATATTTTTTATAAAAGCTTGGATTTGGTGAAGATGTGCATGTTGGAAATACGTGCAAGAATCATCTTCCAGAAAGTCAGAAAATCTTCCAGAAGATTGACTAGTTCCACTGTAATCTTTTAACGTTCCATTGCTGACAGAAGGGTTTATCATGGATATTCTTGAGGTTTCCTGGCAGGGACTCAGTGTATGACTGAGATCTGAGTTTGATCTGCTGAACTATAGGCAGCACAGCAATCAGTGCTTGCGGGAATTACATTGGCATGTATTTGTCAGTAGACAAGCTCAGTTGGTGTTTAGAGGTTATTTTATTGTCAGGTACATAAATTGTTGCAAAAAGCAGAGGCGTTGGTCGGTTTTTTAAAGAATTTGAAGTTCAGTGCTATAAGATGAATGTGTTCTATCTCTGCCTCCATTAACAGTGACATAGCAGCTGGAGAATAATGGAACAGGTAATCTCTTACATGTTGGGACTGACAGGTCACAGTCAGAGAGCTGTGGTGGCTGCAGCTTGTTTGATTTCTACTTATAAAGTGAAAAATATTCTTAAATGTTGGTGGTTCATTATACAAATTATTTGTTCTTGACACTTGGAGAGCTCAGTTACTTCAGCAACAGAGAATGTTAAATGAATTGTTATGGTTCTCTGAAGTCTGTATTATAGCAACATATCAGAGCACATCAGCTTAAAATTTTGTGATAAGTCACCGGGAAATATAGGAAATATGTAGTAAAATAGAACTGCAGCAATGAAAGATGAAAAGCAACTGCTTGGATTTAAAAAAATTGTTCCTTTTAAATTTTCTCACAGAGTAATTCTGTGTGCCAGCCAGCTGCCTTGTGAGGGGATGCATTTATCAGCAGGCACTAGTCAGAAATGGGAAAATGAATTGACGAATTGCAAGAAGAAACACAAAAAGAACGATTTTCACCTGCACAGTATGAGTTAGTTCAGCACCTTCTCTGTGATTAATTTACTTTAAATAAGAATATTAGTATGTATTTTTGGAAAGTTTTAAGTGTAAGTGCACAAATCAGATAGTTTGATCTGCTTCTGTTACTGCCATATCAAATAACTTTGCTTTCCAGGTAGCTCTTCTCAATGCTTTGGAAATCACAGACTTACTTCTCTGTTGTACTTCCAGAAGAAGTACATGAGTTTTTATTTAGGAGATTTTTGTGGGATCTGATACAATGTTAATTAGAGGTTACATTGTATACTGTTTCTGCAGGCCTTTGTGTACTAGAGCTGCATTGTGATACCACGTTCTCAGACTAAACTGCAACAAAATAGTTCTATCAAATCTGATTATTTCATGTACTAGTTACTATACAAAAACATGTTTATGGTCTGCATTGATTTACGTGTCTTCCATGAAAAGCAGGAATGACTTAATTGGACACTGCACTGTGTTTACCAGATTTCCATATTCCAACATTATTTTTTATCAGGAATATCATAAAGTTCTGGTTATGATGATATAAATGGCAAACATCCTTTTAAGCACTGATGTGACTTGCTTGTTTTATTACTGGTATACCGCTGTAAGTTCCAGCACTGCATTGGCCTTTTCACTTTCTTTGAGCTTGTTCTGAGCAGGTCTATTTGGGACTCATCTTTAACTTGTTTCCTAATGATCGTAACTGTTTTGAAAGAGCCAGAAAGAATTTCCAGATAGATGTTTTTCTGCCACTGGATATCTAGCAGGACCAGGCTCAGGGTGGGGGGAAGGCCAGAGAGCAATGCAACATGCAGAGCTGGGTGAAAAGCCATGCCCCTCTGCCTTGTCCAGCCTCCAGAAGGTGCATGTGTTGTGTTTGCCAGATACTTCATGCAGGATCTGGATTTCTTAGTTTTTCTAGACTATTATGCTTTGTTGTCTGGAGAGGAAGAGCAAACTTCGCATTTCCATCACTTCACAGCCTTCAGGTTGCTATACACAGAAATACCCTTCTCATATTTGTAAGGGAAAGGCAGGGAAGAATATTTTTATTCCTTTTCTGAAGTATTCCATCCTTCTAGGTACTAGAAGTATCTGCTTTCAGACCCTGCAGATAGCTTTATTTAAATAAACATAATGGTGAGAATTACCTGTTTTTCAGTGATTTTATTATAGCCCACAGGTTGATCAGTTTCTTAGTTGTTTTCCATGTGCCTGTTAATTTTACCTTGTCCTGTTAAGCCAAACCAAGTCACTGTACTTCTGACAGCATCTTCCAATGAGGTGAAGAAGAGAGTGGAACATCCATTGGCATAGAAGTTGCAGTTTCTGTAATTATGACAGCTTGAGTCCTGTAACAGGAAACTTCTGCTTCTGCGAACTGTCAATTTCTTATATATTTATTTAAATTCCAGAATGATCTTTGTTCTGTTGAGATGCGTATTACCTTCACAAAACATAACTATGCTGAAAGTATTAAAAAAATAACAGAAGAGTGCTGTTTGTGTCTCAGATTTGAATTTTCTTAAATGAAATTGTGAGGCAGCGGTTAGGCACATACTGTACCTTCCTGAGTTGCAGAAACTTCTACAGCACCTCTCTCTGCTAAAGGCTAATGGAGCACTTGCTGGTAGGTTGGCGAGTTTTGTGGGGTAATCAAAGCATGGGATCAATCCTCTGAGTTTTCTTCTGAGAGTCAGAGTAGCTGGTAAGGTTGGTGAAGGATTTATCTCTCTACTTCCATCTGCTTTAACTGCACTGTGTTTTGCCAGTAAAGCAAATTTAATTCATTTAATAGTGTCAGAAGTTCAAACAGAGGCTCAGAAAGAGTGGAATTGATTTTTTATTGAGTAGTTGTGGTAACAACTTGAGCCATTTTATCAGTGTAGCAGGAGTTATAACAGTAACACTGCACGTAGACTAAGTAGAACTTATGAATACATAAGTTGCTATTAGAAAGTAAGTCTTGTAGCACCAATAGTTACAAGTTGCATTTTTGTAGTTCCCTCCCATGACTTATTTTCTGATTATGGTTATTGAATACCATTTAATAAGATCGAATAAGAGTTAGAATTCAGAGTAACGGTCTCCTGCATCTTGCTGTTAATAAGTTTGCTGACACTTGTTTTCTACTGCTTGTGTTGGATTGGTGTTTGCAGCCATTAATCTTTGTGGCTTAGCGCTGTAGTTTTTAAGGCAGGAAGTAGTGTACCACTATGGTAATGCACAACAAGACCTCCAGCCTGTACTGGAACAAATGAAATCTCACCCAGTTAATTTCAGCAGATTATTTCATTGCAGAAGAGAACAGATGAGTTCTACCTGCCATGCTTTGTAACAAACACTCAGTAGAAAGTACATGCCAGACTCTCTCGGCCTGCTTTACTGGACTTTTTTTTCCCCTGTAAATGCTATTTTCACCTTTAACTGTGTACTTGAAATTAACATATTGGTTAGTAAACAAAGTTCTGTACATCTTATTCAATACCTTTGTTCTGCTTCCTCCATCCCTCCAAAAAAAACCAATAGAATTGTTTCTAACATGTTTATTGGTGATACTAGAGGAAGTATCTACAGGTAGACTAGGAGTCCTGTACAGAAAGAACAGTACTCACCCATCTGGCGAAGGAGCTCCCTGTCTGTGCAGCACTCCTCCTCAGCAGCAGCCCAGGTCCGAGAGTTGCACTCCCTTCAGTGGCTACCCAGGGGGCTCCACCTGTGCCCACCCCTTCTGGTTGGCTGGGGAGCACAGGTGCAAACAATCTGCCTGTGCTCCCTGGGCTAGCCACGCCCCTTCACCAGGTGCTCAATCATCACTTCAAGCCCTGCTCTAACCAGTCCCCTGCAGTTCTTACATGGAATTTTTTGTTCTTTGGACTATTCATGCTTTGTAAAGCAAAGCTGCACATTGGGTAATGGAACACGCAATGACAGAATACTGAGTTTAGGTGCATTTCCTTCCCTAAGGGCTCTCAGGTTAGTCTGGCAATTTTTTTCTTGAAGTGACTAAACTAGTGTGTTCTTGTGAATAAATTTTGCCTGTTTTGATAAGAAATTCTAGTTTTCTGGTTTCTAAGTATGACTGACAAGTTCTATGTAATTTGTGGTGATGCATTTTAAATGTAATTCTATGTACGTTCTTCACTTTTCTTGTATCTTATTTCCTAGTAGGTGTGTCACAGAGTTACCTAGATCAACCTATGTCCGTGATGGGGGGGTGAGAGTGAGCGCCACTTTCGTGACTTATTTTCCTCTCTGACTGTGAGGTCTCTGGGATGTGTAGTTATACTTCTCTGTGCTCCTTGTGATGTTATGATGTGGAATAGCAATAGCAAAAATTACAAAACCATGACAAGGTGGTGTTGTAATATCTACTCATAATGATCTTTCTGTTTGAAATGCACGTGCTTGGTTTTATTGTATTATTGGCTTACTGTTAACGTTATGAAGGTGTCTTATGTGCAGTTAATTACAGGGTGAAGAGTAGAAGTTACTAGATTTGGGGCTTTGCTAGCCTGTGTGTCTTGGTTATACACATAATCAAAGCTGGTTTTGTGCAGAACTCATAAATAAAGCGTATGTTTTTGCCTGAAAGTTAAGAAGTGTTATAGCTAGTTGTGAATGTTGTTATTAGGATTCTCTGTAGCTTAGTTATGAATTTATTGCTTGAATTTTTGTGAACTCTGGGGGAATTCTTGGGAATAACTCTTGGGCTTTCTGTCTCTATTTGAGCTGGCTGATGGTTTACTAAAGTTGATTTATACGGTTCATCACACCAGGTGTTTTAAACTGCACATTTAGAAGATCAAATCATGGCTATTAAATTGCTGTTTCAACAGATTTTAGGGAAGCCTGAGGTGGTTTTGTTTGAAGATGCTAATTTCAGCCTGCATGCCATGATATCAAAATGCTTTGAGTTTGTTCCTTTCAATTTTCCAACTGATATTTACATAAATACAGAAGCATCAGAAATACTATTTCCTGTATTGTGAGTTACTGTTCTTTTGTATCTGTATACCATCTGTTGTATTATGAGTTATGTTGGAAAAAAGCAGTAAGCAAGCTGATTTTTATTTTTTATTTTTATTTATTTATTTTTTTTTGTATTTTTTTGTTTTTGGAAGAAAATTGTTAGGCAACTTACTGGGAAGTTGATATGATTCATTACATATTATATTACTAGATACTATTTTCTGTTCTTAGTTTTCGTCAATCTTTCTGGTGAAGTATTAGGATAAACCTTGCAAAAATTTCTGTGAGGTATGCTGTTTTGATATTAGTATAAACAGATTCACCATAGTCAGTGAAGAAGAAAGTGGTTTCAACTTGCATTTCCGAGTTGAAGAAATCTTTCAGTCTGAACTACCTAGAATTAAGTAAATTTTGCTTCAGTATGACTTAAGGGAGGCAAGTTTGGAAAATATATTTACTTGTATGTCATTGTTGGATTCCAAATTTCCTGACAGGCTTGAGGGTTTGAGGCCGACTGCCCTGGTCTGTCCAGCAGTGGAGGGCAGATAGCAGTTCTCTCATGGTTCAGTGGGCTGCCAGCTGGTGGTGGCTCTGTGCAGGGGGACAGGAATACTAAGAGGCATTCAGACTGAGGTTTATGAAGGCCTGTCCAAGGTTTGTCCAGTTCTGAAGTGTTGGGATTGAATAGGCTGCCTGTTGGACCATCCCTGTGATAACTGGGTAGTTGGGCTGAACCTCTTAAATGTGAAAGGATCTGACATCTGATCGATGGGCCAAGGTTAATGGAATGAGTTTCAACAGGGCCAAGTGTCGGGTCCTGCATTTTGGTCATAACAACCCCAGGCAATCCTACAGGCTTGGGGAGGTGTGGCTGGAAAGCTCCCAGACGGAAAGGGACCTTGGTGTGCTGATGGACAGTCGGCTGAATATGAGCCAGCAGTGTGCCCAGGTGGCCAAGAAGGCCAATGGCATCCTGGCTTGTATCAGGAATGGTGTGGTGAGCAGGACTAAGGAAGTCATCCTGCCCCTGTACTCAGCATTGGTGAGGCCTCACCTCGAGTACTGTGTCCAGTTTTGGGCACCTCAGCACAAGAAGGACATGGAGGTACTGGAGCAGGTCCAGAGAAGGGCAACGAGGCTTGTTAAGGGCTTGGAGAATCAGCCCTATGAGGAGAGACTAAGGAAGCTGGGGCTGTTTAGTCTGAGGAAGAGGAGGCTGAGGGGAGACCTTATTGCTGTCTTCCAGTACCTGAAAGGTTCTTACAGTGAGAGTGGGGCAGGTCTATTCTCACTACTGACTTGTGACAGGACGAGGGGAAATGGCCTCAAGTTGCGCCAGGGCAAGTTTAGGTTGGATATTAGAAAGAACTTCTTTACAGAAAGGGTGGTTAGGTACTGGAATGGGCTCCCCAAGGAGGTGGTTGAATCGCCATCCCTGGATGTGTTTAAGAGCCGCTTGGATGTGGTACTCAGGGATATGACTTAGAAGAGGTTTGTTGTTGTGGTATTGTTTTGTGGTTGTTTTTTAAGAGATAGGCTACTGGTTAGGCTGCGGTTGGACTTGATGATCTTCAAGGTCTTTTCCAACCTGAGTAATTCTATGATTCTATGATTCTATGACAGATAGCCTTTAGGTAATGTGGGACTTCTGAAAGCAGAGTGAGGGCTTGTTCTTCTGTACCAGCTGTGTAATAGAGCAGTCTCAGTCTTGAGATACTGGATTTGTATTCTTAAGTCGGATTCCAAAGAGAAAATTTTAGTCTCTTTCCAAACAGAGTATGCAGAGCCATTTACTAGTGAGCAGCCTGCTATGAATTCAAGGCACACGAGTTTGTTTTGATTTGATGGAAGAACTTGTAAATATTGTGTGCTTACTGAATGTACAGTGCCAATCCTCAAAATGACTTTGGAGTGTGTCCTTTCAATGCTGCAAGTCTGAGAGATAGTGGGTATTGCCAGCTCTGCCATTTGTGCTGATTTTTTAAGTAGGTGGTAAATTTGTACGTTAGTATGAGACGTGGAGCTTGTTTAGAGAGAGGCACATGTAAGTGCTGCAGGTTGCAAAGGTTTGTCCTTTGCCTAAGCAGAAAAGCCATAGGCCTGCTGCATCTTGTGGGAAAGGCAAGACTGTTAGATATCCCTGACTGAATAGCTCTCTTCAGTCAGTTCATGTACATTTATCTGTCTGGAGGATGGATTGAGAGAGGACACAAGTGCAAAGTACTTACCCCCAAAAAACCTGTTACATAATGTATTACTGAAGATACTGTGCCATTACGGAAATTGTACAGTCATTGTTGGTAGTTGTAAATATGTCTAAAAGGAGAAGTGGTTTAAACAAAAACCAACTTCTTATCCCCCACACTGACAGCAGGAAAAAAGGAGACTGAGGTGGGTGACAGACATCAGAGATGTTGGAAAATATCTGTTTGAGTAGCACCTGGAAAACAGGGCAGTTATTTTTGACATATAATAAACTAAGGACTTATAATAATATGCAAACAAGCTTGTGAATAGTATGAATAATGTACACTGGTTTTCCACTTTCCTTGAGTAAAGCCCAGGCATGTGGTCTGGTTTGATAGGTAGTGCTGCTCAGTGTAACCTGTGGAATTACTGCTATGGCTAAGGTTTGGTTTTAATGGGATTCTTTAAAAAAATGGTTAGACATTTTGAATAATAAATAATAGATGAGAATAAAAGCAGTTTTATCTTTTGTTTTTGTATGTTTTTATTTTGAGTTTGTTCTGACTTTATCCACAATGGAGCTTTATGCCCATTATATGAAGTGTCCGCTGCAATCTCTTTGTATCTGATGAACATCTGTAAACAAACAAGTCTGGGTAACAGAAGGTAGAAAGTTATCTGTGGGCTGTGCATCTCTGTTACATTGCATAGTATTACATATCTTTTATAGATATTATTTACATTGATTTTAGTAAAACATTTTAGAGAGACATTGAGAGGTTTGAGAGGTGCGTTTGTGTGAACCCTGTGAAGCCCATCTGTGGCATATTTTGAAATGATACTTTGTCTTACTGTGGCATTTCTTGAGTGGATTTGACATCAGCTTTGGGCCTTCTTGGCATTGCTCCATGATAAATGCTGTGTTAAATGAAACTCAAACAGCTAAAATTCTGTAAATGACACCTGTCATATAAGTTCTTTTAGAGGAAAGGAAAGATAGATATAGGGTATTAAGCTGTGGAGACTGAAATGTTTTAATTTCTGATAAACACTTAGAGTCTTCTGTGATGCCATTCCATTCCTTCCATGCCTCCTTATGCCAAATCACAATGTGTGCAGCCATAACTTGAGCAGTCCACTTTTTTATTTTTTTACTTTTTTTTTTTTCTCACCTTCATTGGTGTCAGAGCACTCTAGCTCTTGCTGTTTGCCCCCTTCCTTTTGTTGACCGTTGTTTCCTTAGCTCTACCACAGATATTGAACCATTTGCATGGGTTTAATACAAATATCTAAATCCAAGTTGTTAGTGCTTCTGATTGCAGTCCTCACACTGGTTTACCATACCTAGTTTATTTGGCTAGTTCACGAGTCAGAGGCACCTCTCCTTGGACTTAAAGCTGTGTGGGAGAAAAGCAGGCACATATATTTGTAAGTTGCAGGTGTGCTGGGGTACAGTTCAAGCAGTGTGTTTAACAATGTGTTTTATGGCTGAGATCTCGCTGTTGTGAGAGTTTCCTGAATGCATAAAAATAGCTGATGTTGCAACTGCGATGGAGGATGATGAAATTTGGCCTGTATGGGCAAAAAGATAGTAGTTCTTATCTGTAGGATCGATGCTGTTCTTTTATTCAGGTATTTGTGACCTGATTTAGAGCGTATAGCAGGAAGGAGTTGTTTTCCTTTATTTGAGGTAACCATAACATGTATTTGACTCTTCTTTGAAAATTGTATGTAAAAGTATTGGTCTTTTGGGAATATCGTATCTGGAAGAATTGATTAGTAGGAACTTTGTTAGGTGAAGATAATAATGGAAATTCTGAGCTGAATTTTTATTGGACTAAGGATGTGGCTGTCATGGGGGAAAAATAGCCGTACATTTTTAGCTTCTGCTGAGATACATGTGACAGATGGTGTCTCATCTGTCCAATATGAATTCTTGCTGCTGTATAAATATTGATTGGAGAAGGAAAAAAAAAAAAAAAAAGAGGTGCTCCATAGCTTTGAAAAATGTATCTTTGTTGATACAAGAGTGACTAGGGGATATTTGTACAGGACTTGGGCAGAACAGCACTGGTACATGCAGAAATCACTATCTGAACAAGTCTAAAAGGCCTTGTAAAAGTCTGTCTCTTTAGTAAACAAAGAAAAGAAAAAGAAATGTTTTGAGGAAATAAAGTAAACATGGTCCCTGCAATAGCATTTGTGGTTTCAATGATTGTTTAGTGGAGGTGTGGTCTAGAACGTGCTTAGCTGGTTTGCAGAGAGGTGATGGTCAGCTGCTCATCTTTGGGCAGTTGCAGGCGCCTTATGCTGCATTTGGAGAGGTTTGGTGATAACCAGCTTCTTTTGTGACAGACATGGTAGAAGTTCAGAGCCTTGTGCTGATCCTAGATTGCATAATTGCTTGAGTCTTTGTAAGGTATGTTGATAGAACCATGTTCTGTGGCTGCTCTCTCTACAAGGTCCTGTGGAGAGATTTTTCTAGTGGAAGTTGTATGGAGAGTTGTTGAAATTGTGCTTTTTCAACTCTGTGCATATTAATTTTTTTTTTAGCTTCCTGTGCTCTTGGTATTTGGTACATAATCCACAAACTTTGGGTCCATGAGAAAGACCAGCTATGTAGAATTCATAGGACTTACTCTGAAGTGTCTATTTTTGTTATTTTGACTGTCAGTTTATTTCAGTGCTGTGGTTTTCTTGAGCACTTTTTTTGTTGTTGTGTTACATTTTCCTTTGAAAACAGAGTTGAATTTGTACCTTGGGTCTGTCTTGTGCATCATACAACATAGAATTGCTATCAATTATTATCACTTAAGTACAAATAACAGCTTTTGGAGATCTGCTCTAGATAGGTTTTCTTCTGTAGCAAACCTTTGCCAATAAAAGCACTCAGTTCCAAAACATCTCCTTATGAAAAGCACTAGCATGAAGTCAGTTGTTGTTTCTTTTGTCTAAGTCTGACCTTTTTTCTTCCAAAGGGATCAGTGAAATCCTTTTGATGGAAGAGAGATCATGTATTGACCTGGTTTTTATTTTCTTTTATAGAAATGGTGAGATTTTGGTAAAAGTAAATTTGGCTAATGCATTTTATCTTCAAAGGAGTTTGAACTGTTTTGTGCGCTCAAAGAAAGAATAGGTGTGTAGGGATAAGGCATTACTGAATGTCATAAACACTGAAAAACTACTAGTAAATTGGCAGGAGTCTTATTAAAAATTCATTGTCTGAAATCCTTGGTATTATTCTGAATGAGCTTTCAGAAAAGTGTAATCCCTTCAGGCTCATCCTAGTTGATGTTCTGAACCATGGTCCTTTGTAGCTGGGCAAGAAGCCCCTTGCTGCTGCTGGATTTACATCTCTCAAGATCTGGCTTTTCTTTAGCAGAGAAAAAATTCTTTATGTTGCTAGGGTGAAAATCTGAAGTGACTCCATGACCTGCAAGAGAATCTTTGTGTTTTCCAGTCTGAGAAATGTAAAAATTACTGTATGTGGAGAATAGTTGCCCAGTTAGATTTGTTTATCAAGTGTATTGGCTTTTTTTTATACTGCAGTGTGACACTTGTTAGTTTCTAAAAGAAGTAATGGTGTCTAATTTGCAGATGGAGCTAGTACTTAAATTGTGTGGAGATGACTGCAGTACAGGTGTGCTATAATTAATATGGGAGTTTAAATGCTCATTCTTTGATGCATGTAAAAGGTCTGTACACAGCATTGAAAAATGGAGTTACTGCTGGCATAAACCAATCTCTGGGCAAGAAGCACTGTAATTAGTGTGAAAGTAGGTCATGCTTAGGAAAATCTGTGTAAAATACAGATCTCAGTGGAAATAATTACAGAAAACGTGATGCTGTGGTGTGAGGTTTTATGCTGCAGGTTGAATATAGTGTCTCTGCTTGCTGTTCTGACAGAAGGGTTACCTCTAATTATGGAGCACGTGGACCAAAGTTGTTGGTTAAATTCAGGGGAAAAAAAAGAGAATAGTAGCTAGTTGTAGTTCCTGCCAAAATGAGGGTTTGTTTGTTTGTTTCCTGCTTATTTTCTGAGATTCTGAAATTGTAGAAGCGAAGCAAAATTTGAATCTGGTTAAAATGGAAACTCTCCTGCGATTTTCTGTGTTGGCTTTCTTTTTTTATTTGTGTGTGTGTGTGTGTGTGTTGGTAACTCTTAGAAACACAAATAAAATGGAAGGAATTTTGAAAAAATGCTTATTTCTAGGAATCTACCCTTGAGTGTTAAGCTGGGGCTCCTTTCTTGCAGAGATGACTTAGTTTATCAGTTTCTTGTTCAAGGGCTGTAGAACAGATGCAGAGGTTGACCCCTCTGTAAAAGGGACTTGAATCCCACTCTCAGTCTGCCAGTATTATGTTTTTTCCAGTGCTATGGTAACAGGAGCAAAAGGTTGTAAAAACATTCTCAGCCAGAAAAGTGAGCAGATACAACTCTGGGGGCATGCAGGGAACAAAACTGTTGAATAGGAAGGAGCTGCTTTTGTTTGGCACTTTTTAGAGTGAACTTTTACTGACTTTGTGCCACTTCTTTTTGTTGAGGCTGGCAGTTAGTTTAGCTAGATGTGATGCTTGGCTCCTTGATGGCTGGCTGTCTCTGGGTGTCACTGCCACCTGCAGCAGAGCAGTAGTGCAACAGAGGTTGGCTCTAAGCAGGTGGCAGTGAGCATCGTGGACAAGTTGTTTGGCCTGCGTGCTGCTTTTGCTCCCAGTCTGGTAAACCCTTGTAGTGGAGGCAAGGGAAAAGGCCTGCCAGTTGTGTGCATTGCTGTGATTTTTCAGTTCAACAACAGTGTATTTGTGTCTGGTCATGTAATGAATTGCAGGTGTGCATTTTCAGTCATACGGTTCTGGCACACATGACAGTGCAGCATTGGAGGAGATGGGGACTTCAGCCTTCATATAGTTCTGCAGTAAGCATTAGAATCTTTCCATCATTGTAAAGACAGGGGATTGGGGAACTTTTTGTGGGTAGATGTAGGGGAGCCTCTTGTTTGCATTCAGCTGCAGCTTTCTGAGGCTCTGGTAGTCCAAGCATACATCCTAGGGTGCCACTAGTGCCTTTGCTGCCTTAGAGAGGAATGTTGTATGTTGTTACTGTTATGTGAAGGTTTCTCACTTTGATTTCTACTTTATTTTGAGCAGTTTTTTTTTTTGTTCTTGTTCTGTCAGCTTATGTATCTGATAAATTTGTTCTTTTCAGTATGTCCAGACTGGTAGCAGCTTTAAAGAGTACCAGATAATCATTTCAAATTATTTTCAAGTTTGGAGTTAAACCTTTTCATGATGATCGGTTGTGTAATCCAAGCATGATTATTTACTGGAAATGGAAGAGCACTCGCACAGATTCTGGCCCATGGTCAGTTTAAGCCCTGTCTTTCCAAAATGGCAAACTCCTGTCGCTGCTTTATTTCTCTCATGGCACTTTTTAGCCACAGGCACAAAGGTGGTTAATTTAAAATATGATAACTTCTACATTGAAAACATTATGGGACATGTTAATGTGAGGAGGAAGTAGGTAGGGACTGTGGAAGCCAGCTGGAGGACCTGTGTTCCTGGCTTGGCCATGTGAGCAGTTGTGAGCTCATTTGTTGTGACCAGGCAGCAGCGGCTTCCAGCAGCCTGCTCCTGGGGCTGCTTACATCTTTTACAGTGCCCAAACATGTGGCACTGTGCAGCACAGCTTGATGGCAGCCGGGTGTAAGCTGTGGTAACTGATGTTATCGTCTCCACCTGCCTCTTTTTTGGGATCTGCTGGCTGAATCATGTGTATGTCCTACCCTTACATGCTGCAATTGCACTCTGGCAATTACAAACTGTCCTGCCATCTGACTAATTACATAGGCTGTAAAGTATGATCGTGGATGACGTAGCTGTGTCCTACTTAGCTTTTCTTGTTGTGATATTGTAATGTCTGGCAGTGGACACTTGGAAGCAGAACCTGCTTCTACCGCCACAGCTCTCTGCTAGTGATTAAAAATTAAAGCTGTTAGTTGACCTCAGTCATCGGTGTGTACTGAACTGATGTCAGAATTTGATGTTGAGTGAAGAAACTGGCAAAGTTGGGAAATAGCTGAAATGTTACATAAAGCCTTATGTACTGAATAAGGTTTTGGGAATCTGAAATAGACACCCTTTCTTAGAAATGGTTGATTTTTGTCAGATTTCTTGAGAGAGGGAAGGAAAATCCTGCTTCACTGATGTCGGTGAGGAGGAAATGGTATAAATAATGTTTTCTGCATAGCGGAGTGGGACTGTGGTCTGACTCTAGTTAATTCCAAATTCTGAAGGGCACTTTGATTCTGAAAAGTGATCTTTGCAAATGTTGCAATGATGTCTTTATCAAGTAGCTGTAAAATCAAGTTTGAGCTGAATTGAATTAATCAGTGGTTCTTACCTGTATACTCATTGAAAATTAAAGCTTCCTCAGTGAGTGAACAGCTGTAGGACAGCAGGTGCATGAAACAGAGGTAAGCCTACAGGGCTTTGCTCTTTTTTTGAGGATCTTCACTTAACACATCTGTGTTGGAGTACTCTCTGATGGCAACAAATATGATGAGCTTGTACTGAAATTAAAGCTGAAATTGGCCTTGTATTTGGAAGTCTGATAAGTATTTTGCTGTATGAAATAGAAAATTATCCAGTTTTCTCAGCTGTGTTATTGCTGAAGAGCTAATAGAGTAAGAGGAGGGATCCACTGATGAACCAAAAGAGCAGTGGCAGCTTTAAATACACATGGAGAATAGGTTTCTGTTGTTGCTGTTGCTTCTCAAGCAAGAGCTACATTTGATGCTGTGAGGCAGTTATGAATTACTATTAATATAACTTAATATTAACTTATTTCAGATGCAAATGCATTTGGATGCTAGCATGCTGTTCAATTTCTAGCAGTAAGTCATTTTAAAGTATTTATGTGTTGAACAGCCTTTGTGATGTAACCTTGTCCCCTGGATTTATATGAATGCAGCATACTGAGGTTGTTTGTTGGTTTGTTTGGCACTAACAGGACTTTGGCTCTACTTTCAAAGAATAGGAAGTTGCGAGTTTTGATGGGAGCAGGACATTTGCATGTGAAAAGCTTGCTTGTGACTGTGGGAAAATAAATTCTAAATTTGATCCTGGTGTCATCTAAGGGAAGCAGAGGACATTTACTGCAATGGTGCTGGCTGCATAGAAACAGTGGTGTAAGTGATTAGATGTCAGGGAAGCTGTGCTTGTTTGCAGCTGTCATTCATTACCTCTTTCTTCTGGATGCAGCAGACTGATAGTCTTGTCAGAAATTTCGAACTGGTGGCTTAGTTTTGTCCAGCCTTGAATGCAGTACATATTTTAAAATCTGTTTTCTCATTTCAGGGGCTAGTTAGGATTGGTGTATCATTTCTTCCTAGCTACTAATCAAACCTAGTTTTGGGGTTTAGCACAGAAATAAAAATGTCAAATGAATCAATTGCAGTAGAACCAGAAGGTTTTATCATAATGAGAATGACCTGATACTGACTACAACAGCTTTCTGATTCTGAGTTTCAACTAGTTTAAAAGTTAGGAAGTCACGTTTTTTATCAAGAAATTCTAATAACATTTAGAGTATTATTAAACGTTTCAGTAATCTGAACAACAGAGCAGCTCCATGTCAGAGACTTTCTGAATGCATAAATAGTAAATTTCTCAGCACGTTTTTTATTAGTGCTGAGATGTGTTAAACTAAATTATCATCGTTTAACTATAAAAATGGAAATAACCTTGTGTATATTTATAATCATGTCAGTGGAATGACTTTGGAAATGTCTTTTCTTTTCCAAACATTGCATTTATTGCTTCCTTTCTGAATGTTGTTTGAATGGTAAAATCTAATGATAAATTTTATTATATTTTTAATTATAAAAGTGGTACCTATGGTAATTACTAAGTTTAGCCTAAATGCCAAAGTTCCTTATACAGCCCTTTAATATACTCAATGTACTCTAGATTACTGTGTGATCTCAGATTAAAAGGTAATATGTTTGATTAGATAAAGAATATTCCAAATTCACAGTGCAGTGGCAGTGCTTTTGTGGAAGTGTATGTATTAGGAAGAGCTTCCTGTTTGCTTGATTCATGGGGTGTACAGCACATGTAAATGAGCAAGGTTACTGCCACCTGGTTTTATAATAAACATGTAAATGAGTACTCTTTTCTTTGCTAAAATAACAGTAACAGCACTATTTAGCATGAGTAAATATGTAGAGAAAAATGTGGACTAATTCAGAGATTATAGGATTACAATTGACAGAAAGAAGTCCCCCCAACTCCAAGCACTTTGGCATTCTGGGTATACTGAAAAATAGGTGGACTGGATTTCCTTCTGTGTTCAATGTACTAATAGAATGTAAGGTTCCTCCTATTTGTTCTACATTATTAATTTTTTTTTTTTCCATGATTTTTTGGAAGATCTTATTTCTTTCTGTCTATTTTGCCTCTTCTGCTTTTTCATCCCCATTTCACCTTACAGACCAGCTTCTTACAAATTTCAAGATATATGCATTTCTTATAGGAAGTAGGCAGATCTAGTAATAAAGGGGTAAGGGATATTCTTTATCAAATATGTGTTTATTGAGGTAGTTTTTTTAAAACAAAACTATTGTATTTTTCACTGGTGGTTACGTAACTTTTTGGCATGATTCTGGTGTTATTATTGGGTTAATGATGCTCAGTTTTTTCTTCCATCATTTTTTTCTCACTTACTGAAGGTCCTTGGACCTTCTAAGCACTTAGATAGACTAAGCAAATACCATCTGGGCAGTTGAATAAATGCGTGTAAAATATTTAATTATGTGTTGGGCACGTTTTGTTCTGAATAACAAAGGCTTGTTGAATGAACTCTGTGTCCTGCAGCTTTTGTTTTTGGGGCTTATTGAAGCTGAGGCAACCTAGAGAGAAACCTGAGGGGGTTGTGCGTGCTGGTCATAGGCAAGTGCCCCTTTTGGGTTTTAGTCAAAAGGAAACCACAGCTGTCACTGATTAAATGGAACGTCTTCTCATTCTTAACTTGTCACTGTTAACGTTTTTATCCTGTGTATGAAGTATTGAATTTTCTTTCGCTAGCCAGTCTTATTTTGAATGATATCAAGAGACGCTGTGTATATTGGAGAAGTGATTATTAGACTGTGGGTGCACTGCAGTGTAGTTAGTCCCATATTGCAATACAGAACCTCAGCTTCCTTTTTGACACTGAAATATTACTGTGTGAAGTGTTATACCCTGAAGAGCTGGTTTAAATATGAAGATTTTATTTATTTATTTGTTTATTTATTTTTCCAGAATGAAATGCTGTCAGAACTCTTTTGTATGTTTCTTATACTGAGGCTGGTTGAAGGTGATGGCAAGCTCAGGGAAGAAGAAAGATGGAGAGAATCTCCCCATCCTTAATTTAAAAATGAAAAGTATTACGTTCAGAAGAAAAAGTTGAAAAAATTTGTCACATTGATATTAAAGGCAACAACTTGCATTCTAAGAATTGAACACAGTTTATTAACTCACAGGTGTAAACTTTTGGGCTCTAATAACAGAATTTGTTGTGCAAGTCTTGTTAGCCCAGCTGAAAATTTTGGACTCCCAAGCTGATGATGGCTTGTCGTTGGATAACAACATAACAAATGTTCAGAATCAGAGGAGAAAAGATGGCTGCAATGGCCAGTTAAGTTACCCGTGTATTTTAGTACTTCTTGTGATACATCGCTTTCAGGTCTCAATTAACTCTTTCCAACACATAGGAACCGTAATTTTCTTTTTTAATATTTTGCTGTCTTTCTACATTTTCTCACAGTAGCATTTCTTGTTTTATCTAGTTAGGCTGAAAACATAAGTCATCCAGAGGTGGTATCTCCTGATGGTTGTATCTCCTGATGGTCCAGCTGTGATACTCGGATATCTTCTTAGCATTGTTTGAGAGGTGAAGCTGGAAGTTTGAGGAAAGATCAGACTTCGTGTTGGTGAAATGGGGGCTCTGTATAATGGCATGCAGAGCAAGTCATATTTGTTCAGGTTATCAGCCAAACACCCAAACTTGGCCTCTCAGTCAGAAGGGATTTTGTGCATATAAGGGATCCAAATGTATTTGTAGATTTTCTTCTAAGAAGCCAGTTCCTAGTTGAAAGAGTGTAAATGGAAGTGACTTGAATTTGGGTATTAGGTGTACATCAGTGGAAGAACTAGCTTGGAACTTGGATTTATATTTGTACCTCTTGAAGCAGTAAAACCATAGCAGAGGCTCATAATTTCTGAAATGATAGATTGCTTTCCTTTTGTTCTAAAACACTCTGACTATTAATGAAGCAAATTGTGCTTACTGGCTTCTACTCAGCTATTCTGGATGTAGAGTACTAATGTAAATCAGCAGTTTCTGCTTCTATAAATAGGCTTTAGTAGCAGCTGCAGAGCAAAACTGACAAGCTTCTGGTCATTTTTATTATTGCCATCCAGAAGTTGTTTGAATAGCTGTGAAAATGTCCTGTGGTGTGTGTGCTTGCTGTTGTGGTATTTGCAGGCCGAGCTGAGGTTACGAGTGGGAAGGGAGCAAGTTTAGATGCCAACAGTATGAGAGTTGTTGCAGACAGTTCAGTATTCCTCTGTTTGGGAGTCCCTCAGCTCTGTTACATAAAATATATGTTGCCCAGATAGCTGAAAGTCAGCAATTCTTAAATGGGGTTTGGAGACTGTGCTTTTCTAAAGGTTTTGTGGCTGGACGTGAACCATTAGATGCATCCTTGCTTGGAGACCATCATCATATTGTGCCCTGAGAAGTTGTCCCTCCCCTTCTGTAGTCCACAGGAGCTCCACCGCTGCTGTCCTCAGTTTGGAAGCAGAATAGAAAGTGGTACTAGTGGGACCAGCAAGGAAAAGGAGTATTAGCAGACTGACCATATGCTGTGAATGGATGGACACAGGGGAGTCTGCAAAGAGTGTTGAGTATCTTTGGGCATTTAGTTGAAGTCTTATGTTTGTGTATGTGTTGTGGTGGTGGTTTTTGTTTTGGTTTGTTTTTTTTTCTTGAAATCTTGCTTTTGAGGATCTTAGTGTACAAAGTCTGATGAAATACATTGTGCTACAAGAATGACTTTTCTATAATAAAGGTATGCTTGCTTTCTGTGCCGCCCTAAATTATGTGTTGTGAAATGGACTGTAGATTCAGCTTGTGCTGAAGCATACAGAATTACTTTAATTTCGCTCTCAAATAAAAGCATGTTTCTTGAATCTTGGTACTCAATCTGGATGAAGAATATATAAAGGAAAGGAAATTGTGGAAGAGTACTACAATGGTAGGTGGGTGTAGGGAGCACTTGTCACCTGCTACTGCTACAAAGTCACCAGCATCATTGGCCTGTAAGGAGACTAAAGATGACTGAAGTGAAATTCACTGTATCTAACTGTAGCAAACCAAGAACTGAATTTTATAAGCCTCTTATTTGTGTGTTTTACCATTGGATTAAGCTTTATTCTTTATGTTGAGTTAGATTCTACTGATGTTAACTAATTCTAGGAGAAACACTTTGAGGACTAGGCTTTTAGCTCATTAGTTCTAATGGTATTTGAAATGAAATATGTTCTTATATACAGATATCCTCTGGTTTGACAGCCTATGTTTTTAAAGTGCTCTTCTACTGGAATCATAGGTTGTACTGATTCTTTGCAGAAGAAAATGCAAAGTGAAAATGATCAGAACGTTCAGGAAAACAAGAACACACAGCATAGACAGATAGAATTGTAGTAATTAATTCACAGTGACTGAGTGCTTCCATTCTTAATGGTCATTTGTGGCAATAGAGGGGTCAGTATAATTGAGAGAGATGAGGAATATGTACAAAGTTTAAAAAGGAGCCTGAATTCTGTAATAGGAACATTTTCTTGTCTCTTTGGATAAACAAACCAAATCACAACTACAAAGAGCATTAAGTTCTTTAAAAATTGTTTATGAAAGTGTGGTATAAGAAGTTGTGCTTTGAAATATTAGAATGTTCCTAGAAAAGATCAGCATGTTATATACTGTCCTAATTTCTTTTATAAAATACTGAAGCTGTTAAAATACAAAGTTAATGTCTTTTGTTTAGTGGAAGAAAACGTTAAGGAGGAAAAATGATAACTCTTGTGTACGGTTAGTTTGAATTCTGTAATTCAGTGTCCTTTAAAGACAGACAAAATGAGTTAATTCCATGAGTATTTGTGTGAGAGAATTAATGAATAAACCTTTTATTTCTGCTTTCAGTCAGCAGATAAGCAGCGAGCCCTAGAAGAAACCAAAGCCTACACAACCCAGTCACTAGCAAGTGTAGCCTATCTGATCAACACTTTGGCCAACAATGTTCTCCAAATGCTGGATATCCAGGCATCCCAACTTCGACGCATGGAATCTTCTATCAACCATATTTCACAAGTGAGACTTTTGGATTTTGTTTTTGTTGTTGTTCTCTGTTCTTGAAACTATACAGCAAGTAAAACTCTCCATATGCATCTTACCTGACACTTTGTGAATAAGAAAAATGGTTAGATCTAAAGCGGAGGGGTGCTCTTCTCCTAATACTAACTCTGGGAGTGGGTGCTTGTGATTTTTATGCTTGAGGTATTGTGAATATTTTACGTAGAATAAGAGATTAAATGTAGCTGAGGCCAGTTTATTGTTTGGAGATGGGTTTGTTCTGTGTATGAAATGAAAAGCACAGGTAAACAGCTAATGGAAAATTCAGAAAATTATGTTAATGGATGGATTAACCTTTCCAATTCTTAGTTATGACTTCCTGTGTGCGATATTGAATAGCTATAGGGAAAACAATACTTGTCATCTTTTCCTTTACCTGTTGCTGTCACACTAGTGGCATCTGATGGCAAAAGCACATGTGGCTTTTCTTAATTTGTAATGAAGTAAACAGACAGCAAAGCTAATGTCCCAGCTTTGTGTGTAGCTACAAAACACCTGTCATTGCAGTTTTACTGAGCAGCAATAAAATGGCTTGCTGTTATTAAGAAGCCATGCATGACCACTGAACTGATGAGGTAGTTTTGATGACAAGAATAAGCTGAGAAGGAGCTATGGGTTTGTTGGAAGTTTACATGCCCATAGTGGATTAAAAAGAGAAAGCTAGAAAAATGATACAGAACTTTCTGTTCTACCACTGTTGAGTTACTTGGTTTCCTTACTGAACTGTAAAAAAAACAAAAACCTCAACAGATGAGTATTTTTATCAGTAGGTCAGTGAGAGTGGATGGATGCAATCTATTTATAATTAAGAAAATATTGTAGCTGGCTGCCTTGTTCCTTTATGGTTACTTTTCCTCCACCTGAGATTCATCTTCTCTCTTGTGGATAATCACTCTTATAGTTCTCCATGAGTTGAAACTCTGTCCATAAAGTGGATTGAGATCTGTTAACTTGCTTGTGCTGAAAGGGTTGCTGAACTGATGGAGAGCTAGACCAGTAAATTTTTGTGCTATCTTAGTGAGTTGAATTGATTTACTGAGAGGTCAGATGAATTCTAAGCAGAGGCAAAGAAAGGGGCAGCCTGAACTTTCCTTTCTGGTGGTGGTACACTACTTAATGACCTCAGCCATCTCACGTGGCTGCATTTTTAGAAAAAAGCTGCAATTATGATTTCTTCTACTCCATACTTCTTGCTAATCCATAGACAACTTAATTCTTTTTTTTTTTTTTTTAACCCCAGAAAATGTCACAAGTTACTCTGCATGCATGTATGTATATGGGCTATGTATATGCTGTGTTTGTCTGTGCTGTTTATTTCTATTTGAATGTCAGGAAGAAATTCTTTATTAGAGAGAGTGGTGAGGTGCTGGCACAGGCTGCCTAGAGAGGCTGTGGATGCTCCATCCCTGGAGGTATTGAAGACCAGGTTGGATGGGGCCCTGGGCAGCCTGGTCTAGTAGCAGATCTGGAGGTTGATGGCCTTGCCTCTGGTGGTGGGTTGGAAATTTGGTGATCCTTGGGGTCCCTTCCAACCCAAGCCATTCTGTGATTTGTATGTGTGTATATACTTGTGTGGGTGTGGGTGTGGGTGTGCCTGTGTTTATGTATACGGTTCTTAAGAGGCTAGTGTCAGCTGACAGGTATTTTGGTTGTTTGAGAGCCTAGCATGGAATACAGAATAAACTACTTGAACTCAGGCCTCACTGGATTTTCTATTTTATAGATATGTGAACATTTGTCACACAGTTTCTGTAAAGCAATTCTGGGGAGAAGTTCTTGGCATTTTTAACTTCTTCCTGGATTTTATGCAGGTTGAGATGTTAGATCGCATTGTTTTTGTCTCTTGTACAAATGGACGGTTTCTAAAAATGGAGTGCTAAGTTATTGGTACCTCATACCTGGTACTAGTAATTTTTAACAGCTGAGCCTCACAGGCTGCATTTGTACAGCCAAGCAAAATTATTTATTTATTTATTTATTTATTTATTTATTTATTTATTTTTAAAAAATATATCTGTGTAGAATTGAAAACAGAAGGATGTTCTTGTTGCCCTTTTTGTTTGTTTGCTGTATTATCCATATATAGGATGCTCCCCAGGTCTTCATGGAAGAAATGATATCAGAAGAACAGACACTTATATGAAGTGCACTGGTCCTAGAAACTTGAGACTAAATTGTACTTAATGCCCTCAGAAATGGGCCCATCTGATGATACTGATGTTGTGTTGTATTCTCTCTTAATGTCAGTAGTTACTTTTCTTTAGAGAGTTGATTTTTGTCACAGTTGATGTGTAATACATAATTTCAGTTCAGTAACTTTGACTATACTTCTCCTGGAACAAGTCAAACCTGTGGAAGATTTCTTCCATCTTTTTTTTTTTTTTTTTTTTTTTTTTTTTTTTTAATTTGTTTGTCAAGTGACATTAAACACTTCATGGTATAATAATATCTCTTGGCCAAATTATCATTCTCTCTGACTTGAAATGATGTCAGTAACGTAGAGCAGATTGGTATTACCATCTGCTCACATTTGGCAGTGTATTACTGCACTAATACTCTGGTCAGTACACAGTGAATTTTCAATTTAGAAAGTCCTAGTTCAAGTTATAATATCTAATTGTGTAGCCCTGCTTTTGATTCTCATTCAAAATCCCACATGTGCTCCAAAGAGAGGAACAAAACTGTTTGGGTTTTAGTAAAAACAAACAAACAAACCAAACAAATTAAAAACTTTTTCAAACTCAGAGTCATGATAACTTCAGAAGATTAAGTATTCTAGTTCTCCATTCATACATATTACACAAATTTATGTCACTTTCTGTATTTCCTTCTAAATGTCAACTTAATCAAAGAACTGAGATCGAAACTGATGACCATTTGTGCATGTTCAAATTGCATATAGGTCCTCAGCAAGGAAATCATTTTAATGAAAGTGGTTAAATCCTGTTAGTCTAAAATTTAGATTACTTTGTTTTGGTCTGAAGGCTGGTGAATCTACCTGTTCTTACTTGCTGTCTTGATCTTTGTCCAGTAATAGATAATATGCATTGTTTTATGTTTGAATAATTTCAATCCTAAATACAGATAGCCTGTTTAAATATTTATACTTTTTAGAAAAATTTTTATTTTTTTTTAATTTTTTTTTTTCAAGTTAGCAGATACTGTGAAACATTCATCATATCCAAATTCTTTAAAGTAACTTTGCAAATTTTCAGGTTTTACTATTTGTATGATGAAAAATATTTGGTCAGATTTGGTTATAAAATGTTCTTAGTGAGAAAGCTGAGCTTTAAAACTATTCTCTAATGGTAATTATATAAACAACTGTTCAGTCACAAAGAGTTCAAATGTGCTAAGAGTGATGACTTTTCTCCACTGGTACTGTAGGATGGAGAAACCTTCTTCATCCTCTTGTTCTGGAATTTGTCTCCCATGGTGCTACTAATCATGAGCAGTGAATGGATCACAGGCTGAGCTCTTCTGTAGTCAGCACATGATGCTTGGTCGAACTGCAGCAGTGTGTGTGAGCCAGGTGGTCTCTGCATGGAAGTTCCCTTGGACCTTCCACTGAGCTGTCGGTGAAGGCTGGTAACTGTTTTCAGTTGTCTTTTTCTTGTGAATTATAGGAATAGACAGACTTTTCTAAAAATGGCAAATTCTAAGAATAGCCAAACTTTTCTGAAAATGGTAACACAGGTCTAATTTTGCACGGTAGATATTACCAGTTAATTGGGTAGGTAGCTCTTCAGCATCTTAGTATCATTATGTTCTCTTACTGTACAGAATACATTTAGCTTATGTTGAAGCAAAAAAGATGTCACATTTCTGTTGTCAGCTTTTCGTTTTAAAGTAGTAGTACAATTTTCAAGCTAGTCTGAAATAAGATAGTTTTGAATAAGATATATTTTAAAAAACAACAAAACTCCACCAAACAACTTAGTATAATTGTGCTTAAGCAGCTTTTTCTCATACGATGCTTTTAAAGAGAATTTTAAAAGCCCAAACAGGCTGACAATAAATTGATAACTGAACATAAGAATGTTTTGAGTAGAGAAAGAATTGAAAGCTGTGGAAACGTTTGTTTCTGAAATTTGACAGCAGATTGGGTTTTCCAAGTGCTAACTTAATTTTCTGGGAAATTTCATTCACAGGTAAAATATATTTCAGAACTCTGAGTTTAGTGACTATGTTAATTAACTAATGTTAATTTTGTTTTTCTCCTTAAGCCAGTGATTGCCTTTTACAGATGTTATGGAACGTATTTGAAAGGATGGTAGTGATGAGTCTAATCTCTAATGAACTTTCTATTATGTAAATACTTTTATTTTGTAAATGCTTTTGCCCAATACTTTTTTGAGTGATGGGGAAAAAAATGCAGAACACAGTCAGGAGTTAGAAATTTTTTTATCAGACAATAATATTTTAAGTTATGCAAGAAAAGAGTATATCCTGTCTGCTGCTCTTGACAGACTCCACGAGTTTGGTGTTATACTAATCCAACTATAACCTCCAACAATGAAATACACTTTATTTGTCATTCTTGGAGATTTTTCTGAAGAGAATCATTTGAAATTGTTGCTTCTTAGTAGAAGTTTCTATATCAGTGAATAAATGTTCTTTTCACATTCTCTTGCCTTGCTTGTGGGATTTATGCTATTACTGGAGTCAATAATTACCTGTGCTGAAGATAAAAATTTTGATTTTCTTTAGTAGCAGGTTAATGTTTGTTCCCTTTTCTACTAATGAATTAGCTTAATGTTCTTTTCTGCTATTGCACAAATGTCTGAAGATCTTATAACTCCAGTAGTCAACTAATCAAACAAATGAAATTTTTGAAAAACCTTCCAACACAATACAGTTTGGGGCGTGTTCACCTGAAGCGAATGCTGTTTTAATGAACTTAGTCATCCCATTGCTGCTAAAGATAAAGGAGGTGTTCTGAATCGTAATGCAAGAGATCCCCCATTAGATGAGCTTCAGGTTGTAATCAGATTTTATGCTTTTTGTTGTTTGCTACTGAAGTCGCGCCTCTCTTATCATGGTAGTCCTTAAGGAAACTGCATGTACTTACAATTCCTAGTTAATTATTAATAAAATCCTCTTGTAATTCATGGAAACAAGTTTCCACAGTGCTAAGATGCTGTCTCTACAGTAACACATGCATTAAATATCTTCATTCACCTCTGTTTGTAGATAATTGTGTAATAGAATACTAAAAGTGCATGACTGAGTTTGCAGAAGTGATGCACTTGAAACACAGACAACGTAAGAAAAAATCAGTGCTGCGCAAAATTGTTTTCTGTGATTCGTCAACTGAAACCAAAGCTTCAAGGATGTAGTGTCTAAGGTAGAAATAAAAGTTTGATTGAGAGCTGCAGACTGTGATGTTGCAGTACATTTGAAACATTATATAGCAATTGAAAGGCAGTTGCTCTGGCAGCTGGGTTTGTTTAACCTTTCAGCAAATGGGATCAGAGGCCTGTGAGACCAACATAAAATGTTTCTGCACTTCTCTAGTGTTATGTCTAGATCACAGATAAAGTCTGAGACAGCAGTAGAGAACTTAATTCTGTGATATTAAACATGAAGCTGTTTTCCAAGTTGTTACAGATGCATGCAGTTAGATTATAAAAACCAAGACAAACAAAACAGACAAAACAGTTTGTGCTAAGTCCCTAGCAGCTGAGGCAAGCTTTTTGTAGACCACCTCTTGGGTATAATGGTGATATGAACCACTCCTGCTAACCTGTAAAAGTGAAGGTTTGGTACAGGGTAGAGATTAAAATATGTTGGAAGATGCAATACTGAAATTTATTCTGATGCAACATGGTACTTTTTTGGTGTGTTGGATTGGAACATGTGTATGTGCTCTGTTTGCTCTGGTGCTTGAACAACCATAAGTACTGTATAAAACATGAAGAATCTGACTCACCACTGTTGCTCTGGGGGGTGGTATCTAGATCTGGTCATCCCAGGAAATTTCAGAAAGGACTTCAGCAAAATTAATTTTGGAGCAGCTTAATTCTTAAATTAAGGTTGCACAAACTGTGAATTTCTGCAAAGGTTCGTACGTTGACCAGATTTGGGTGGGTTTTTGAGGGTGATGGAGGATGTATCGCAGATAGTTTAACTACCCCAATAGATTTCAAATTGCTACCCAATGAACTTGAGCTTTCCAAAGAGGATTTCCAACATATTTCAACACTGAATAATCGATCTTATTTGGTACCTTTGTTTGAAGGAATAGTGTGAAGCTTTGGTAGAAGCTTTATTGCTCTAGGCAAGTGATACTAGAAGTGGCAGAAATGGACATAACGAAGCTGTATTAATTGCTTCAGTTTAGCTAGGGTGCAAGATGCTGAAAAAATGTTGCTGGAAAATAATGGGCAATCTTGATAGATTGTAATTTAAACTTGCATGTTATGCCCTGAACATTTGGGGAAATTCTTCTCTAGAAAGAGTTTAAAGAAACAGCTTTTAGGAAGTGTTGTTTGTTTGTTTGTTTGTTTTGGTGGAGGTTTTGTGTGTTTGTTTTGTTTGCTTGCTTTTGTTTGTGTTTGTGGGTTTTTTGTCATTCATCTGTTTTATGTTTTAGAATTATTTTCATAGGTAATACAGATATACAAGATCTTTTTTACTGCTCCTGGTATCCTTGGCTCAAGCAGAAGTGTAGAACATTGTAGCCAATCCTGCTGTTCCAGTGCCTGCCCACAGAAAAATAACATTCAGAAAACTTTTTGTAATGAAAATAATTTCTCATTTGTACCTGTTCCTTTGTAATTGGTACAGTGTGTGTGTTGGCTACAGAAAGTCTCTCTGATACCATTCATGATCACAAGAATTATGAATGATTAGCAATCTTAATGATAGTAATTTTGAGTGTTTTCTCACCTTAACCTGTAGCTAAAATGTTCACATCTCTGTGAAGTTTTTTGCAGGCAAAGTTATTTTGTCAACAAATGATGATGATGATTTTTTTTTTCTAATGCTGCATGTAACTCTATGCACCTTGACTTAAGAGGGTCATTTTTCTCCCTGCAAGATATGGGTTGTTTTTTTTTGATAATGTTCTCTTTTTCCTTGTCCTATTAAAATAAATAACATTCAAGTACATGTTTTCAAATAATGAATTTTCAGTACGACCTTGTTTTTGAGGTGGATATTCTCCTGTGGTACTCATGGTGCGATGTGTCTGTTTTCGGAGGGATGGCTTTTCTGTGCTAGGCTTACCTATTCTAAATGAAGGCACTGGGCTTAATGACCTAAAATTTCACCATTGCTTTTTGATGATGAGTTTGTATCGACTGATTTACCTTGTCTAATTTGTCTGAGAGAAGCTGTATTCTGTCGTATAGCTACCAGTGCTAGCTTAGCAACTCTCTTACTGTGAGAAAAGCAGCTTACAGTTTGTTTATCGGGTTGTAGAAGTTCAGGTTTGGGAAGATATCCTTATGCTTCATCTCACTGGAGGGTATTTCAAAGACCAGCTGAGGAAGCAGTTGTAGGATGAAGAAAGATAATTAATAGAATTGTATAAATCAGTGTCAGTAAATTCATAGGAAATAAAAATGGGGAAAAGGATATTTTGCTCAATTGCTAAGAATGAGAGTAATAGAAAACCCAAAGAACTTGTGGCTGTTAATGTAGGTTTGGAGGTGACAAATTCAAAAGTAAATCAAAGATTATGTAAGCTAGTATATGTAGTGATATGTTAAGCACAGTATCAAAATGTTGTAACTGATTTAGCTAGTGTTTTTTTTGTCTACTGACTCTGTATTCAAATGCATACCACTGTTAGTAAATACACTGCGTCTTTTGTAGACGGTGGACATTCACAAAGAGAAAGTTGCTAGAAGAGAAATTGGTATCTTGACTACAAACAAAAACACCTCAAGAACTCACAAAATCATTGCACCAGCTAACTTGGAGCGACCAGTTCGCTACATCAGGAAACCTATTGATTATACAATTCTAGATGATATTGGACATGGAGTGAAGGTAGGTGATATTGTTAAAACAGCCAAACTGCAAATACTTTGTCTATGTATCTTTACAAAATAACTTGATGCTTTTCATGGTAATATACCAGTTTCTCCTTGCCTGGCCACTGTGTCTATAGGTGTAAGAGGAGTGTTGCAAGGCTGCAGTTACTCTTTCCCCTTCCCTTTCTCCTTAAACCTCACAACTCACTGAATCTTGTTTCTGAGGATATTTGGGACTGGAGATTTCAGCTTTTACAATGCTTCTCAATGTGTTCTTCTGTGATGCTGCTCTTACCATTTGGGTAGGTTGTCAGGATATACCTGAGCAATGAAAGGCTAATGACCATCTCTCACTTTTCTCTCTGAATTTGCAACACAAAGCATGATTCAGCTTTAATTGCCCCGGGGTTACTTGGAAGCTCATGTGAAGAAAGCATTTGCATAGGAAGTATTAGTTGCTCTCTAACTTTTGTCAACCTGTTGTACCCACATCTTGTAATGTGCTTTCTTAAAGTGAGCTCTCTACTACTTTTTTGCTACACAGGGTTTCAGAATATGAATAGTGCTGCCAGGCTCAAAGCTAGCTGGTCCTAGTCTTTTAAGACTAGGATAAGTGAATTTCAGGGTAAAGATCAGAATAAGACACAAGTGGTGGCTGTTCTGTGCAAGTATTAGAGCAGTGCATGCAACAGCAGTCATGTCAAGTGTGGGGTTAGATGTATGTGGATTTTTTTCTAAGCATTTCCTGAATGCAGACAGAGTCTTAGCAGGCATGTTACTGTCTCATTGTTAAATTGGGCTGTCAGGAAAACAAATACGGAAATGAAAATACTGACAAGAGTTAAAGTTCTAGGAGAAGAAAGGTAAATAACACAAAGCTGTGTCACTTTTACATGACAAACTTACGAATCTATAAGCCTCTAAGTGAGCAGTATGGTAAGGTGTTTCTTCCAATCAAATAAACCAGAATTTCTTTTTGCTTGATACCTACCTGCATTGGGTTGTCTGTGATGCTCAGTTTGAACTGTCAGCTTGGATTTAGGTTACAGCAAGTTGTTTAGCTGGACTTTTAAAATTCAAATTCTTAATAGTCTTCTTTATGTATTTCTTCAGAGCAATTTTACTTGAATTTTCTTCACATCCTGTTAGTCAACAGAAAGGATTTTTTTCTATTTCTTATCAAAACATTCAGCTTCAGTTTGTGACCTTAATCAGATTTTCAGCAGACAAGTAACTCTTCAGAAAAAAAATATGAACAAAGAAAGAAAAAAAACCAAAGCAACCCCTGCAATATCAACAATAGCTACCATTTCATCTAGGAAGTCATTATAATTCTTGTGTTTAAAATCTACTACCAATTCAAATTTTGAGTATATGCGGGTCAACAGAACTCTTTCTGGATATTGTTCTTGATAATATGTTTATGATCACATTAATGAAATTATTGTAGAACTCATGGAAAAAAAAAATTAATTGCTCTACAACACAATGTTACTTCCCACTAGCTTTAAACACTTATAATCATTATTCTACTTTCTTCAATATAGCAGAATCATACCCACGGTGATGCAGCAGCTGATGAGTCGAATGTGTATTTGCATCCATTTGTTCTTCTTGTGGTATGCTTGAAAAAGCATCCAAATGTACTGTTTGCAATGTACTATGTTTATCTAGAAAAAAATGTGAAAAGTCTTAGAAAGGCATTGTGTGCTTTGTGAAACATTAAGCAAACATTAACATTAAGATCCACAGATCAGTCCCAATTGATCCAATCCTGTGTTCAGTGCTGAAGAAAGAACCACTCTCTTGCTGATATGGAGAAGGTGGCCAGTTGTGTTTGTCAGCCTGTTGGTATTGTTCTGCCTGAGTAACTGCAGAATAGTTTAGTAGATCTCCTGCTGGACAACAAAGAGAAAAAAGATGAGAGTTAGGAACTTTGAATTCACTTTTTTATATAGCTGTTTCTTGATTATTATTTTTATTTTTTCCCCTTAAAATGAGTACTTGACAAGTTACTGAATGAATAGTGTTGAAGTTCTAGATATTACTAGTCCTCTGTCTACTTTTCTGTTGTAGGACTTTCTCTCTAGTACTGGGGCACAAAGTTATTTATTATCAAAACAAAGAAAAAAGCAATGTAGCATGCATTCATTGTGGCCCCTGGAAATGATTGCAAACCAGGCTGAGAATAATAAAGGGGAAAGAGGGGAAGCATCCTTGGTCAAGAAATCTAGCATGCCATGTTGAACTAAATAGTTTAACCAGTTTATTAACCAGCTATATCACTCTTGGAAATTCAAAATGTTGTTGGGTACCTTCTTTGAGAAAAGGTACTTTACAGTATGGTGGGAGAGAATTTAAATGCCACTATGTCATTTTAAGTGGTCCCTCCTCATCTTGATTCCCTGACTCCACAATGCTGCAAAAATACAATTTGTTCTGTTCTTTTTGAGTGTTTCCTGGGTTACAGAATCTTCTGCTTTTCCTTCCATGAGGTTGTTTTAGGAGGACGGAAAAGAAAAAAGTTTTATCCATTTGAAGTGGTTTGTAATTGTATTAAGATACTGTAATTACCAAGCAGTATTGCTGAGGAAAAGGTCACCCCTCCTAGACCCTTTTGTGTAAATGATAATCTTTCTGGCCACTACTGGGATGCCTGGCTTTTCTGTGAAGCAGTGACTTTTTTGGTTAATATCACCATGGAACTTTGAACTTGAAGGCTGCTTGCTAGTAAATCAGCTTATGCTTTCTTTGCTACATTAGATTCTTATTATGAGCTATGAAAATGAAGGAGAGTAGTCCTAGCTGTTGAGATTCTCCCATATTTTACATTTGGTGTTATAAGAAATTTAAGAAATGTGATGTGCACCGTGTTCAGATCTGCTGAACTGAAAACAGATCAAAAGACATTCAAATGGGAAGACTACTTTCACTGATATTTTGATTATGGGGAAAGACAACATATGGTATTATGGCAGTGAGATATTGTGACTTCATGCTGAAAACCTAGCACTTAAGCTTTGAGATGTTTCACTGTTGACTAATGCCTTAACGCTAAATTTAGAAAAAGGTACAGGGCATGATGATTTACTCTTGGACTTTGTTCAAGAGATTTCTTGCTGGACCAGATTAAGAGCTAACGAATGGCATCATATAGGAAAGGGCATGTATTAGCTTAATATTTTGAGACTTTTGTTTCAGGTGGTTGTGAATATACTAATGCAGGTATATACAGTATATACAGGTGAATATGCTAATGAGTTCTGTTGAGCTCAGGGTATTTGATAAGTCCATTCTTTGACAGCTCCATGAAACTGATATCTGAAGTTAATCCATCAAGGTCCTATTTTCCATTCTGAGGTATGGTGACTTATAGTTAGTACTGTAAGAACTTGAATAAACAGTGTACTGACAATTGGGATTTAATTTTGAAGTGTTAATCTAAGGGCTTTGTGATCAACATATATTGAAAGTTTCAGCTTGAAAGTCTTTTTATTCATGACACATTCTGCTTTAGCCACTCTTTCTATGATCTACTGATACATTATTTTGTTAATGCTGAATGCTTAACTTTTTTCTTTCTTTTTTCCTTTCTCTTCATATCCTGAAGTTTCAACTAACCTTTCAATGCTTTTTTTCCTTACCTCTTTTATTTGCTCCATTTATGCATTAAGTGGTTGCTTAGATTTAAGGTAAGAAATCCCAGGGCTGGATTCCCATTCTTATTCTTCTGAGACTATTACACACGGGGAGATGGTTATGTGAATGTTACTGATTGTTTAAGACAACATTGGTCTCTTTCCTGTGTATCAGACAATCTGTTGAATGATTTCATTGCAGATAAATGTTTTGTGATGGAAATTGATGCATTTGTGGAAGGAAGCTAGTAGTTCATATTGAAATTTTTGTGGCAAAATGTTGGCTATCTTAAGTGTATCTACCAGTTCATTTATAGAGGAGGAATATTGTGCTAACTTTGCATTTAAAAAAAAAAAATACAGTGACTACCTAGCAGCTGGACATGAGCCTCCCCCTGTGCAATATTCTTTTTATCCTATATACGGTATGAAATATTATTTGATTGGGATTAATGTTTCAGCATAAGATTGCTCCAATAAGGGGGCTCTGAAGGTGTATAAAATAATAGTAATAATTGAAATCTGTACATGTTTTTTAAAGTTGCAGTATCCTTAATTTTTTTAGAAACTGGTAACAGTATTTAAATACAAAGAGCCACTGACTGAGTGATTTATGTGGTAGGCTACTAATTGACTAATGGGTCAGAAATTCAGACTGGAGTATGGCAAGTTCTTGAGGATCTCAGAGATGTTCAAATGTTAGTAGTGTTAGTGGCTGCAGAAATAACAGCAAAAAGCCTCAAACTTTGACAAGATGTTAATGAAGAATTGGATTACGTTAAGCAGTAAATAGGCTATAGCCTTTATGGAGCATTTTGGTATTCTCGTCTTCCTGAAGTGTGTCTGGTTTGGGCATTTGGGTTAGAGAGAACAAAATTTCTTAATTGGCAGCCATGGTTTTAAAGAGGGAACTGCATTTGGAAGTGTAGAATGCTAAGGCATCATATGGAAAATATTAATTAAATGAAGTTCCAAGTTGATGTGAAATGTTTTTCATTACTAATTATTTCCTGTGACTAGAAAGCTAAAAGAAAACCTTGCACATTTCTGTTAAATAGCTGCTAGTGTAGGTATCCTAATGATGCCCCTGTGGAATTGGCCAGCTGGTATTTGTGGTTAGGTATTGCTGTGTATGTAGCATGTCTGATTACAATGAACATTTTTTAATAAATGAGATTTCTCACATGAGTGTAAGGTATAGTATTGTATTTCAAGTCACAGAGTATTTAAATGCTATTTGAGAGTTATAAAATAGATCTCTTACCTGTGTGTTTCTGTCTGTGTGTATGAAATGGATACTTCTGCTGCTGAACTTGCCTAGATGATTCTTTTAGAAAAGGAATGGACCAACTGTCTGTTTCCTTTGTTGCTTTCTGCAGCTGTGGTTATGAACCAGGAATGACCATCCTAAAAAGAGTTATCATAGATTATGCATGAACTGCCATGTCTGTGTATTGTTTGTAGTGGTGGAGAAATCTCTTCTGCTTTTCAGATTTTTTAAAATTATTTTTATGAGTTTAAAATGAAAATGACACTATTTGTTAGAACACCAGCTATTTATCCATTCTATTGGAGTGAACTTGATCATAAGTTCCATTTGGCAGTTAAAATATGTCAGTCATCTCCTCATTGCCAAAACCGTGAGGGTTTAAAAAGAGCCCCATGAATGGACATTTGTTACACTTCAGGAGTGCCCATCGTTGCAGTGTGTCAGCCTGAAAGGAGAAAACTGAAAGGCCACTAACTGTAGTTCCACGTGGGTATGAATTTTACTTCACTTGAGAAATTTTTGTTAAATTTTTGGATTGCATTTATTTTTCATAGCTGCAAAGAAACCTTAGTCTTGGCTGAGAGTTCCGGCATGCTACAAGTCAGAGGAATATCTGTTCTATCTCTTGTCAGCAGATCAATTTGGAACAACATTGTTGAAGCCTTTTTGTACTTACTGGACTCGGTTCTTTAATTACTTTATGTAAGTGAACACAGTATAAGCAGGTGAACTCACTTGCTGAAGCTTTTACTAGTGGTTGATAGCTAAGACAAGGTTGAAATACAGACTTTTCACTTCCATATCAACTAGTTTATCAAGTGATGGGCATACAGCTTAATTAGATTTCCAGAATAACTACTCAAGTAGCTGAGCCTAACCTGGCAAGAAGTTTACTTTGAGGGAGCAGATGACAGGCAAGAAAATAAAAGAAAATAGTCCTCTGTGGAGCTTTCACAAGATGAAGTGAGGCATGGGAAGTTTTTGTTCAGCATTAGGTGGTTTGTCAGGAAGGATGGATAGCTGCTCGGAGCTTCTGAATGTGATCTGTGGAACATCAGTACAGTGACACTTTGTTAGATTTGCAAAATCTTTTGGTGATCTGAAAGATCCAGAAAGTTTGGTTTGACAGTAAAGCACCCCTTAGAATTCTGTGTTTAGTTCTTCCTGAGGACTAGAATGTATGCTCTTCAGTCTTTTTGAGGGAAATCGCCTGATCTTGGTAATGAATCTAACGACGAGATGCTTGGCTGAAAAATGAATGTGTTCTGGGTTTGAATCTTTGTTGCAGTGAAGTTTTTAAAATCTGTGCACATAAACAGTTAAGTACCTTAGAGCTCTGTAAATAAATGATATGTTGGTTCAAATTCTTGGAACAGATCTGTCTGACCAGCCATGTATCTCTGCACTTCTTGTTCAGGCAGTAGCACCTTTTTTTGAACAGAATGGTCTGTATCAGTCCCTTTGGACCTTTTTTTCTTTAAAGTTTGCTTTACTGCTGTTACTGTGGAGCTGAGTCTCAGGGCATCCTCCAGGATGTGTTATTAGTAAGGATCTGCTTGTTTTAGGTTGTTCACACGGTTTCTTCCTCAGCAAAGCATCACATTCTAGCTCCAGCACCGCCTGAGTTACAGCTCTGGTCCTTAGACCTTCTTGTCCTGTTGCATGCTATTGCATGGGTTGTTTTTTATGTTTTATTTTGTTTTAAAGAGCTTCTGTAAGGTACCCAGTCAAAGAAATGCTTATCTGAGTGTACGGGTGTCCTCTCCCTAGAATTATTTGGAGTCCTTCCATGTAATTTCAATGGGTGATGTTTTCCGCATTTTTGCCTCCATGGAATAAAGCAAAATGTTGGAAAAAACCCTCCATCCATTCTGTGTAGACCATGTGCAGTGCTGCTCTGGGTTCTCAGGGTTGTCTTTCATCTTCTACCACAATCAGCTTTTTTTTTTCTTTTTTTTCCCTACACTTTGTGCCCAGGTCATTATTGCCTCTCTTGATCTTTTCTTGTTTTTAGCACAACACTGAGCTGCTTAGTGAGTTTGGTTGCAGGCTTTGTTTTGCCACGCAGTTTCCCAAAAGAATTTGCAAGCTCTCAGATACAAACCAACCACAGATCTGTGGAGACCTGCAGTTACACAAACCACCAACAGGCAGATGCGTTCCTTTGCTTTTCCCCTCCAGTTAAACCAGTTGCAGCTGGATACGTAAAGCTGTATTGGAAATGCCATCAGAACAGCGCTACTTCTATCTAGAAAATTCCAACTGATTTTGACTGGAAAACTGACTTTTGATGATTGGCAGCAACTGTAAATGTGACCATGAGTTCTCGTGCTTGCTTTGGATTGTAGAATCACATATGAGGGGTGCTTGTGGATGAGAATTTGTTTCAAAATATATTTGCAACCATATATAACCATATATGCAAAATGGGAGAGATAGTAACAACAGAGTAAAGATTTGTAAGGGTCAGGGGGTTATTAATAGCATTATTAATTATTTTTCTTTTTACCTCATAAAAAAAGGGAAAAAGTTGGAAATCTTACACTGTTTGTGTTTCAACAGAGGTTATCCCTAGTATGGTTCTAAATTTCATTCTTTTTGTTTTCTCAAGTTAGCCTTTTAGCGTCTTGCATAATAGCATTTCCAGAGGAAGGGGATTTTAATCAGATGGAATTGTCTAACTCTCAGTAGCTAGTCTTCAAGTAATCAGTCCTGGCTGATTTGAAGACATCCTGTAAACTTTGTTTTCTCAGCATTTCAGTTTCAATGGTGAAAAGTCATTTCAAAGAGCCTGAAACTGAGCTTGCTGTCAGTGCATTTCCCCATCTTTCAGCATAGTCTTTCTGAAGAACAGCGTCTTTGTGGCTGAAATTCCTTGTCTAACAAAGAGTCTCTTTTTCTTCAGCCATGTTTTCTGAAGCTTTCTTCCTTTCCTGTGCCAGAGATATCTTTGTTAGTAGTAATAACAAAAGCAACTGTCAGTAACTAGAATTGTACATCCATCAGACAAGTATTGCTGCTGCTGACTGTTGGCTTGCAATGTCGCTTTAGTCTCTAAGTGTACTTTCCCTTTTCACTGTAGCACAGTGGAAGACTAACATTTCACTTTTCTTCTTGTATGTAAGTAATATTATTCTTGAAATTAGTGTTACATACGTAGGATGTTCTGTTAACTGTAAAGTGATAGCTGGTGCTGGCATCATATAGGGAGAAGCCAGAGAGTGACCAGCTGAAACACCTGCAGGGATTGCTGGGATACACATTGGTTGGACTGTTCGCTGTCATCTAAAGACACCAACAAACCCTATTCTGCTGGGCTTTTTGAAAAAGCTGTAATGAATGATGTTGCATGACCTTTTTTTTGTTGTTGTTTGTTTTTGTTTGTTTTGTTTTGTTCTTGGACATCTCAAGTAGGTGGGTGAAACAGCTGTCTATAGTGAAAGAGGAAATACAAGGGCTGCTGCAACTTTAAAAAAAGAAAAAAAAAAAAGAAAAAAAAAAAGGATTTTTTGTGCTATTAATATTCCGTGTATAGAATAAAATATTCTTCATTTTACACTTTCCATCTTCCCTTCAAGTAATTGTAGTTCAGTGCTTACCTCATCCCTCACTTGAATTAACTTTAGAATTCTTGTTGCTTAGAGTTGGCTTAAAGGACTTCATGATGTTGTTTAAAGTACTTTTTTCTTAAATTGACACTGGAAAGCACTGTTGCACAACTAAGACCAAATGTTTTGTTTTGTATCTGACATATAAAACAAAAGTCACCAAGCTTGCAGTGCTTGGTTTTCTTTTCCTCCCAGGAAATTTAAATTGTGATAGTGGTGGGACTCTCTAGAGTTAGAAAATCAAATTAAAGTGTTAAAATACTGGATGTGTTGCTCTTTATGCTGTCTCAGTATTTATAAGTTTAAACAAGAGAGCATTGCTTGTGGTTTAAGTGAATTGTTATGGACAAATTATGAAGGAATAATTTGCCCTGTTAATAATATTTGCAAATATTCCTAATGTGTCAATCACTGTGTGTGTTTTTGTTTTTGATTTTTAATGGGGGCATTAGACAGGATTTACATTTTGGAAATTAGAAAAACTATGAAATTAAACACAACAGGAACAAAAGAAAAAGACACGAGCGTACTTACATGAATTTGCTGAAAGTGTCTGTATCCAAGCAATAGTCTGAGCATTTGTAGATCTAAAGCTGTTTAACAGAGACTTTTAAGAAGGCCTTACAGATTCCTGTAAGGGTGAATGCATTGAAAGAATTGTGCAAGGCTGAGAGCATGCAGGTAAACAAAATGCACACTGATGGTATTTGTTTATGATACCTGGATTGAGCAGTCAGCCATTAATGCAGATTATCTATTTTTCTAGAGGTTATAGTAAATTATTTTATATAGAAGTTTCTTTGTTAGTAATTAAACTTGAAAGGGGGTGACCACAGTCATGTCACACTACTGCTAATAATTTTTCTCCCCGTACGTTTATTTATCAGTTTGTAGAGATTAATTTGCTACAGATCTGATGGGGGAAAAAAGCATATCTGTATTTTTCTCTATATAGCTTCCTTTATAATTTTAGATGTGTATTAATAATATTTATAATAAATAGTATATTACATAATATAGTACAGTGAAAATGTTAAAACATTAATGAAACATATTCGGAGATTATGTTGTCTTTTGTGCATTTTGTATTAAGTATATTAAATTGTGGCCTATTAGATAAGCTTTAGTAGTTTCAAAGAGTACTCAAAAATATTTTTGGAAATGAACCACTGAATAGGCTAACATGAACTAACTGCCTTTCTTAAAAGTTGTCTGGGAGGTTTAAGCAAGTCAGGTACAGTGCCTGTATTGTCACTGATTTAATGTTTGTGATAGCCGAAAGGCAAATTCACTCTTGGTATGTATCATTTTTGAAAACCCTGTGTAATAAAGAGTCCTTTGAGCACAACTCTTGACTTCTAGCGGAGTGGAAGTTACATACAGAATGCATGGCCTCTCAGTTGATCTTTTGTTTGTTTAAACCTTCCCTTACTTGGAGTTAATTGCTGAAGGCATCTCTCCACCTGGATGCTGAGCTTAGAGAAGGCCATTTCTCTCCTCATTCTCATGCAGGTCAGCACACAGAATATGAAGATGGGTGGGTTGCCACGTACAACACCACCCACTCAGAAGCCACCAAGTCCACCAATGTCAGGAAAAGGAACTATTGGGTAAGTGCAGTTGCCAAGCATATGAACGGCTTAGGTGAACAAGAACAAAAGATGAATGTGGTGTGGTGTGTTTTGTTTGCCTGGTTTTGCTTTAACCATCCACAAAGGACCACAGATGATAACATCAGCATCTTCTTATAGCGATCACATCACTGATTCCATACTGTTTGAACGCATTTCTGCCAGAAGATAATGGGCATCATCAGCCTTTCCCAACAGCAGCCTTTTCGTATCATTGCAAAACACACCTACATGCTTTGAAGAAGAATCATCAGCTGTGTGGCTTTGACAGGTGGTGCTAAACAGATGGAAAATTAGTAAATGACACTGTTGATTTGTGCTGTGTAAGAAATGTAATTCCTTTTAAGACTGTGAACTTGAATTGGACTCAACTTTTACAGGCAGAGTCCTTAGGAGACTTGCTGTAAGTAGGAGCAATGCTGCTTGCTAATAAGTGATTACGTGTGTATGTACAGACTACAGTGCTTTACCTTTAAAATAAGATACAGATTACTTTTAAAACAAGAATGGAATGTGCAGCTGAGTTTATGAGCAGGAAAACATCTGGAAATAGAAGTACATGAAGAATGTTCTTAAATGTTTTTGTCATCCTCCAAAGTAGATATTGAAAACTTACAGAGTAACATTTTTAACTCTTGATACAGATTAATATGTAGCTAACTTTTTAAAGAACAAAAAGTGGCTCTGTCTGTTTAATCTTATTTGCTTCTTTAATATGCTTGTTCTTGTGTAGGCGTCACTCTCCATACCGTACGTTGGAGCCAGTACGTCCTCCAGTGGTCCCAAATGACTACGTGCCCAGCCCAACACGTAACATGGCTCCCTCACAGCAGAGCCCTGTTAGAACGGCATCTGTGAACCAGAGGAATCGCACATACAGGTACTCAGCATAGTCCGGAACAGAGTGTGGCTAGTGTTACTTAAGAGTATGGGTAAAAATGCTACAATTTGAAATCCATTTTCACCTTGACAGTGAAGCTTTTTCTAATTCATGATATGGACTGGCAATGCCATTTGGCAGGGCAAAAATGTGCTCTAATTAAACTGGAGTAGTGAGTTTTGTTAACATCGTTCACTTAATTCTGAAATTACCTTGATTTTTAATATTAAAACATAGTGATAGCACTTCTGTGCAAGTTCTCTAGGACTAGGTGAAAAAGCTTCTGCTTTAGTCAAAATGAAGAGGACTTCTTTGAAAAGTTAGATTTCTATAGATTTATATCATCATTTCTTTTTTCTTGTTTCCTATTACTACTCTGAATTAGCGAAGTGCTTTCAGAGGCATTTGTGTTTCAGCATGCAAAGCAGCACATTCATTTCTTGGCTTACTTTGATTTCTTACAGCAGCAGTGGGAGTAGTGGAGGAAGCCACCCAAGTAGTCGGAGCAGTAGTCGCGAGAACAGTGGAAGTGGCAGTGTGGGTGTTCCTATTGCTGTTCCCACGCCATCTCCTCCCAGTGTCTATCCAGGTAAATGGAAGCTTGCTGTTCCTCTTCCTGTTTCAGTATTACCTTTAAAATTTGCAGATGCGAGGAGGAAGCCCCATAAGGAACCTCAGAATTCATTTTCCAGAAGCATGCAGTCATTGAAAATTGCTTGCTATTGGTAGCATGAATTTGAATAAAGTAATGTTTTTTCTGAGAGTGTCTGAGGTACTTCAGAGTTTATTTTATGCATTACTTGATTTATGAATGTTTTTTGCCTGTCTGCCTGCATGAAACCAGACAGAACACAGTATCTTTTTTGGTGGGCAGGGAGAAACTTATCCCTTTTAAGCAAATTGATGCTTTTTCATTGACTGTTCATGCAGATCTGTAGCAGCTTGCTTTTAGACAATTGGATTAAAAGAGAGGCAGGCAGAGAGTAAATCCTTAATACACAGTGCAAGCCTAGTTGAGTTGTCATAAAAAGGTGTTTGTTTACTGTAACTACACCTGTCTTCCCAGAAATAGGAAGTGATGTTAGTACTCCTTGTTCAGCACTTTCGGTGAAAAAGAGCATGTAGTTTTGGCTTGCAGTGTGATCTGAAATACATGATGTTTTTGGACCAAAGAAGCACTTCCGGCTTTCTTCTTCTGCATATTTTCTAATTTGTACAAAACCTCAATGCATCTATGCTACGGATTGCAGCATAAATAACAAAGATTAAAGACATCTTTCAAAAGTAATGGCTCTCACTGGAAAGTTCTAGGTTGTTACCTTCAGACCTGGAAAGAAGCAGCAGGTTTGCTTGACCCTCATGAAACTGTCTATGTAAGAATGAGTCTTTCTTTAGTAGCTTCATTTTTCCCTCATCTCCTCGTGCATTCTAAAATACTATGCATCTAGTAAGTAGCTAACACTGAATAGTCAAAGGCTTTCTCTAATCCTTGCTAACATATCTCCCTATTAACTCCACCTCTTCCTCCTCTCTTCACTTAGCCCCCGCTGGCTCATCTGGCACTTCTCCCCTTCCTTCTACCTCTGCTCCTGCCCCCACCCCTCCTGCTCCAGCCCCTTCCTCCTCTACCCCAGATGCTGCTGCTGCTGCAGGAGCCCAGCCCCTTGCTGATGGCTTCACCTCTCCAACTCCCCCTGCTGTTTCTTCCACGGCCTCTACAGGTGAGTGTCTGCTCCCTTGTGTGGCCAGATGGGCCCAGATGGGATCACAGTCTGAGGCTTTACAGAGCAAGTTTTCAAGGAGTTGCTTCAATTGGTAACTCCTGAAAAACAGGTCTTTGAGTATGATTTCATTTATCCCATCCATTCAAGTGGTTTCTAATGTTTTCTTCTCCCCAGATGATTCTCTGTATGTTTCAGGAGCAGCAACAAGATATTTAGCATTGTGTTTTTCTGTAAATAAGAGCAAACAGTTTGTACATGTTGTGTTGCTTGACAGCTGGAGTGCAAAGTGATATTTTTTGCAGGTTTGTAAATGAGAACTTCTTATAAATTCAGTTATTATAATATGTTTCATAAAATGGATAAATGAAAGTGATTTTCTTTCACTTTATGGCATATGTACCTTTGCATTTTCTTTTTTATATGTGTGATTAGTGACGATTACAGGCAGTTGTAGGAGTCTCATTTTTTTGTATTGCTGTTGAGGCACGCAGTGCTCTGGCAGTTCGGTAGCTGAGCTGACTGCTTGTCGAATGTAGATTGTCTCTAAAAGAACAGAGATGTTTCCTAGCCTTTGAATTCTGAGTGGAGCTAAAAAAAATAGCAGGCATAATCCTTCCCTTGGTAACACATTTCTTTTTCTAATCCAGGCCACCCAGTTCAGTTCTACAGCATGAACAGGCCTGCGTCTCGACATACGCCACCAACAATAGGAGGATCTTTGCCATATCGGCGTCCTCCTTCGATCACGTCACAGACGAGCCTTCAGAACCAGATAAATGGAGGACCTTTTTATAACCAGAACCCAGGTAAGAAAGGTTATCTGCTGTGATGAATGCAATGCAGGGTTGAATTGACTGTCTTTCAGATCTCTGAAATCCTACGTTCTTTCTCCAGTGCAGCTCTTGCAGCCGGTCTGAGGTAACTTCCAGTGCATTGCTGGTAGCCGTGCTGAAGTGGAGGTGTGAGCACAGAGCGTGCAGTTAGCATTATGGCACACAGCTTGGGACAATTTGGCTCTTGTTGTCAGATAGATTACTTTTGATCTCCCAGGATTTGCAGGATCTGTTGGACGCACTTCAGTCCTTTACTACACCATGTGTATAATGTAGCTGCTTTGGTGTGGAATAGGTATTTGGTTTTGCAGAAAAACACTGGTTCTTCATTAATCAGTCTGTGTGCTTGTGTGCTTTTTCCTTGTGATTAACCACCAGTTCGGTAAATTCTTCTTCCTATATAAGGGTAAGTGTTAGAGATTTTCGACATCAGTGGTGTTTGGTACAGAGTGCAGGGGAGTTATGTCCCTTGTGACATTCCATATGTGATGTTATTCTAATGGATGACCTGTTCTCAAAAGCAGGTTGAGATTTTAACAGGCAGTTTTGTCATCTGTGTTGGGGAATTCAGCAGCTGTTCATCTCTGCTTTCCTCCCTCAGTTTCTGAGGAAGAGGTGAAGGTATTGATGTGACACTAAGGGACGCCTTTTCTTACAAAGCTACAGAAAGATGCAAGGGACACACTGAAAGTTCCTTGTCAGCAAAGTTAAGTCTGAAAGTTGATTTGAAACACTGTAGTGCTACTGTGTGGGTATTTTTGTTGGTGATCATCTGTTTGGCTTTGTTGTTTTACATGAAGCATTGAATTAGAAATTAGGTTAATTGCTGCAGTTTGAGTTTAAGGGATCTGGTCAGGTCCAAATATTACTGCTTGTGAGTCAGTCCACAAAGAGATGCGTGTGATTAACTTAAGAAGCAGATGGCACTGCTGGGGACAGAGAGGGTACAGGAGTTTGTATGAGTAAATTGCAGCTCTGTTGCATGAAATACATCGTATTTGTTAGGCATGTTATATGCATATTGAAATTTGAAGGGGAATAAATGGGAAGGAAGGGAAAACAGCTATAAGGGAAACGTTTCAACATTGCTTTTTGCAATATAGAGAATTTTCACTGCACCCAGACATATATGCAATTTCAGACGGTATATATAATGCCATTGCAGGTAATAATAAAGTTACCAAATAGACTTTATTTAAATTGCATAACTGCAGGTCAGTCTGAGGATTCAAAAGGAAGGTAATGATTATGGTTAAGATAAAACAAAGAATGATGTCAGCTAGTGTTAACATCACCATTTTGATTAAACTCTATGATCCAAGCACAACAAAGGGGTTTTTATTGTGTTTGCCTAGAGTGCTTGTCTAGAGTGATTTGTCTTTCTACCTGGAAACCTTGTTAACTCCTTCAAGGACTTATATGCAGAACACAACATGCATGGAAGGGACCCAGGAGACCACAGGTAGACTCATATGGTAGACAGGAAGTGTATGATTTCAAGTGACTTTGAATAAGGGAAACATTTTGAAACTAAGTATTTTTATATTATATGTAATTAAAAAGGTGGCGACTTCATAGCTGGACAGGAACACTGCATTCCTGAATGCTGTTGTATTTCAATAGTGCTTCAAATTCAAGTTCCCTTTTCCTCTTCAGGAAATGCAAGACCAGATCTTTTCCTCGCAGTTGTGGTTACTCCTGAAGAAATATATTCTCTCCAAGGTCACCTCACTCAAATCAAAATAGCTGCAATTAGAAATGTATATTAAGTTTTCCCAAGAAATTCCAGTTAAGTGGTGAGGTAATGGAGCCTGCTTTATATGGAGGTACATGGATACTCTTAACAACAAAGCAATGGTTGCTCCATTTTGGTTTCTGTGTTTATTTTGTTTTGTTTGTGATGTGTGGTAGAAAAAAGAAGGTGAACGTGTCTGGCAGAAGAAATTCAAAGTGCTTGTGAAAATAATGGCTAAAATGAGCAAACACTGTATTTTGAGATGTAAATTTGAAATAACTTGGGAATTTTTTTTTTCTCTTTTGCTGTGATGAAGGGTATTAATTCTAAAAAATGCTCAGTCATGCACTGTAGCTCTGGGATTAGACTGAAATTTAATTAGCTCATCTCGGTAAGGTAAATAAATGTACTGGTACATGAAGTGTAGATTTATTTTTCTCCCCAGTAGTCTCTTGGACATGATTAAATGTCTGTGTATGCCACGCTACCAAGAAATGACTTGGTTGTACTTTTCCTGAGTTGTGCTTTCTGGAAAATATTCCAAGAACTTTCTTGAAGAAAAGAATTGTCTTGCATTATTTTTGCATGGTGAGACTCCAGTTTTGTTAACTAGAATTAACTAGTTTTTTGTACTTAGAGAACAAGCACACTTATCTAATCAAGTGAATTTGCACATCTTGCACAAAGATAGCTTTTTCGATTAGCAGTAAGCCTGCTGCTCAGAGTTCAGTGGTTTGCAGAATAAGGCAGAAAGGTAAGGCAGCATATTGGACTAGGCTCCGCTGCTCTGAAACAGCAAAGTGTGCTTTGTTCTACCAATGAGGCTCCTGGCTGGAAGTCCAAGGTTTCTCAAAGGCATCTTTCTGTTTCACTTAAGATGGCCTCATTTAATTAATTTTCTGTTTTATTTTTTTGCCCATGTTTTGGAGAAAATTAGCTATATCTATTTTCAGGAATAAGGGTTCGTGGATGTTTTAACAGAAAATACGTTCAATTTATAAATACTAGATTATGGAGGATTATGGGGGGGAGAAACTTCTCGATATATTGTTAGGTAGGCCTGTTTGTGAAGTCCTGTGCTGATGTAAAGAACTTGAGGGAATCTTTTAGTGAGATTGAACAGATTCTTGATCTTAGGAAAAGAGATGGGTTGGAAATGTTAAAAATGTAGAAATCTCCTTGTAAGGACTGGGAATACGCTTAAACACCCTGAGCCATTGTTCTGTGAATGTCATCCTTTTTATCTCAGCTTCCTGGCAGTGTGCTACATTGTCTGAGTGGCGATGATGTCTACTTTCCTGTTTGCTGCTTTGTGTTTCTAACTGAATGCCTCTTTTTTAATTTCTGTGGCAGCATCCCTTGCTCCTCCTCCCCCCTCCATCCTACAGGTAACTCCGCAGTTACCACTAATGGGATTTGTGGCCAGAGTTCAAGAAAACAGTAAGTGTGTCGCTTCCTTGTGCCGTGATTCAGTACTGCATGTGGCTTTTGTTTTGAGTGGATGAGAGATGTGTCTTGAGTGCAGCCAGAATTCTTCACTGTCTGTGGATTTGTCAGAAGTTCCAAAGAAGCAGGGGGGGAGGAAATAATGTCATTGGTTTCACTGGAGGAATTTCCTTCACTGAACTTTATTGTCTCTAGTGTATTTTTCACCACTCCTTATGTGGGTGCTATAGCCACTAGCCTGGATGTGAAGCATTTCTTTAACCTGCAGACACGGTGGTAGGGGCCATTTCCTGGCTACAGGGCTGCTCCATTGCAGTTTCAGATACTCCTCCCCCACCCCCACCTGTGGATGAGCCAGTGTTCGATGAGTCCCCACCGCCACCCCCACCTCCAGAGGACTATGAGGAGGAAGAGGCAGCAGTGGTGGAATACAGCGACCCATACGCAGAGGAGGACCCTCCCTGGGCACCGCGCACCTACTTGGAAAAGGGTGGGTTTAAAGTTTCAAGGAACACCGTGATTCTTTTTCTAATGGCCATTTGTGTGCAGGACTGATCAAACTGCCTGTGACAGATGCACAAAACTGGCTCCCCTCTTCCTAAGGGGCAGGCATGTGACTCTTGAAGCTAAGACAACGGGTGTGCTCTTTGCACTCTTACAGGGGGAGTGAGTGTGACTCAGGCACTTGCCTTTTAGAATCGGGCCATGCCTTAGAGATGTGCATGAACCCCTGGTATAAGGCCTGGAAAGTGCAACCAGAATCTTAGAAATGTGTTGATGTGCAGCCCCTTATAATGGCCTCATTACAAGGGGCTCTTGTAAGCAGGACGTCTTCAAGGTACAAGAGTCCTTCCTTTTGGTGCTGTATGTACACGATCCATCTCTTAGCTATACTGTGCATCTTTTTTTTTTTTTTTTTTGTGGATATGTGTGTAAATAGATATGCTTTATGTAATTATTTGTAAATGTTGTTTTTCCCTATAAGGTTTCTTAACAACTACACAGGTGTAACTGGAAAGTTTGCTGGAAGTTTGCTGTATGTGATGTACAAATGTTATCTGTGCAATGGTACTGATGTTCTGTGTTTGGTATTTGCCAGTGTTTTATTGCATTTCTTTGACTTTCTGAAGTAGCATTTATCTGTTCCTGTATGAAAAAGATGTTGATACAGTAGGCATGCGTTTTATTTTAGGGAGGTGCTGCACTGTTTTCTATTTCACAAGTTGTTTTCACTTACACTGCTATTATTTACCATTGAAATGCCATCTAGGTAAGGGAACTGCACTTGAGCATTGTGTAGATCTAAATGTGGAGGTGTCTTGAGGTGTGTGCTTGTACTTCTTCTAACAGCCCATCCTCTGTTCTTTTCTAGTGGTAGCCATCTATGACTACACAAAGGACAAAGAAGATGAGCTCTCGTTTCAGGAAGGTGCCATCATTTATGTCATCAAGAAGAATGATGATGGTTGGTACGAAGGGGTCATGAATGGAGTGACGGGGCTCTTCCCAGGGAACTATGTGGAGTCCATCATGCATTACTCAGAGTGAAGACTAGAGGACTGAGCGCTGCATCTCCTGCTGCAGGAGCTGTCAGGGCTTCCTCTCCACCAGCCTCTGGGGCTCCATCCAAAATAGCAGAATGAAGGATAATTGTAACAACCACTCTTTTTTTTTTTTTTTTTTCCCCCCCCTCTCCCCCCATCATCCCTTCCCATCATTATAGAACAGTAGTGTTTTGAGTTGTTTGAACAAACGGCTCTTCCAGCTGCCAGCAGAGGCTATCGTGAGCAATCTGATGCTGAAGTAAGCTGACCCATTCAGATCTAACAAACTCATTGAGTAGCTGATATTTCCTTCACTCCCATTCTGACTTCTTGACAGGCTCTGGGATCTCTCTCAGGAATCCTGTGCACCATGGAGGCACTATGTTTGGCAGCAGTGCCTGGCACTGGGGATGTCCTGGATGCTTGTGGTGAAGGTTTGCTGGCTGGTGGATGTCTCTCCTGTTTCTACACTACACTCCTGTGCAGCTGGAAGAATGCTTGTGTGTTAGCAAACACAGGGATTTGTATGCAAAGCTGTTCGTGTATCTGACTTCTTTACAGTTGGTTGCATCTTTAGCAAAAATACTTCTGCAGCTGCTTTGCTTGTGTAGGCTGACACAGGCATGAAGAGCTGGCTTTGGTTCACTCACCCTTTAGACAGTTATGATGTCTGCAGCCCAGAGGACCCTCGCCCCCATTTCCTCATCTTTGAATGCAACAGGTTTGGTTTTGGTTGTGCGCTGATGTAAATGTGCTGCTCCGCACCGAGCTACCTGCTGAGGGTGCTGCTGGGTTGACTGGAACTCACAGGTGCCATTGACAGTGAAAGTGAAGTTTACAGGTCCTCCTGGGGTCTGAGGATGAACTCTAGCGGCTGTGTTCTAAAGTTCAGATCTACTCACGCTGGCTTGAACTAGAGAAACATGCCCCCAACTTTAGTCTTATGCACAATATAATCTTAAAAATCCAATCAGGTATTGTAAATTGGCTTTTTTGTACTTGATGACTAGATTTGCATATGTACTGTGAGAGCCCTGTGTGGAGGCAGGACAAACGGCAATTGTCGTCTTCGTGTCTGTTGCCAAAATCTCTTCAGTGGAAGTAAAAAGGGCTGTTGTTGTGTACTGGTTTCCTATGGAAATCCAAGCAGTAACTAGAAGTAGTCCTAGCTCTTCTCCTGGTCCTCTCCATTGCTGATTATGAAGAAATAGGTATTTTAACTGTTCTTGTCGATCCAGGGTGGAGTAATAACAAGTGAAGTCACTGGGTTGATAGTTTGCTTCTTAAGCCTCAGTTAAAAATGCTGCTCGGTGATTCTGTCAGTGTAAAATGATGGCTATGCTAGTCTGCCCTCATGAAGGACTAAATACTGTCTTTGGTTGAACATAATGCATTAGCAGGACAAACCATGTAAACCTCCTGTTGTAGTCCTGCTGCTCCACAGATGGAGCTGACCTTTGTATTGCCAGAGCCTCTTGGGCCAGGGACAGTCCTAGACAATGTCTGACGTCCATCTGACCAGGTTCCAGCCAATACCAGCTGTCAAAGACAAGGTAAAGCTGCAGCCTTCTGAAGCCTATGCGTAAAACAGAGCAGTACAGAGAGTGCTGCCAGCACTGAGATTGTGATGATACTGGCAGTGGGGCTGGATACTTGACACAAACCTCCTGCCCCTCCTTGGCAAGCAGTGCAGTGCTAGGTTGGAGGCACATGCTTGGTACAGACTTGCTCAGGGTGAAGCCATTGCTCCTCAAGGGGGAAGAAAAAAGAAACGAACAGTGAGGTGTGCTTGTAGGAGAGGTGGGTGAATTTGATTGTCTGCTGTGAGCTCACAGAGTGCATTAATTCCTGTGACAGTGAGTGAGGAACTATGTTGGTGGAAGCCTACAAGAAGTACAGCTTTGAAGGAACCTGTGTAGACACAGAAGTTACTATCTCCCCTGCTCAGTCCACAGCTGTGTAGCCAAAACACTATTCTTTCTTTCTGAAAGTCAACGGCATTACCATTTGGAATAAATGTTTGTTAGCCAGAAGAGATAGATACTTTTCTAATTTCCATTGCAAATGCTTCTGTCTTGCAGCAAGACCAGCAGAAGCAGCCATGTTCAGTTTCTTCAGCCAATCGTATCTCTAGGAGCACACCTACAAACCCTGGTTGTGCTGTAGCTGGAATGTCTGTTTCCAGTGTCACAGGGCATGCTTATGCTTTTTGCACGGGCCAGTGGTTCTTGCAGCCTGGCTAGAGACTGGGGTGATTGCACTGCAGCAGTACTACACAGCCTCCCCCTAAGCACCAAAGAATTGTGTTTTCCAGGCCTGTCAAAGCTTCCCTGGCTTCTTCTGTCCTGGGTGTGTTTTTGGTGATGACAGCACACAGTGCTCAAATGTACTGAGTTATGGCAGCTTAATGAGTAGCTAAATGACAGCTAATATTCTCTCTCCTTGTGCACCCACACTCCAGCTGGGAGGCAATGAAATAGTGAAATCTGTCTTTAACTCAGTTTGTGAAGAGTGTGCACTTGAACACTTCTGACAGACAGGTGGTGACTGTGTGTACTTAAATTGTGTGTGATACACTCAGCTGGTTGTGTACCTTGTGAACTTTATCTGTTGAGAGCTGCCAGAGCAGAGCAGTGCGAACTCCGGAAAGTTCTGCATACTTGTTGGAGCTCAGGACAGAAGATGAGGCTGCAAAACCTTGAAGGTGAAATGTGGGAAGCTCCCTAGAAGGCTGGCTTGGAGAGGTTAGTTTGGTCTCTGTTGATAGCATTTAGTTTTTTGTCCTCTAAGAGCTGCTGTGGATGGAATTTCTGGGTCACCTCCTGCTGGTTTTATGCTTTATTATGCAGTACTAATGCAAAGAAAAGAGTTTTATGCATACTTTTTATTTTGTACAGATCTTAATTCTGTGGTTTGTTCGGGGATGATGTGATGTAATGTTGATAGACCAGGCCAAAGTAAACAGGCTTTTTGTATTAATGTTGCATAGACTGCATGCTAGCGAAGTCAGTGAGGGTTGTGTTTTTAATTTTGTCCCTTGTGCATCTCCTCCTTAGAAACCTTCCTTCCCCACTTCATTTACATCTCCTTCTAAAAGGGGGTTTAGGAAAATGGGGGGAAAAAAACAGCGCCCTCATAGATGCAAACTTCTCTTCACTGAGTTCTACCACAACTGGAGATGTTCAGCATCAGCTGTCAGTCAGAGCAGTGGGTATGCATGTGGGAGAGCTGGGGGAAGGAGACACTCCAGAATAGCCCATAAAGTTCTACATGGCCAAAAGAAGCATTTCTCCCTTTTTGAGAGCTGCAGTGCCCACACCCAGCTGCTTTCACTGTGCATAGACAGGCAGGAATCTAGATGCAGATTTTGCTTTAGTTTGCTGTAACAGAGATTTTCTTCCTTGCTCTCAGCCCTCTTGGGACAAATCTATTAACTAGAGCCGCCCCTCTGACATGCGCCTGCATTAAAGGATGTCACAGACTGTCCCCAGATAGTGCTGAACCAGGCTATTTTGCTGTCTGTATTCAGCATCAAGGTGGCTAAGGTTGCACATATCTCACCCATCGATTTTTATTTTTTTTCTTCTTGTTCGTGATTTGATCAACTTTGTTTCTTTTTTCTTTCTTCTTTGTTGCCACAGAGGGGTGAGAGGGGCAGGAAAAGCAAGCAACCTATTTTATGCTTGAGCGTCCCAATGGTGCTTCCATGCCTGCTAGCTGGAGGCAGAGAGAAGCATCTGAGCTAAGGAGGTTCCTTGAAATGGCTGGAGATTGCTGTTGGTTTGCACCACAGCTCCTGCACAGTCCCTGTGGGATCTGTCAGGATGGTGGCAAATAGCTGGAGAACAAATGCTCACTTGCCACAGGGTTTATTCACTTTTCACACCTCCTGAGAATTTTCTTTGCTGCCAAAGGCTCTCCTGGTGCAGTGCTTCTTGTGACTAAGAGGAGACGTGTTTGTCTTCTGCTTGTGCCAGCACACTGGTCTTGTTGAGGTAGCCCTACCTCACTGTTTGCAAGTAGGCAGAATGCTTTGTCTCTTGCCTGGTGTGATTCTCCAGCACTTTTATGACAGCCGAGAACCAAAGCTGACACTGGCAACAATGCAGCTTCTGCAAAGTGGCACTTTTATTTAGGGTGCTTTAGCTGAGCTTGAGAAGAGAAGCGGTAGCAGGACTGATGGTCCTCTCCTGGCAGAAGGTGTGCTGCCTGCCTACCTGCTGTTCACCTGTGCTGGAGGAGGTTTGTGCTGGTGCATCCTGCTGTGCTTCTGTGGTGGCTTGCACCTATGCCAGAAGGCAGGCTATTGCTGTGCTCTTCCCAGCAGCTTTCACCAGTTCCTAGCAGATGCTGCAAATGTGTCTCTTCCCCTAGAAATGAGCTGCAGCTATAAACCTTCTGGAAAGGACAAGACTTCTTGTTAGTTGGTACCCAGCAGCGTCATCAGCACAACTTTTTTGGAAGCTGCTAGTGGATGCTGTAGGAAAGAGTGTAGCACTGTGGCTTCAACTGGGTTTGTTGAGTATAGAGTCATTAACTGAGGACTGTAGCATTTAATGACATGTTGCAAAACCCATGCAGAGGCTTTAGTTCTTATGTTACATTGACAACAGTAGCAGAGGGAAAAGTGCAGAACTATCACATTCACAAAGGCAAATACTTAATGTTGAGAAGAGGCAGTGTTGTAAAACAAACAGCATGAGCAGGTTGGTGATGGACTATAGCTTACAGGGGGCCCCGTTAAATAATTTATTGTGCTTACAATGTACTTTCCACCTACCACACCCTTTGGCATCACTCAGTATTAGGCACAGCTGCATTTTGTGGCTACAGTTGTATTATACAGAGGTCAGAATAGTGCAAGAGGGAACTTTCTTTTTTTCTTGTCAATAGCTGGTCGGTGCATAGCAACAGTCCTTTTGATTTTTACAATTGCGAGAGTAGTGGGACCCTCGTCTCCTATCTGTGGGAAGGTTGCTGAACACTGGGCGCAGCCAAGTTTTGCCAGCTGCTGTTGCAAATAATTTAGACCGTGACATTCTGCATTAATTCAAAAAAAGCAATGTGTTTTGTGCAAATTTCTGCAAATGCAGGAACTGTTGTTTGTTTTCTTTGGTGCTCTGAACATACTCATTAAGACCTTTGCTTACTCCAGTGTGGGTTACAGGAAGGTAAACAGTCAGCAGCAGCCTGTTGGCCAGAGGTAAGCCTACACCCAGCATCCTGCTGGACAGGTATGTGGTGATGCCGCTGAAATACGGGCAGGAAGTTTCCTGTTTCTCTTGAAACCTCAGAAAAATCCTTCTATTGACAAATGAGGAAGAGCTGTGTACAAATTCATTTCCATTACAGCGCCTTGCTGAAGTGCTGACATCTGAGATTTTTTATTTTATTTTATTTTTTTTTGTAAAGCCCAAGTGCTTCTTTTCACATTTGAAAAAGTGTCTTCTGCAACTTGCATGGACAAGTAGTTTCTATGAATTCTCTGGAAATGTTAGTGTCTAACATGGATTTTTTTGGTCCATGTATTTTTTTCTGAAAGCAGAACCCCCACACACACATTTGGGTTGCAGTTGGAAGGGAAGCACTCTGTGCTTTTTGATTTTTGGCGCTGCTGATGCAGTGGAGGAGTGCAGAGCCCGCTGTACATGACTGAGCCTGCAAGACTCTGGGGAGCTGGGTGCTGCCGGTAACATTTTATTGTGTGTGCCATTTGAACCATCTTCCAAGTGAGTGCAAAACCCAATTTTTAAATTTTTTTAATTACTTGTACTTGGAATTAACTGTTGCTGTGTACTAAACCCTCTTGTTACGAGCCCTGAATAAAAAGAACAAAGCACACACTATGTGTTCTGTGAGTGTGCCACCACTGCGTCACATTCCTTGTCTTTTGCTACAGGCTTTTCGACATGTTGAGGGATGGGGAGACGTGGCTTGTGTATGCAGGAGCCCTGTTCAGAGCAGGTGAGCTCAGCACTTCCCTCAGCCCAGGTATGAATACCGGCATCCAGCCGGTGACCTGCAGCAGCTCACATCTCCACTTCTGTATGACCGTGTTTCCTGTCATTTGGCACTACTAGGACACCAGCTCCTTCTTCCAGCACAGGTGCCCATGTTGCATTCATGGATCTGAGCTGCTGTCTTCTATTACCAGCTTTACTTTTAGGCTAGGATTCTTCTGAGCTGGGTGGAGTGCTGTTTTTCCTCTTCACTTTTCCCAAGCACCATTCTGCATCACCAGCCTTTAGGCAGAGCTCACTTCCTTGAGGTCTGCAGGAACAAAGCAGCTTTTCTTTCAGTGGTGATATGAGTGCCCTGGGGCCATGACACTCCAACCGATTTCCTTGCAGTGCAGGCAGCCGTGCTGGTGGTATGAGTTCTGTTCAGGGAGCTGGGTTCCCATTTTGGTACACATGCAGCTGATGCTGATTTTGGCTCAAGATAAAGGTTACCTCGGTTTTACATGTAAGCCCAAGTACCGCAGCGTCTCTAAGTGTTTAGTGTCCTACATGAGCAGGAATTCAGTCTGACTTCTTTCATCTTAAATTTCAAATCCCTGCAGTAGCAGTTCATGAGTGCTGCACAACCAGCCTACGTGCATCCCCCGTGGAAAGGTACAGCAGAATGAATTCCCTACCATGGACCCCAGCGAGGGGCTGTCCCAGCACTTACCAGCCATCAGCTGTTCATGCAGAGCAGAGCTGAACCAAGTAGTGCCAGGACCTTGTGCATCTGAGGAAGCAGGCAGATGGAAAAAGGTGAGCCTTCACTCTGGGTCTTCTTTAGACCTGTGGCTGGTATGCACAGTGCTACTGGTACAGCCAGCTCTGATCCACTAAAAAGAGCTGTGCAAAGGAACAATAAATAGCACCTGGATCAAGAATGAGCAACCCGTAGCCAAGCAGGGACCCTGTAAAAGGGAACCGCTGCTGCCCTAAGCACAGAAGGGGGGGGTTCAGAAAAAGGAAAATGGCAAGACAGAGGATTAAAACAAATTATTAAATTTAACTACATCTTTATTGAATTGTGCATATTCCATTGTATAATGATCTATATTGGGTACTCTATAAGGTATTTCTTTTGTCCTCTCTCATGCTTAAAAAAGTATATTTATACATATATTTATATATATTTATAATATGGCAAAGCTCCCCCCAACCTGAAGGTAGCAGTTCAGAAGAGCTTTGATTTTATTTTATTTTTTTTCTTTTTTGGAAAGGAAAGAAGAGGGGAGGCAATCCCATTGAAAGACAGAATGTGCAATTTTCTTTTTTAAAGCAGTAAACATGAATGTATTTTACAGCACTCATCACAGGTTTGCTGTACAGACAAATCATCATTGCAGCAACGCTTTCTTCTTACATTTCCATCCCCAGTATTGTACAGGATATCACTCATGGCTGCTAGCGGTATTTAGTGTAAGCCATAAAACTGCTGCTCCAGTTAATTTCTGGTCCATGGCAGCCCACGAGGAGGAAAACCTAAGATTTCAATTGTAACTTGTGGAAGTATTGATTTTTCCTTTTTAAAGTGTAAGTAAAAGCGCTGCACCAAATTCAAAACAAGGGAGTCTTTAAGCACAGGTTCTTTAGCTATAACCTGTCCTTTGCTCACGCCCCTCGCAGGTCTGTGCTCAGTTACCTACAGCAGTGAGTCCAGGCAAGGGCTGCAGGACAGCTGACAGCAGCAGTCCTGTTCTCCTGCCACACAGCAGCTGCAGCCCCTGGCCACTTAGCCTCAGAAGCAGCTGCTACAAGCACATCTGCGTACCTGAAATTTATCTCTGAATGCATCTTTGGCATCTTAGGAATTCCTGAGTGAGAGAGAACTATTTTCCACTATAAGGAACAGTTGGTTCAGTTCCCAAGTGTCGTAACAGACAGGTTGCCTTTAAGTGTTAACACTTAAAGGGGGTTTCCAAAATCTGTTATTCAAATTTCTTCTCACTCATTCTGCTCACTTAAATCCCTGCTGTAGGAGACTGGGCATAGATACAGCACCAGTTCCTGTACCTCCTGGTTCTTCTCTAGCTCACCTTATCAAGGACATACAATTCTGGTGAACAAAGCTCTCTGAATCCTTTCTCCTGCAGTAGTGGCAGTTACTTTAATTTACATATGGTGGCTAATCATGCTTGTCACCTCATTTGCAATTTAGTGGCTTAACCTTTTCAAAACTGGACAGAGCCTGCGTTGGATCACAGCATCGGTGAGTGCTGAACCCTGCACTATAATGCTGCTTTTGTAACTTGTTTTTAACTGAAGGAGAAATGTAGTTCAGAAAGGAAAATTATCCAATTTTAGAAAAATGTAATTACATCTCTAAATTATCAAGTTTAAAAACCCGCGTTTAACGGAAAAGCTGCAGTGCTCAGTGCTCTCTGGATTGCAGTCTGTCCCGAGTGAAAAAAGGAACACACAGCTGAATACCAGGAGCTGCAATAAGGAAGCTCCTATCACCAAAGAAATAAGAGTGCCCTTGTCCCCATGTTAGGAGCAAGAACAAGAACAGAATTCTACATCTTTGCAATGAGGAAAAAAAAAAAAAAAAAAAAGAAAGAAAAAACACCACCAGGAAAACAAACCTGTCCACGTGGTCTGATCGCATCTTCACTAACTTCTGGCAGATTACATTGCTCTTGTGTTTGGACAGACAAAGCTCCAAGAAAGAATATATGCTGACAAGGTGGAAGTTGTGCAACCAGAAAATGCCTTCATAAACTACTGCTGCTACTGTGAAGTAAACACTAAAAGCCAGGAAGAGCGTCAAGTGTTGAAAATTCTGCAGGTAATTAACTGAATCAAAATAGCACTGCAGCCCTAAGAACCTGGCTCTATGCTAACAATATTTTCAAAGGGAAAATCTTATTCTCTACCACAGCAGCTGTTCTCCAGCTATAGTTAAAGCCACCGAGCCATACAATGTCCCAATTAATCAAGGAGACAACTGATTTTAATGTGATTCAATAGTGGAAGTAGTGCTCAAAGTAAGACCCACTTACTTATTACCTTATTTAAAATAAGAGAATTTTACCTGCAATGGCACCATTGAAATACAATTTAAGTCTATGCAGTTTTCGGTAATAAGTAGGAAAAAAAAAATAATCTCCTTTTTGCATTTCTGCAGTTGAAATGGCACTTTTGGTTCCTTAACTGTGGAAAAAAATAATTTTAACCCAGAGCAAGACTGGCCACTCTGATTTGTGCTACCTGGGTGCCTAAGAGCACAGAACAAAGACGCTGAGAAAACCCCACCACCACCACTCCATGTGTGCAACTCCACAACAGTAAATCTTAAAATGCACTTGTTAAAATATTGCTCCCTCTCCCATTAGTCCTGAAGCCAAAGCAATTCAGATACCTTGATGCCTCCCTGATGTGTCATTTGTTCCCTGGTGCTCTGCAGGAAATTGCACAGTAGGTTCAGGAGAGGAGCTCTTTGGCTTTGAGGCTGCGCACCAAGTTAGAGCAAGTAATTCTTTTGTTGCATGAGGAAGCTACTGCACAGAGGAAAGCAGGTAATTTCCATGTAAAAGAACTGAAATAACTAGATTACTTCTTTCTTTTCTGTGGGACTTGTGCCTCCTTCCTGTTTTGAAAGCCAAAACAGAAGATTGGCACATCCACCTCAAACATGTTATCAATTATCTCTTTAGAACCACTTGCTAAGAAGCTTTCTTATTTCTCCCCTCTGGTTACTGCTGTTATGAGAGCCTGGTTTTCCCTTCCAAAGCAATTCCCCAAGAGCAGAATTAAAATGGAAGGCCGTACTGCACCCGTACTGCACACAGAGAACTCTTCTCTCTGCTGGCTGAACAGAGCCCTGCTACCTGCCTGTCTGGCAGAGTAAAGTGGAAAGAATGGGCACTGGAACAGAGTACAGAATGCCATTACCCGCACTCATCAACTCCTGCAGAAGCAAGGCTTTCCCTGACATTACGAGTCAAAGGGTACATACACGTGTAATTACAGCTATCCATTTTCAGCATTCTAGGATGAATGCATCTGCTATCTTTGTGTACAGAGTATGCTAGCTTGGCTTTCACCCGTTCATTTTAGTAGTGCCAAAAGGATACAGCCCTATGTTTTGCATCAAGAAGCATCTTGCTGTATGTCTGAAATTTGGCTCCTTTGCTTTCTGATGATTTTAGCAGAAAAAATGGTTGAACTCAGAGACCAGTGCACAAGAATGAAAAATATTAAAAAATAGCTTACTTGTAAATAAGGCATACGTATTTGCTGTCATAAAAACAGTAAACACACTGGAAAAGCAAGTTATGTCAACACGTCTCACAAGGTGAAAAGGCAGCCAGGTTTTCCAAACCACTCTGTATCCAAATTTCAGTGCTCATCTGAAACACTTGCTATGTTTCTATATGACTACTTACTAATGAAGGAAGTTGTATTTAGAAGGGTGCCACTTTTGCTGAAGCTCATTCTTTGTGCTGTAAAGTTGGTGTTCAATTTCTGTCTCCCAGCAAGCTCTTTAGCAGCCTGCAAAATTAAGCATGGATTTACTGTCTCATGGGAGATACTGCGTAAGTGAACTTGGGCACAGGAAAATAAAAAGAACAAAGCTCAAACACCTCTGAAAAACCTGCACTCGTAACATTGCTCTGCCAAATGCAACTCCCAGAGGAACCTGCGCTGAAAGAACAGAAGAAAAAAAACCAGAACTGTCACCCACCAGTGGAACTGTTTTGCAGGGAAAGAAAAAGAGGAGATAAGTGGAGTTCCCTGATTGCTCTCGTCTGGGAGCATGCACTGTGCCAGCTCCCATATGCACCCTACCAGGAAGCAGAGAATTCGCCCGCCTGCCTATCTCCAGTAGCGGCTGGGGAGTTAGGACTGTCTGCACCTGTCTGCACGCATTTTGCACCACTGATGGGTACGAGCCCCTCGAGCTGCGTACGGTACCAAGCAGCAGGAGGACCAATGTAGAAAATTACAGCACCCATGAATTCCAGTATAGCTTAACAATTCTTCTGTGAACTTGTTAGCTAGCTTTACTGAGCATGCTCAAAATCAACAACACAAATGCTTGTAAGGACACTTCATAAGCACAAAAATAGTAGAAACAAAAATCTGTGAACAATCTGAAAGATAGAAAAAAAAAGTGCCTTTTCACAGCAGTTGCTTTAAAAATGCACACAATGGTATAACCTTATTGCTCAAAAAAACTAGTCTGAAATACCAAAATAATTTCCAGAGGTGCTGACAGATTTCAGAAAGGGATATGAAACAGGAAAGCAGAGACAGCACCATTGGTTTCCCTCTTTTCATGATGCACTTATTTAAATTTATATATAGTTATAGATCTGTCATTTTCGTTCTAATTGGCAAAATTTTTCCTATTGATAAATTATTCACAAAGACATTTATTATTTAGATTCTTTAAAAAACTATAAAAAAAGGAACAGTGGACCCTCTCACAATATTTCTATCAGCCCGAACTTAGCTTGTCTCTTATTTTACACATTTGAAGACACTGTCAGCTTAAACTACTGCCTTCTGGGGGGAAGGAAAGCATGTAATAATATTTGCTTTTGGAAAAAAGGTAAACAGCAATTAAATCCTTTTGACATCTGAGCCTTGGCGGCATCCCTGCCGTGAGCAAGGAAGTTATAACAACCAAGGATAGCCTAGGAACAGGCCAATATTCTGCCTAACGTACTTATATAGATTGTGTACCACTACCCTGTAAGGAGCATGCATAACACACAAGAGCACTTACGCTAACTACGCAAACTTACAGGCCATGGCTAAAGCAGCATAATGACACTTCTGAAGTGCAAACACAAAGGACTCCGGTACCTGATGCCATGATTGCGACTTTGTGGCAAACAAAAAAACAAAGCCAACATTTCCTACTCATGCAGCCCCTTAAAACTGTCTGCAAATGTTATTGCCTCAAGGATTTTTTTTTTTACTTTTTTTTTCCAGTCCTCCCCTTGACTGTTAGCTTAATGCGCTGGTCACAGTTTCTGGTTGGTCAAAGAAAAGAGAACTGCAGCCATGCTTGCCTGAAGTTACCGAGCAAAGTTTCCTGACAGCTACTGATGAATTACAGACAGTACTTTTAACTGCTCCCAGACGCTTGTTTCTGTAAAGGTAACACGTTATTGGGCACAGACAGCGTGAGACTGCACTACGTATGTTCATTTGAGAACGTTAATTTGAGAACGTAACGCAATCTGCCGAAACCTACCTGTTCAGGTAAAGAGTTACATGTACAAGTGGTGCATCCACAGGGGTCAGCCTTGTGGGTCGGTACTGGTAGCAGGAGTCCTGGCAGCTTTCAGAAGGGGTGAACACAAATAGTCACCTTGTGTCATAAAACAAAAGGTCAAGCCTATTATAAATTTAAGATGCATAATGGATTGGAATAACATACACTTATCCTAGTTACTTCATGGACAAATAACTTTGAAATAATTTGTAGCAGTGTGTATCTTTAAACTATTTGGAAGGGAGGGGGAGGTCCCTTATAGTATAAATATATTTCACTCCAGCCCACTATATATAAAATCTATTTACTTCCTCAGAAGGTACTCATTTTCAGTAGTATTATGACCAGAATGTTTTAGTATGTTGTGTTTGTATTCTTCAATTGGTGACCACCGTACAGTTACTAGCAGAACATCTCAACTCTGCACCATTTACCCATCACAAACTGCCAAATTGTTTGTGTTTGGTTGTTTTTTTTTCCCTCCTGCTGCTGCTTTTTTTCTTTCTCCTTTCTTTAAAGTGCCCCCGACAGTTTCATCTTTACAATCAGATTTGACCGGTTACAGAGTCCAAGTCCCTATAATATAGCGACTGAAACAATAAATACGGATCTACAAAAACATTCTGGTTATCTTCTATAATTGCAATGAAATATATCACAATATATTATATACCTACACTTATAATACATGCACAAACATGTCTCACATGGACAGACACTACAAAAAAATTATCTTCCCCCTCGAATGCAGAAAAAGTAAGAAAAAGGGATTTTGGTCCAATCCATATGAAGGGTAAAAGAAATCAGAACTGTTAAGTCAGCGGCCCTCTACCCACCTCCCCCAGTAAAATACTGACAACCCCCAACCCCCAGCTGTTTTGGCCAAGTCATGAGAGGGGAACTCTCTATCTTTAGCCTTGACAACAGTTTGAGATCACCTCTTTTGACAGGGCTATTGTCCACGTCCCCCATTCTCTCCAAGTGCACCACATCACGGGTTGGCTGAGCACAGAGCAGCCTACTGGTCATAGGGAGCACCAGCCCCAGGTGACCGACTACCAGTCCCGTGACAGCTTAGTGTTCTGATCCCTTTTGGGAGGTGCAGGGGGTGGCCCCCTCCGTAATGTTGCATAGCCGGATATATGACTGCCCCCGAAGCTGCTTGTCTTTTGCTGGTCAGCCAGGAGCTCTGGTGGGGGTGGCGGCAAGGCCATGTCGTCCATGGTGGTGGTGGGCTCTGCTCTGGACATCCGTGCAGAGGAGAGTGAGCCGTGCCGGGTGATGGATTTCCGCTGCAGCGTCCGGTTGAGGTCTGCCAGGAATCCTGGCTGAACGCTAAGGCTAGACTTGGGGGAGGTGGGCACTTGTGGGCCAGGTGTTGCCGGTGAATCTGTAACTTCTGCCTGTGTCAGCCGAGTGCTGTCGTTCCTCTTAGGACGTGTGGGTGGTGGAGCTTTTTTAACTGATGGTTTTGACCACACCTGAGGCTGGGGGTTGACCACAGCAACTTTTGGAGAAGTGCTGCCTGAGAACACAGATGGTATCTCAACAGGTGGGGGAGGAAGTTCTATTTCAGGCGGCGGTGGTGGAAAGTCTGAATCCGATGGTGGAGAAGGAAATTCAACCATGGGTTCCTTCCCAGATACACCTGGAGCAGGAGCCTTGGCCGGGATCCCTCCCTGTGGAAGGACGATGGGCAAGCTCACAGCAGAGAGATTGAGCTTTCCAGGCTTTGGAGGGGCCACAGGAGGTGATGACTCCTTTGATGGAGACCCCGATGGCTCTGGAGGGTGTGCAAATTTGCTGACAAGGCGGTCCACTGAAGGTCTCTTGGACTCACTGTACTCAGTGGAGCTGGTGGACTTGATGCTGGAGTTCCGCTGAGGTGTTGGAGGCGGTTTCTTTGCTCCAGGACTTGATGTCTTGCTGGTCTTTTTGACTGGAGACCCTGATTTGTCAGGGGGGGGAGAACCTGCAGAGGTAGCTGGGGAAGGAGGCGGAGGAGGAAACACTAAGCTGCTCTCTGGTGGAGGAGGTGGGAAATCTGGTGAGGGAGCAGAGGCAGGCTGCCATTTGGGTTTTGCCTTCACTGCTGGAGGTGACTGGGGTGCCACACTCAACGGAAGAGGCTTCAGTGGCTGGGGCTCAGTGCCAGGTGGGGTGGGAGGAGGTGGGAACTGGCTGACTATCTGCTTCACTACTGATGGCACTGGGGATTGAGGGGATGGGGGAGGCTTCGCTGAAAAACTCTGTTGCTTTGGAAATGTTGGGGGAGGAGCAGGGCCTGGAGGGGCTGGGGGCAGAGGAGACACCTGGGGAGATGTGACACTTGGTTGTTTCTTAATTGCAAGAGGCAAGGGAACTGGCACAGGGGAAGTGATGTGTGAGACCCCCGGTGACGCTGCCTTCCTGCTAGGCTGTGGGGGGAGAGGAGTCATGAGAGGCTTTGGGGGTGCTTGGGGTGGTGGTGGGGCAGGCACAGGGGGAGGAGGCGGTGGCAGTGGTGAGGCAGCAGCTGCCTGACTTATATTTGGTTGAACCTGATGGATTTTGGGAGGGGGTGGCGGAGGCGTGAACTGTGGTATAGAGGGGGCAACGGGTGCTGGCTTCAGCTGTGCCATGGCTGAGCCCGGTGTGGGGGGAGGAGGAGGGGGTGGTGGAGGTGGCATGACTCCATTGGGCGGCACTAGTATCTGAGGCTTACCTGAGGATGGAGGGGGCACGGGGGGCTGCTGTGCAGCAGCAGGGACCTTGGAAAAAGGCCCACCGAGCTGGGCAGCATTCTGCAGCCTGGTGATGGTGCTGTACTTAACAAACATGGCAGCGGGTGAGGCAGCAGATGGGGTGGCCTGGCTGGGGAGTGGAGGTGGGGGGGGGGGGAGGAGGGGGCGGAGGGGGCGGGGGTGGAGGGGGTGGGGGGGGAAGTGGGGGGGATGGCTGCGATGCTGTATAGGGGGTCACGACTTTTGTCTGTGGGGACACAGGAGGTGCAACAGAGACGAAGGGTCGACCTGCAGGCTCCATTCGGGCCTATTGGGAAGGGATTTTTAGTGAAAGTAGAGAGGGAGAAAAAGATAGAGAGAGAGAGAGGGAGGGAGGGAGACAAAGAGATTATGAAGTCAAGATCTAAATGTGCCTATCATTAAAAATTAAGTGGCAAGATTATAACATGCAGGAATATTAGGAAAACTATGCAGCAAGAGATAGTCCTTTATGCTGATGAGCCTGAACTGGTGAGTGAGAATCACCGATCCTCCTGTGAGCAAACTTAATGAATCTAAGCGAACACTGCCCAGAGTGCTCCTGGCCACAACAGATGACACCATGCAGAGCAAGAGCCTGATGGCATCTCTTCACTCAGGAAGACTGGAATCCCTGAGCATCTGGTAAGCCTTCACATTGTTAGCTGAGGCCTTAACACAGCCTAGCATTACAGAGTGCAGAAGTCCTGAACTGCCCTAAAACACATAACGAAGAAGCTCGACGGAGGAATACGTCTGAGATCCTTCCATTCCACATGGACATCTGACATCAAATGCTGGCAAGGAAAGCAAAACAAAACAAAACAAACAAACAACAATAAAAACAAAAAAGCCACAAAAATTAAAAACAAAAAACAATAAAAAACAAAAACATAACAAAACAAAAACCAAAAACAATAAAAACAAAAACACAACAAAAAACAAAAGACCCAATAAAACAAGAAAAAAACAAAAACTAAAAACATAACAAACAAAAATTAAAAACATTAACAAAACAAAAAGATCAAAAACAACAAAAAGGAAAAAAACATAAAAAACAACAAAACCAAAATAAAAAAAACAAAAAACTAAAACAAAACAAAAAAATACCCCAAAAAACAAAAGAACCCAAAACAAAAAAAAAAATAAAAAACCAAAACCCCCCGAAAAAAAAAAAAGCATAAGGAAATAAAAACAAAACAAAAAAAAAAAAAAACAACAAAAATAAAACGCTCCCAAAAAAAATCAAATGAATAGACCAAAACCAAAACCAAAAAAACCAAAAACCAACCAAAAAAAAATCAAAAAACAGAAAAACTCAAACAATAAAAACGTAAAAACAAAAAACAAAAATGCAAAATAAAAAAACAGAAACAAGAAAACAAAATATACAAAAACCATAAAAACAAAAGAAGCCTAGAAACAAGAAAAAGGAAAACCGAAAAACAAAAACAAACTAAAAAAAAAACAAAAACAACAAACAAAATTAAAAAAACCCACAAAAACAAAAAAGCCAAAAACAAGAAAATAGAAGAAACAAACAAACAAAATCTAAAACAAAAAACAATAAAAAAACAACAAACCAAAATCAATAAAAATATAGATACTAATCTAAAAACAAAAACAAGAAATAAAACGAAAAGGAAAAAACAACAAAAAATAAAAAAAAACAAAAAACAATAAAAATCAATAAAAAAACAGAAAAACAAAGACAAAAACAACAAAAAACAAAAAGCAATAAAACAAAAAACAAAAAGCCTATAAAAATAAAAAATAAAAAATAAAAAAACAAAACAAGAAACAAAAAATACCCGAAAACAAAAAATACAAAAAAACCCAAAACCAGAAAAAACAAAAAATACCAAAAACAAAACAAAAAAACCCCAAACAATAAAAAACAATAAAAATAAAAAGTAAAACTAAAAGACAAAAAACAACAAAAAACAAAAGCTGAAAAACAAAAAAACAACAAAAAAGAAACAAAAAATACATTAAAAAAACGAAGAACAAAAAACAACAAAAAACCTGGAACAAAATAACAAAAAACAAAAAAAAAAGAAAAAAGAAAAAACATTAAAAAACCAAAAACAAACAAAACCCCAAAGCACAAAAAACAAAAAAAAAAATAAAAAAAGAAAAAAAGCAATAAGAAACAAGAAACAAAAAACAAAAACAACAAAAACCAAAAAACAAATACAGAAAAAAACAGAAAAAAGAAAAAAAAACAAAAAGCCTAAAAAAATCAAAAACAAAAAAATTAAAATACAACAAAATAAAACAAAAACAAAAAAATCAAAATAATTTGTGAAAAATAAAAAAAACGTTTAAAAAAACAATAAAAACCATAAAAACATAGAACAAAACAAAAACAAAAAAAACCACAAAAAAATCAAAAAGCAAAAAACCCCAAATAAAAAAATTTAAAAAAACAAACGAAAAAAATACAAAAACAAAAAATATAAATAAAATAAATAAAAATAAAAAACAACAAGAAACAAAATCAAATGCACCCCAAAACAAAAAAGCAAAAAAACCACAAAAACCCAAAAACATAAAAAAACAAAAATAGCAAAAAATACAAAAAACAAAAAAAAAAATCAAAAAAAGAAACAGATCAGAAAACATTAAAAATCCATTTAAAAAAAATAAAAAAGCTCAACAAAAAACAAACAAAAACCCCAAAACAAAAAAACATTAAAAAAACAAAAATAACAAAAAAATAAAAAAACGAAAAAAAAAACCAAAAAACCTCAAAGGCAATAAAAACATAAAAAACAAAAAATTAAACAAAACAAAAACATCTAAAATAAAAAAACTAAAATAGCAAAATCAAGAAAAAAAAAAACTTAAAAATACAGAAAGACAAACAAAAAAACCCCAAAACATACAAAAAATCTAAAAATAAAATATAAAATAAATAAAATAATATAATAATAATAATAAATATAATAATAATAATAATATATAAACCGAAATATAAATATAATAAGTATAATAATAAATATAAATATAAATATTATAATATTATTATTTATAAATATAATTAATATAAATATAAATATAATAATTATAATAATAAAAATAATAAAATAATATAAAATAAAAACAAAGAAATAAAAAACAACAAAGCAAAAAAAAAAAAACCAAAAAAACAAAAAACCCCAAGAAGACAGAAGGAAAAACAAAAAATCTATAACAAAATCTAAAACAAAAAACAATTAAAAAACCAAAAAGCAACAAAAATATAGAAACTAGATAAAAAACAATCAAAAATTAAAAAACAAAAACAATAAAAACAAAAAACTCCAAAAACAACAAAAAACAAAAAAGAAAAAAAAAAACATAAAGAAAAAAATAAAAACCAAATTAAAAAAAAAGAAAAAAAAAGAAAAAAATCAAAAGTAAAAAACAAAGCGAATACAAAAAACCAAAAAGCATACAGGAACAACAGAAAAACAAAATAATAAAATAAACTATAAAAAATACAAAAAAAAGGAAGAAAGAAAACAAAAATCATCGAAAAACAAAAACAAATAATGAAAAGCATAAAGAATTAAAAAAAAACAGATCAAAACAAATACAACAAAAAAACGAAAAACAACAAAAATACCCCCCCAAAAAAAGAAAAAAAAGCAATAAACCAAAAAAAAGAAAAAAAGGAAAAAAGAACAAAGCAATAAAAACATAAAAACAAAGAAAAAAACGAAATAAAAAAACAATAACTAAAATTATTAAAAAACTGAAAAAAGAAATAAAACAAAAAATACCATGAAAAAAAAACAACACTAGAAACAACAAAAACAACACTAAAAACAAAAACAAAAAAACAAAAAAACAAAAAATAAAAAGCCAAAAAGAAAAAAACAAAAAAAATTCAAAATAGAAAAAAAAAGCTTTAAACAAGAAAATAGAAGAAACAAAAAACAAAAAAATCTAAAACAAAAAACAAAAACAATAACAAAAAAACAAAAAACAACAAAAATACTGAAAGTAAACTAAAAAAACAAAAACAAAAAATAAAAACAAAAAAAAAACAAAAAAAAGAAAAGAGAAAAAACAACAGAAAACCAAGAGCAATAAAAAAAACTATAAAAACAAACAATAGAAATCCAAAAAAAAAAACAATAAACCCCAAAGCCAGAAAAACAAACAAACAAACAAAAAAAAAAAACGAGAAGAAGAAAACAAAACACCCCAAAACAATAAAAATCAATTAAAATCCAAAAGAAAAACAAAGAGTAAAATCAACAAGGAACCAAAAGGAAAAAAACCCCAAAACACCAAAAATAAAAAACTGAACCAATAAATACATTAAAAAACAAAAAAGAACAAAAAGCCTAAAAGAAAAAAAAAAAAAAGAGGAAAAAAAAACATTAAAAAACCAAAAGCAGAAAACAAAAACTACACAAAAAAAACAAAATCAAAAACAAAAAACTCAAAACAATAAACGAAGAAAAAAAACAAAAAAGTAAAAAACAAAAAAAAGCAAACAAAAAATATGTAAAAGAAAAACAAATATTCCCAAACAAAAAAACCAAAAAAAATCATAAACAAAAACAAAAAGCACAAAAGCCAAATTTTCATAAAAATCATAAAAAACAAAAACAAACAAAATTAACCCCCCCAAAAAAAAACTAAAAGCAAAAAAGAAAAAATAAAAAACAAACAAAATTGAAAACAACAAAAACCAAGAAAACAGAAGGATAAACAAAAAAATCTAAAACAAAAATAAAAAGAACCAAAAAGCAACAAAAATATAGAAACTAAACAAAAAACAATCAAAAATAAAGAACAAATACAATTAAAAAAAATGCACCAGAAACAACGAAAAATGAAACTACAGGGAAAGACCAAATGGGAAGAAAAAAACAAAAAGACAAAAGTAAACAAAAAACAAATAAAAAGCCCCCAAAAATAAAAAGAAAAAAAAAACAAAAAAAATCAAAAACAGAAACAAAACAACAAAAAAGGAAATTACTAAAAAAAATAATAAAGAAAAGAACAATAAAAGAAAAAAATCAAAAACAAAAAACACAAAAAACAAGAACAAACAGTAAAACAAGAAGTACAAAAAGAAAAACAACAAAACTATGAAAAACAAAAACCCAAAACATAAAAACAAAAAAAAATCAAAGAGAAAAAACATTTTAAAAAACAGAAAAATTCAAAAACCAAAAAAAAAACAACTCAAAACCTATAAAAAATGAAAAACAAAACCAACAAAAAACAAAAAAAAGAATTACAAAAGAACAAAAGGTAAAAAGACAAAAAGAAACAAAATTCAAAAACATAAAACCAAAACCAACAAAAAAACAAAACAGAAAAAATCCAAAAAATAAGCGAAAAGAAAAACTGAAAAAGCAAAAAAAAAAACCCAAAAATAAAAAGAAACAAAAATAAAAAAACAAAAACCAGAAAAAAGAACCAAGAAAGCAGAAAACAATTGAAAAACAAAAGAAAAAGAACAGAAAACAACAAAAATCAAACAGAAAGAAAATAAGACAAAAACAAGAATCTAAATAAAAAAAAAAACACAACATAAAAAACCCCAAAACAACAAAGGACCAAAAAGAGAAAAAAATAAAAAAAGGAAAAACAAAAAAAAGATCATATCCAGAAAAATCAAACCCAAAATGAACAGGAAAACAAAATCAAAATTAAAAAAAAAAAAAAAAAAAAAAAAAACAAACCCAAAAATAACAGAAAACCAGAAACAAACAAAAAAAGCAAAGAAAATCAAAAATAAAAAACAAATAAAACCAAAAACATAAAAATAAAAACAAGAAAAACAGACAAATGCCAAGAAAAACAGAAACAAAAACCAGAAACCGAAAAGAAAAAACAGAACAATAAGAAAAATCAAAATGAAGGAACAAGAACAAAAAAAAAATAAAAAAAATCAAGAACAAAATTAAATAAAATCAAGGTCAAAAACAAAACAAAAAGAAAAAAACAATACAAGAAAAACAAAACAAAAACCACAGAGCTAAAGCAAAAAGGAAAACCAAAAGAAAAAAAAACACAGAAAACAACAAAAAGCAACAAAAAACAAAGCAAAAAGCAAAAAACAAAAAGCAAAACCCAAAATCCAACAACATGAGACACAGCAGGAAAACAAAAAGCAAAAAACAAAAAAACCCTAAAAAGCAAAACAAAAAAGAAAAGAAAAAACAAAGCAAAAAAACAAAACAGAAAAATAAAAACTTAAAAACAAAGCCAAAAACCAAAACAAAACAAAAATGAAAAACAAAAACAAAAAAATCAAAAAGTAAAACAATATAAATAAAATACCAAAAGAAACAAACAAAAAACGAACATGACAGCAAACCCAAAGCAGAAATGCTAAACACAGAACAAAAGCAAAAAGCACAAGCAAACAAAACGGGCTGGTTTCCCAGTAGGGAATTTGCATTTCCCCGCAGGAGAGCAGAGCGACGCTGAGTTTGGAGCAGAAGAGCCCGGCCCGGCAGCTCTGCTGGTACTCAGAAGAAAGACAGTGCGGGAACTGACCAAGGGAGCAGCATGGAGAGCAGCAGGCAATCATCTGTGATCTGCTCTGTGGCTTTTGTTCTTATTTTATTTATTAAATCGTTTCTCTATGTCTGTAATCCTGTGTTGTTATTACCAATGAAAAAGACAATATCTGAGTTGATCGGAACTACAGCTACCCAGCACAAAGTGGTTTTGCTACAAGCCACGTTGTCACCTTCACAGTGCACAGCATAAAATCATGCATTAGAAATGCAATACCAATGTGGCAACCAACACACTCAGTACCAACACTTCTCTGCTAGATATCTTGCCCAAAGTTTGCCCAATTGCGCTCATTTGTGCTGCATAGGTTTGTTTACAGTTGTTTTAAACACAGGCGCACCGTTTCTAGATGCACAGGGATAACACAAAAATACCAGGGTAAGAAACAATAAGCAGTAATTTGCAACAAACACGAGGTGTGCCTCTACCCGTCATATTAAGCTCATAGGAACAGTGTATGATGTGCTGGAGCTACAGCAGTGTGTTCACACAAGCAAGGGCAGATCTGGATCTCTTGCACATTGTTAGTCTGCTATTACCATTCTCCCAGTCACTCAAGTTAATGTATTTTCAAGTAGCAGCCCCTGACCTTAATTCTGCCCTGTATAAGGCACCACGGGTGTGCTGACCTTAGCTGTGCTGAGCTTCGCTTTTGATACCTGGGACAGCAAAAGGCAACAGGAAAAATAAAAGCAGCATAAAACAGATAGGGAGAGTGAGGCATAAGAGAACAGCTATCTCTGAACAGCAAGATCTTAGAGAATCTGAACCAGGAACTGTCCCTCGTGCCTTGTCACATACAGCACACACAGCCCTCATTTGGACACTGTCTGTAGCACCGCATTTGAAATAACATTCTCAAAGTCTAACATTGCTCACAGCCCAGCTGTGATAATGCGTGCAGCTGAACACAGCATTCCTTAGGCAGAGCAGTCTTCCAAAATAGGAACTGCTCCGACTACTGGCATTTTGGGAAAGGTGGCTTTTTAAATCTTAGGTTTAAATCCTCTCATCCACTGAAGACGGTCATTTTCACAGTGAGCAAATTAAACACAATGGGAAAGGTTACTGTATCAGGATGGCAATCTGTTCCCACTCCCACAATAAGCAAATTACATTTCCACAATCAGAAAAAATATACTTTGCTTACAGGAAAACCTGGAAACAGATTGCTGTCCTTGTGTATCCTTATTGCGAGGTGATGCCCTACGTATCTTAAAAACAACTTACTGCATTGCATACTATCTCAGTTCATATTTCTATCATATATCATCATGGCTATCTGGAAATCCCAGAAATCCCATAAAAATAACAGTAACTACTGTTTCAAACAATAACCTGCACAGGTTAAAAAAGACAGCACTGCAGTTTTACTTAAGATAGATTTGTGACCAATTTACTCAGAAATTTCTTGGCATGGTTTCAAATTATAATTTTACAAGGTTAATTTCATTTGGGTTCTTTGCATGTTTGAGGGCGATCCATTCACCTGCACTATGTGTGCAGAAGAGAAACACACCTTCTAGTGAATTTGTGCACAGAGAGGAATTAGAATTGATGAAAGCTTGAAACATGGATGGCTCTTAATAGGGAGCAGTTTGAATATTTTATTTGTAAAAATGCTTGAATTGGATAACAAAAGTTAGCGGGGTTTATTTAAATGAGCAATAGCCAGTGGTGCTACGGACTGGATAAGAACAGCGGTGATCCACAGTGCTAAAAGTCAATTTTTCCCCAGCATTTCATAGAGAGCAGAAGCAAGATCTCATATGCAAACCAGAACTTCAGAAAACAGCAACATTACAGTCTCAGAGCAGTACTCTTCCACCTCTGTAGGATAATATGCTCAATAGACTCACGTGCCCTGTCTTTTTGATCTGCCCAGCCCCTGCACAAATGATGCATCCTGTACACATACACAAGCCATCTGCTGATGAACATGCAGCAGGCTTTGCACGCATGCAACAGAAACAAAATCTGGCTCCCAACTTAGCGAGCTCCGTTCCCGAGCCGAGTAACGCTTTGCTCTTACAGTCAGATAATTTCCGAGCCCGCAGACACTGCAGAAAATTTTCAAGTCTCACATAATCCAGCCTAGTCAGTTTTCACATTGTGCCACCTGTTCTTTTCCATTTGTACACATGATGCTGTGCCTTATTTCTAGTTGTACCTGATGCACCAATGTCAGGTGCAGTGACTCACAGTTTTCTTTTTTAAAATGTGCTTCTTTACCCTGAGCCTACAGGCTGGGAAAGTCTCTGGACTTTAAAGATGTGGCTAGTTAACAGAAGAAAACCTGAGTGAATTCATTTCATTCATTAGCTTTTAACAGCTGATCTTTTTATTTGTTCTTTATACAACTCTAATTAATATGATTATTGTGAAGGGCTGCTGCATGCCTTCAAAGACCAAAAGGCTTCTGTGCACACCAATATAAACAAGCACAGAAGGTTCTGTGATTCCCTGAAAAAGTGATTCCTGAAAAAAAGCCCCAAACCAACCACATGGCAGTGTATGTAAATAACAGAGTAAAAACAGACAAAGAGAATAACCCATCCCCACTCCAGACAGAGGTGGAAGAGGAAACACTCTGTTTTGTGCATTTTGTTGTGTGTTGATTCTCAAACTAAAGTCTTCTTGTTACCTTGCTGGATTCCTCCAGTTGTGTGCCTCGCTTCCAGGCCTCAGAGAACATGGAGCTGACAATACTTTGGGAACGAACGTGTCCAGTTGGCTGGGTGTCAGAGACTCCACTGTCGGACTGATTAGAATGATTTGATTGAGATTCTGTTTAAAAGAGAGGGAAGAAACAGCATATGTTTCTGAATATAAGAGTAAAGCCACCGTGCTTATAATGGAACTCCATGTGACATTTACTGGTCACACCTGTCAAACATCTAATTCCAACAAATGACACACTTCCCTCAAACTACTCTGTATGTCCCCACTCACAGCCAGCCCACTGAAAACTGCTGTCTGGACAACAAAACTGAATAACAGAACATATTTATGCTCTGTTATGCAGGCCCCAGAAGCAGAATCACTACTTTGAACCTCTGAAGAAATGGTCTCGATTTCTGTCTTTGGGCAGTGGCTATTTCCCAATTGACAATTTAAACTATGACAGTCAACAAAGCCTTCTGCAGCATTAAAGCACAGAGCTGGATTTTTCTTTATATCAAATACATGAAGATAGAGACATCACAAATATGAAAGAAAGCTTCCTTTTTTCAGTATCAGAACAACACACTTCTGGAGTTGAATACAAAGTACTACATGTTCTGAAAACTCACCACTGCAAGTAATGTAAAACACATTTTGAGATTAATAGTCCATACCCCCTCAAGTAGCTTCCCTTGCAGTCTCCAAGTATTTGGTAATGAAAAAAAGTAATTAAATACTTCTATTAAGAGACAAGGCACATAATTACCTGGCAAACTAGATGAGCTGGAGCCTGACTTGATACTGGAGCTGGACAAGGAAGTCCAGTCATATGCCGATTCTGTTCTCTTTAGTGCATCTTGATAGTTCATATACAGCTGCTTCCCATACTAAGTGAAATGACAAACAAATGTAACTACTATACAGATTTAACCCTTTTCAGCCTGTTGATCTTCACCTTTGCCTTTCCTGTTCCACTTTTTCCACCCTCAGAAAAAGGATAAACATCCAGAGACAAAAAAGCACATTCTCTGTGAAGGATTTCACATGGAATCAATTCAGTGCAAATTTCATTTTGATTTACTTTACAGCAGTGGCAGCTTCCTCCCCACAAACTTTTGCATTTTTATTAATGAATTGCTAAAAGAAATAAATGTTTATGCTAGAACAGACAGCATCAAACTAGCTAGATAAATGCAAGAAATGGGCCAGTGAATACACTAACACAACCTGCAGATCTTAGAAAACAATTACGCCAAACAAAGTCTTTTCCCCACAAGCCTTCTTTTTAAAGTCTATTAAGGGAGTTGGCTAAAATAAAGCCAAGATATCAGTTTTGTCATTTGACAAATAGGCATATCAGAAATAGAAGGAAAAGGTTTGCTTTCTTTCTAGAGAATTAAACATGTAAGAAGACCTTATAGTTGACATTCAAAACAGTTAAGCTAGGTTTAGCATGTGTTTTGCCAAATGAATGTAAATAGCTTCATACAGACCATGACAACTATGGAAGACTGGCTAGAGCTTGTTACCTTAGCGATGCGGATGCCATTGATCCATTGGTGTAGAGTTCTTACATCATCACAGCAAAGGTACTTGATATACTGGGATTTCTTCTGGATCTGAGGATGCTGCACGAAAACATTAACCATTACCACTATTTCAGTAGGTAGGAAAGTAAGGAGAGTTATTTAACTGCTATGGTTTATAAAGGCAAATTTACTGCTGGAAGCTCTTGAATGGTAGTGCACATTTACTTACAAATATTTGAAAGCATTCCAGACGGTAGGGGGAGCTGTTTTACAAGCGATTGGCAGCATGGCTAGTGAGCATTGACTGCAGGCATCCACCTGTCAGTGGGCCCAACACGTTTCCCCCCTCTGTTAGAAGAGGAAATGCTTTTTTCACATCACAGATCGGCAGCCACACACTCCAGGCACAACAACCATTTTAACGTATTGACATACCCAGCACCACATGAGACAAGATAATAAAAGTTAGAAGGAAATGTTAAGTTTAACTGTAACTATCTTGTTACTTGCACCATTTTCAAATTCATGAAAGTACTTGCTGTGCACATACAGTGAAAATATTCGAATAGCTTTGTAGCTGGCTGCCTTGCAAGAACTAACACTACTTTGAACAATGTGTGAGAGTTAAGGGAGGTTTTTGAGTGTTTTTTGTTGTTTTTTTTTTGTAGGGGCAGGTAGAGACAGGAGGATGGGAAATGGTTTCAAACCAGAAGAGGGCAGATTTAGACTAGATATCAAGAAGAAGTTCTTTACTGTGAGGGTGGTGAGACACTGGAACAGGCTGCCCAGAGAGGTTGTGGATGCCCCTCCCTGGAAGCATTCAAGGCCAGAATGGATGGGGCTGTGAGCAGCCTGGTCTAGAGGGAGGTGTCCCTGCCTATAACAGGGGGAGGTTGGAACCAGATGATCTTAAAGGTCCCTTTCAACCCAAACCACACTATGATTCTATTAAATTGATGCAATGTATAATAACCAAAAGCACTAATGTATTAATAATCCAACCGTTTAATATTAGGGCATTGATTTTATAATGTTTTTTTTTATTCATACTTCTATTTGTCTTTACACTAAGATGTTTCTTCCTCTATAGCATCCCTGCCTCCCCAGGTTGGGCAATATGGGTAGGCTTGACACTAACACCAATTTCTGCACAACTCTGAACCTGTGGTCTGGGAAGACAGGAATACCCTGATATTAGTGTTTGAAAGAGCACTGATCTACTTAATCTGCATTGCTGTAAGGCAGCTACCAAAGATTTTGGTGTTGGAACAAAAAGAACAGTTAAATAGTCTAGGAGTCATCAGTCTGGCAATTTGGAGCACTATGAAAATATCAACGAAGCCACGAGGAGCACAGAGAACAGGCAACAACTATCCCCTTACCTTCAGTACTAAGCAGTAGTCTGTGGGAGCTTTGTATTTGTTCCGATAGTCCTGCCCATAGTAAACGTTGACATGATCCAGCTGTAGAAAGCACACGAGATCCCGCGAGACCTATTAAGTGCAAAGATACTAATTTACAAAATGTCTATGTAAGAAAACCACAAACACTGAAAAAGAAACCATTCTGATGTTACGACTCCATATTCCTTTAAAATAGCATACCTTTGCCTTCCCCTTAGGAACATAGTAGATTCCTGAAGCTCGAAGAAGAAAGTAACGTTTCTTCCAAGACTTCTTACCATCCTCTTTCAGCCACAGAACTCCTTCAATTTCTGGCACAGTTACAGAACTTCCACAGAAACATTCCTGTAGATAAAAAACTGTGGTTTGGAAAGTGACAGAACGAGAACATACAGCATGCAGTGTTTTGTTTTGCTTTTTACCAAGACTGAAAATCTGTACCTAAGGAATGCACACGTAATAAGGAGAGTTCTTTCTCTGCAATAGGATCAAGTGGAAGCTCACACTTCAGCATAGGTACATCTCTACAAAAATGTCACAAAATCTTTCTGCTTTCAGCTTATGAATGCTACAATTTATTGTTTGATCTATTTGTTCCACTCTTCCTTCTTTGTTGCCCTTAGTTCTGTAAATCGCTTTATGTGTTCAATATTAAATAACTTCCTTTTCTTCATTCACTTTTCAAATCCAATTTTTAGTGGTTTGTTTGAAAATGTCATTTAAATTGTTTTTAACTACTTTGCTTACTAATAAAACTTAAGATACCAACGTGGACCAGTCATGAACCAATGCTCATACACAGTAACCACTTGGAGGGTGCTTAACAAAAAAAATCTCAGGTCAACAGATAAGCAGTAGTTCTCCAGATTTCAGCTGTACTTAACCACCATTACAGGTAACCTCATTTCGGTTGTCAAACAAAATAAAGACACATTTCAGGTAACTTACTTTATATGAAATACAGTGACATTAAAATAGTTTTCTCAAATGTAACATATTCCATTTTCCCAGATCTATTTTCAGATCCACCCATTATGTTCAATAACCACAAAGTTTTAGAGTTCAGTTTCAAATGCTGATGTTCTTTTTGTTTTGGCAGTCTCACCTCCAGCAGCACCTCTTTATTTCTGTCTGCCATCTCAGAGGTTTCTTTTTTCCCCAGAAGATAGTTCTGTAACAAGAGAGAGGTCAGTGTTTCTACAGCCATTCTGAAGTAAAGCCAAATAACATTTCTCATCTGCATTTCTGTAGGAGTAAGAAGAAAGGCGGCACTGAGACCATTTTTATAAACATACAAGCATCAAAATAGAAATACTGAAATGAACGCTAACAGAAGTATTAAGAAATTGCCATCAGACATACACATACATACATTCAACATAAACCTCAGACTTACCTGGGGATTCTTAAAAAGTGCATATTTCTCTATCCGTTCCACAAACATTAGTTTGTTTTGACTGTCTCTTGTCCAATTGAGAAGATTTTCAACTAAATTTTCATGATCTTCAAAGATCCTTTCTGCAGCAATAATAGAAGAGCAAACATTTTCATCTGTCACTTTCTGTGAAATAAGCTACACTGCAGTTTCATCTGGGAGACAAGGCATGTATGGGAAGAAACTGCACTTCAAGACCTACTAAAATGGGGAAGAAATTTACAACACAAACAAACTAAAAAGAACTCGGTGAACATGCAGAAGTGCTAAGCTTAATTTGACATACACACACAAACACACACACACATACACACACACACTCAGTATTCTCACTTCTCTCCATTCAGGTTCATGTTCCCATCAGTATAATAAGCCTGAGTAACCCATTTTTTGAACTTGACAAAGCTAACAGTCCCACGTGAATACAACAGACTCAAGTAACACTATCTGAAATGTTATAAGAACAAATAAAGAAAGCAATCACATTTATATGCACTTTAGTTAACAAAGCGCTTAGAGGAGGTTATTAGGTGGCTTTTTCAGCATTAATTTTCTATCAACATCCCCAGTTGCTAAAACCTGTAAAGTGTCACAAAAAAAAAAAAAAGAAAAAAATGAAAGAAAAGAAAAAAAAAGACAAAAAAAGAACAAAAAAGAACAAAAAATAAAAAAAAGAAAAAAAAGAAAGAAAAGAAAAAAAGAAAAAAAAGAAAAAAAGAAAAAAAGAAAAAAAAGAAAAAAAAAGAAAGAAAAAAAAGAAAGAAAAGAGAAAAAAGAAAAAAAAGAAAAAAAAAGAAAAAAAAGAAAAAAAAGAAAAAAAGAAAAAAAAAGAAAAAAAAGAAAAAAGAAAGAAAAGAAAAAAAAGAAAAAAAGAAAAAAAGAAAAAAAAGAAAGAAAAGAAAAAAAAGAAAAAAAAGAAAAAAAGGAAAAAAGAAAAAAAAGAAAAAAAAGAAAGAAAAAAAAGAAAGAAAAGAGAAAAAAGAAAAAAAAGAAAAAAAAGAAAAAAAGAAAAAAAGAAAAAAAGAAAAAAAAGAAAAAAAGAAAAAAAGAAAAAAAAGAAAAAAGGAAAAAAAAAGAAAAAAAAAGAAAAAAAAGAAAAAAAATAAAAAAGAACGAAAAAAGAACAAAAAAGAACAAAAAAAGAAAAAAAAGAAAAAAAAAAAGGAAAAAAAAGAAAAAAGAAAGAAAAGAAAAAAAAGAAAAAAAGAAAAAAAGAAAAAAAAAGAAAAAAGAAAAAAAAAGAAAAAAAAGAAAAAACGAAAAAAAGAAAAAAAGAAAAAAAGAACGAAAAAAGAAAAAAAAGAAAAACGAAAAAAAGAAAAAAAGAAAAAGAAAGAAAAGAAAAAAAAGAACAAAAAAGAACAAAAAAGAAAAAAATAGAAAAAAAGAAAAAAAAGAAAAAAAAAGAAAAAAAAGAAAAAAAAGAAAAAAAGAACAAAAAAAGAAAAAAATTAAAAAAAGAACAAAAAAGAAAAAAAAAGAACAAAAAAGAAAAAATAGAAAAAAAGAAAAAAAAGAAAAAAAAGAAAAAAGAAAGAAAAGAAAAAAAAGAAAAAAGAAAAAAGGAAAAAAGAAAAAAAGAAAAAAAGAAAAAAAGAAAGAAAAGAAAAAAAAGAAAAAAGAAAGAAAAGAAAAAAAAGAAAAAAGAAAAAAAGAAAAAAAGAAAAAAAGAAAAAAAGAAAAAAAGAAAAAAAAGAAAAAAAGAAAAAAGGAAAAAAGAAAAAAAAGAAAAAAAGAAAAAAAGAAAAAAAGAAAAAAAAAGAAAGAAAAGAAAAAAAGAAAAAAAAGAAAAAAAAGAAAAAAAAGAAAAAACAAAAAGAACAAAAAAACAAGAAAAAAAAGAAAGAAAAGAAAAAAAGAAAAAAAAAGAAAAAAAAGAAAAAAAGAACAAAAAAGAAAAAATAGAAAAAAAAGAAAATAAAAGAAAAAAAAGAAAAAAAAGAAAAACGAAAAAAAGAAAAAAAGAAAAAAAAGAAAGAAAAGAAAAAAATGAAAAAGAACAAAAAAGAACAAAAAAGAAAAAAATAGAAAAAAAAAAGAAAAAGGAAAAAAAAAGAAAAAAAAGAAAAAAAGAGAAAAAAAAGAAAAAAAAAGAAAAAAAAAGAAAGAAAAGAAAAAAAAAAAAGATGATTAGAGTGAAAACAAAATGTTTCTGTGTTTCTGAAAGGTAGAATAACCACAGTTAGTAAGGGTACAGTAGAAGACTTTGTAACTCTCTGTTGGAAGTTATCACCAGTATGGGACACTGACAATCAGCAAAAAGGAAAAAAGGAACTTTTAAAAAAGAGGAAAGTTGACTGATCAGATAATAGAGGAACAGCACAGGAAGTTAATAAGGTCTGGGTGAGACCTTTAAGATTTGTAGGGTAACGAGTTATCCTCTAACAGACTTTCTTGTATGGAGAGATTTTTTAATTCCTTGTCTCACTCTTACATGAAGAACACATCAAAACCACGAGGTTCAGTGACTAGACATTACTATAATTCTTCTACCAAGCCTTCAAATTTGGACATTGTTTTAATACCAAGGAAGAAAACATCCCCACGTCCATTTGAAACACTGTGTAGTAAAGTTCATGCAGAATTGAAGTCTGACTAACAAATCCACAACAATGAAACAAAATTCCTAGCACTGGCTAATAAATACTATGAAGTTAAGAATGTAAATGATTCTGAAGACACAGATATGCATAAGCATCACACAGCAATAGATAAGAATTATAACATCTATAAATAAATTACTTACCCATCTGCAACTCAGAGATGGTTTCCACCAATGACCAGTCCAAACTATAACCACAATGTGATTTGTCCATCAGATTGTCTAATACTTGTCTCACTGTCTGCCTCTCATCCACCATCATTGTTTTTGAGCTGTCATCAGACATGTGGACTCTGATCACCAACTATTGAGCAGAAAATCAGAAGAACATGAAGAGGTTCAACTTACCACATTTTCTTCATTTCAAATAAAAATGTACTTTTTAAGATGTTGTTCCTTTATCTAAAATTTTGATAAATAACATAAAACATAAAGATCATTCAACGTTCTCCTCAAAACGTAAAAATCCATAAATGATAGTTTTTCTCAGAGAAACTTATTATACTGCTTACAAAGGCAAATAATGGTCTTCCCAATATAAAGTGCACATACTTCAATTGTGCAATTAGGAAAAAAACAACCCTTCTGCTAAAGTGTCCTGATCTGATTAATAAAATATCAGTGTGACAATTTTCTCACCGGTGCAGGTGGCACAAGCACAGATCAAGAACTGCTTTGTCCCTGTTTAGTAAAAATGTTGATCATACATGCAGCATACCTATACTAAATCTTCTTTTCCTGAAGACATTAAGCATTAGTGTAAAACAAATCTACTTTTAAAACACAGGGGCTTTTCAGAGTCCACTTTAAAGAGGTCACTGCCCAGAAAGAAAAATGCAGTTATTTTTCAATTAATAAAAAATAAAATCCAAAGTCAATCAATTTTTCTTGCCAATCATTACGCTGCTTGCTTCCTGTTTACTCCTTGCTCAGCTGCAAAAGTTAAAACGCAGTAATTGTAATACATTAGTACTACTAATTTTTAATTCTCATTTAATGGAATGGCTGCCCGTGGAGGTGGTAGAGTCACTGTCCCTGGCAGTTTTCAAGAGGCATCTAAATGAGGAGCTACAATATATGGTCTAGAGGCTTGTGGTAGCAACAGTAACGGGAGAATGGTTGGACTGGATGATCTTGTAGGTCCTTTCCAACCTTATGATTCCATGAAATCCCTCAAGAAAAACATGATTCTATTGGATATGCTAGGATTTTTTGACTGGCATCTAGATGAAAAAGTACATTATCACTCTAGATAAGAACGCTAAAGTGTTCCTGCTTTCTTTAAGGTATCTTAATGGTAATAGACACAAATGAGAAGTATTATGCCTGCATTTTCAAAAAAAAAAAAAAAAAAAAAAAAAAAGCCTGAAAACAGCATAAATCATTTACCTTTTTCACTTGTGCTTCTTTAATCTTCTCTAATGCCACCCTAATCTTCTCAGCTTTCAGTTTAGCAGCCTGTTCCTCCTGTGGGGGCAACACACACCGAATTACAGTTAAACACACTCCAGGTGAGCTTTTGTGGCTTTAATATTGAAGCTATCGCACTTGGATACATCTGAAATTTACCCACCTATAATTCCACAACTATTTGTTAGCAATGATAAAGACTTATTTTTTTAAAAAAGTATTATTTTACATGTTTGACACTTGGAAATTCTAATGCCATTATTTCCAAAATAACATAGTAGAGGTACATATTTTATATATACAGACCTGGTCTATCTCTGTTCTCTCTATTCTAAGTAGCCTAGCACACTATTATCAAGGATTTTACCACATGTATTTAAAGTCATACTCTTGAACAAGACAAATACAACAAGAGTTCACAACTGGGTGGAACCAACAGACTTATGGCCAACAGACATGCAACAAATACAACAGCATAAGGAAAGTACTGAAAACAAATCCTTCAAATAAGGTTTCACACTACGCCCATGGGTTTAGAAGAATCAGTCGGCAATAAATAGCCTGGACACTACTAAATCTAGATGCTTGTCCTCTTTGCTTGAATTATTTTAAGATCCATAAAGCAAACAGGCATTCTTTTCTTCACTGTTCTTTTAACACAGGGATCTGGTTTTGTTTAAACCACAAACACCTTAAAAGTTCAAGTAAAGTCAATCTGTTCTATCTGCTATTACTAAAGAAAACCTGCATATCGTGGTACTATCATTACTAACCAGTTAGAATTTCTGCAGATTATTCGTTCTATTCAAAATGGAACTGAAATGACCAGTTAAGCAACCTCTCCTGTTATGATCACATGTAAGTTTTAGATGTTATACGTCCTAAAATGTGTGTTTTTATTGAGGTTAATATATAATAGAATCATAGTAATAATAAAACCACGAGATCAATAAACATATTAAAACGAAAAAACTTCTCTTCGTATTATTTTTCTTTTCTAAAAAGATTAAGATTTTTCCCCATAGTACAGTCCATCTCAAAATATCCAGCATACTGCATTACTTTGTTGCTTTCTTGAATTAATGTAATTCATGGTTTATTACATGATTAGATGGTCACTCTTCTTGTAAAAATCAAGATTCAGCTACACTCAAAACCATAGAATTATTTTCTCCACTCCTCAGTGAACTACTAACATTCCTATCAACTGCAAAAGGATATTTCCTCTGCCACTTGCATCCTTACTTAACAGCTTTTACTCCTTCACATCTGTGCCCATACTATGCTCTGGAAAGAGACATCAACTAGGTAAGACAGTCAGCTGCCTTCACAGAAATACACCCTTTGGCAGTAAAAGGAAACAGTAAATTCCTGTGAGCAGTAATAATAATGACTAGAAATTCTATTTGGGAACTCAGCTACATTAAAACATATTCTTACTTAGTCTAAGGGGAACCAAAATTCTTATTTATCATAAGAATGGTGTCACAGAACATAGACAGGTCGGATCAGAGTAATATTCTGTTTAAAATAAAAAGTGCCACCTAAAATTGTTTCAGTGCAAAACACACCTAGAGTTCTACAATACTCTTTTTTAACTGTTTCCATTTACAGAAATAATTTATTTCCAAAAGCTGAGGTTTAAAGTATTTCTAACAGTGACAGCACACGTCCATGCATTTTTAAATTCAGCAAAAGATTTTCTAAAGTTTAACACACATTTTGAGAGACTTGGTTTGCAGTTTAAAAAGCTGCTCATTAACTCAGACATAAACTTTTATTGCTGCACAAAGGTTGACAGCACATTTGGCTTTGCTCTTCACTAAAATCAGGCAGCACAATTTTCCACGTCATTTCACTGCACACCTGTGCAATACAGCTACTGAGAGCTCGTCCCAGCAAGAGCACTTTATAGCTACAGAACACAGGTACATGCAGCAACAACTGAGAGAAAGCAGCAGTCAGTCAGCTGGGGACCTCTCATATACCAACACACTAATCTCTGTTTATCTCAAGATTCATAATCCATTATCACTCCCTAAAATGCTTTACAAATGATCAGAATATAAACGATTCCAAGGATTTACCATCGACCAATTGCTTTTCAATTCCCACTACATCTACATAAGGATTCAGAGATCAGGATTTCCTATACTGTGTTACATTTTAACAAAGTCAGTTCAAATTGAAACAAAAAGCAGACTGAAGATGCTAAAATAATTATTTTTAGACAGCTACAAAATATAAAGAGAGGTCTGAATGGAAGAAAGAATTTCTGAAAGCACAGGACAGTCAAGCATTTTAAATTACTTCATTTTGACCTTACAGTTCGTTTTAAGACCAATGCTGCAGCATTGCTGACACATTGTTCCAGGAGAGCAGGAGAAAGAACTATCTATTTTGATCACTTAAATGACAGAGTAACTACTGGATTCTTCAAAACTCACAGTGACTTATTCTATTCTTAACTGCCCAAGTAGAACCACTCATCCATATTTCCCATGAGAGCCACTCCCAAAACCTCCCCTTCACTTTTAGTACCAGTGATTCGAGTTATGCTGCCAAATGGTCAATAAATGCACATATAAACGGCAAGCAGAACTGTTGCCTAGGTCACGATTTCACAAGTGACAGGTACAAGCACAAATCCCTGGGATGGCTGATGCATCTATCTCACAGTGCTGCCAGGACCACAAAAACCATGGGGGAGGTGACCTGGTTGAAAATTAACGCAGCATAAACACTGCTTTTCAACAGAATTCCCACCTCGACAGGATTGCTTTTACAGTCACATGTGGCATATAAATATAAAGGAGACACAGAGCAGTGTGAATTCTCCACCTCTAGAGGGAAAAGGACACTGTTCTAGTAGCAGTACGCATCACTACAATTACTACATAAATTCTTTCTTTAAAAGACAACTTCGGGTGTACTGCTATACTTGCATTCAGGCCATGAGCCTTCACTGGATCTGACCCTTGATGAGATTACATGGAGTTATGGACCAAAGTGAGCCTGCTTTAAATAATGCTTTGCAATACATTCATGGTAATAACTTTTTTATTTTAACGTACTGCAAACTAAAGAGTACAATGCCACAATACGTTGGTCTTAAATCTCTACATGATTCCCAAACCTCAAGACTTTTTTATTAGTCCTATATCTCACCTGCATCCATCAGAATATCACTGAAGAGCTTTCTGTTTACTTTTTATGAGAACAAGTGAATATGTAATCAGCACTTGAAGGCAAAAGCTAGAGTGCATAAGTTAACAGAACCTTCCCCTGCCCCAACTCCAAGTCAGTTTTAACTATAGCTTTTTATCTCCTGACAAACTCAATAGGATTCATACAACACTCTCACCCTAAAAAACAACGAGCAGCCATGTTCCACTTATGAACAATGAACTTGTGTTTGCAGAATTAGCTCTTTACCATTCTCAAACATCTTATAAATTGCATTTTCACCTCCAAATAACCAAGAATAACCTACAATCAATCAAGGAAAGCAAGAGGGAAAGAAAGACATTACTCTCTTCTAAAGCTCCACTTCCACAGTGAGAAGCCCACCCTTGCTAAGGTGGTAAGCCCTTTCTCCACATACTGCCCTTTCTCCCTTCCCAGCTCAGTACAGCATTTTCTCTAACTCCAGCACAGTTATGGCTCCTGTCCCAGCATTTCCATAGCATTAATAAGCATGGAAAAGCAGTAGGGTCTTTTTGGGGACTGTGCATGAGACAACAGTTCACCTGAAATGTTTAAATTATGATGATGATACAACATACATGGAAACAAGGACACACTAAGTTGCGATTTTTACTTTTTTTTAACTGGAAGGGAGGAGAAAAACTTAGGAAGACCACACACTGTCCATCAATCATTTGAAAAGCACAGACCTGTTTTCTCAGTCTTAATAGCTCCCATGAATGCAGGTTTGTATTGTTCCCCCCCCCCTTTGGTGCAGACTTTGGTGCAGAAGCATGTCTACAAACCACTCCAGAGCCTCTTGCGTTTGATCAAAGTTTACAAGTATTTAAGTGTTGTGGGCTTATCACTGGTACACAGCTAAACCCCACACAGCTCCTTCTTCACTTCCCCTGAATGGGATGAGGAAGAGAAGGATAAGAGCATAAAAATTCATGGCAAGAGATAACAAGAGCTTAATAGGTAAAGCAAAAATTGTGTGTGAAATCAAAGCAAAATAAGTTCATTTATTTGTTACTTCCCACCCGCAAGAAGACGTTTAGTTTTTCCCAGGAAAACTGCACTTCATTATGTTTAACAGTTAAGTGGGAAGGTAATTCCAAATGTCCTGCATAGCTGGGCACAAGGCAAAGGAAGAAGAAGGACATCATATGCCATGAAACAATTAGTTCTGTCCACATCTAAAAATGTATTTATCTCTGGGAAACCTGCTCTTCCCACTTTACAGAGAATCACAGAATGGTTGAGGTCAGCTTGTTCAACCTGCTACTCAAACAGGGTCACCTACAGCTGATTCCCCTGGACCACAACCAAAAGGCTACTGAATACCTCCAAGGACTGAGACTCCATAACCTATCTAGAGTGCTGAGGGAACTGGCAGAGGTGGTAGCCGAGCCGCTTTCCATCATCTACCAGCTCTCCTTGTTGACTGGTGAGGTCCCAGAAGACTGGAGGCTTGCCGACGTGACTCCCATTTACAAGAAAGGTTGTAAGGAGGATCCGGGGAACTACAGGCCTGTTAGCCTGACTTCGGTGCCAGGGAAGGTTATGGAACAGATAGTCTTGAGGGAGATCACATGGCATGTGCGGGATGGCCGGGGGATCAGGCCTAGCTAGCATGGGTTCATGAAGGGCAGGTCCTGTTTGGCCAACCTGATCTCCTTCTATGATCTAGTGATCCATCTGCTGGATGAGGGAAAGGCTGTTGATGTGGTGTACCTAGACTTCAGCAAAGCCTTTGACACTGTCTCCCATGGTAATCTCCTGCAGAAGCTGGCAGCCCATGGCTTGGATGGGTACACTCTCAGCTGGGTAAGGAGCTGGCTGGAGGGCCGGGCTCAGAGAGTGGTGGTAAATGGAGTTAAATCCAGCTGGCAACTGGTCATGAGTGGTGTTCCCCAGGGGTCGGTGCTGGGGCCTGTCCTCTTCAATATCTTTATTGATGACCTCGATGAGGGCATTGAGTGCACCCTCAGTAAGTTCGCAGATGACACTAAATTGGCTGGGAGTGTGGATCTGCCTGGGGGTAGCGAGGCCCTACAGAGGGATCTAGACAGGCTGGAGAGCTGGGCTGAAGCCAATGGGATGAGGTTCAACAAGAGCAAATGCAGAGTCCTGCACTTTGGCCACAACAACCCCAGGCAGCGCTATAGGCTTGGGGCGGAGTGGCTGGAGGACTGTGTGGAGGAAATGGACCTGGGGGAACTGATTGATGCATGGCTGAACATGAGCCGACAGTGTGCCCGGGTGGCCAAGAAGGCCAACGGCATCCTGGCATGTATCAAGAATGGTGTGGTGAGCAGGACTAAGGAAGTCATCCTGCCCCTGTACTCGGCATTGGTGAGGTCTCCCTCGAGTACTGTGTCCAGTTTTGGGCACCTCAGCACAAGAAAGATATGGAAGTACTGGAGCAGGTCCAGAGAAGGGCAACGAGGCTCGTGAAGGGCTTGGAGAATCAGCCCTACAAGGAGAGGCTAAGGAAGCTGGGGCTGTTTAGTCTGGGGAAAAGGAGGCTGAGGGGAGACCTTATCGCGCTCTTCCAGTACCTGAAAGGTTCTTACAGTGAGAGTGGGGCAGGTCTCTTCTCACAAGTGACAAGTGACAGGACGAGGGGAAATGGCCTCAAGTTGCGCCAGGGCAAGTTCAGGTTGGATATTAGGAAGAACTTCTTTACAGAAAGGGTGGTTAGGTACTGGAATGGGCTCCCCAGGGAGGTGGTTGAATCGCCATCCCTGGATGTGTTTAAGAACTGTTTGGATGTGGTACTCAGGAATATGATTTAGCAGAGGTTTTTTTAGAGATGGGGTACTGGTTAGGCTGCGGTTGGACTTGATAATCTTCAAGGTCTTTTCCAACCTGGGTAATTCTATGATTCTATCTGAGCAACCTGTGCCAGCTCTCAGTAAACCTCATGGAGTTTTCCTGATGTTCAGGAAACATTTTGCTTGACAAAATCAGTAGTGACTTAAGAGAGGGATAAAAAGTACTGCATTCACTTACACAGATTCAGTAACAAGCACATCTGAACCAGACTGACCTGAGATGCCTGAAGACCACTTCACAGCTGATTTATTGTAAAGTCTGGAGGGATTACAGTGTAGCAACCAAAACCTACAAAACCAGAGCAATCTGCACTCATAACAAGCTTTCAGGTCAACAAGAGGAGAAAGATGTTACTAGACATTTTCTGAAGATGCTGACATTCATATCCGAAGCTTTACATCACTAAGTCACCATCATCTGTCTTCCTGAATGTAGTCTAAGCTTCACACACATCAAAGCAGTTAAATAACTGATAACTCAGAAATGTGACATGGAATTTTATTTCTTGTTTGCATACCCTCGGCTAGGATATACTCAAGCTCTGAATACACTCTCAAAACCAGTGTCTGTGTTACTATGTACTTCATAGCCATACAAAATTACAGATTTCAAATTCTAAAGCTTAGTTAGACGGCTTACTTCCAAACAAGCCTTAAACTTAGACATTAAAGATTAACTGCACTGCTTTCAATGTTCTGTAATTTACCTCACTGATGTATATTCACTTCTGTTGGAATAGAAGAATGGAGTGTAGTAAATGCCATGAACAATAAAGCACAGAACTACGTTTAAAAAATTAAGAAATCAGCACAATGGAAAGATTATTTTTATTTTTTCTGATCTTCCCTGTGCTGCAGAAGGAATCGTGTCTAGACATGGCTGTAATGCAACAAGAACCTGGTTCTTTTCTAGAATTTTTGAAAGTAGTCACATTATCAGAGGACAAGAACTATATTTGTCTTTCTCCTCATCTCCTAATTGTGAATATAAGGGGTAGATAAAGGAAGGGGAAGAATACAAGAAACAGTAAGACATAAAACAACTAATTGACAGGCTGGAGACACCAGCATAAAGCTGCAACATGATCACACATCTAATAGATCTAACGCCTAACTGCAATTGCAAAGAAAAGTCCTATTCCTTAGGATGGCATCTCTCTTAATGGGGCTTATCTGATGTCACAACAATGTCACTTCACCATAGTTGAAAAGCTGTGGCGGTCCAATGATGCTCCAAATGACTAGAAAAAGAGAAAGATAACTCCATTTTTAAATGGGAAAAAAAGAATACCTGGGGAACTACAGGCCAGCCAGTCTCACCTCACTACCCAGCAAGATCACAGTGCAGATGATCCATAAGGCACAGGGAAAACAGAGAGGTGACTGGTGACAGCCAGTATAGCATCACCAAAGGCAAATCGTGATTGACAAACTTGGCAGCCTTTACATCGGGATTACAGCATTAGTGGAAAAGAACAAAGGATGCGATCTGCCTGGACTGCAAAGCATTTAATGCTTTGCATCACACAACATCCTTATCTCTAAAATGGACAGATGTGGATTTGATGGACAGACCACCTGGCGGATAAGGAATTGACTGGATGGTCAAATTCAAGGTGTTGTGATCAAAAGCTCACTGTCCAGGTTGACATCAGTGATGAGCAGTGTTCCTCAGGGGTCTGTACTGACTGGTATCTTTTAACACCTTTGTGAGTGACAGAGACAGTGGGACTGAGTGTACCCTGGACATCATTAAGCTGAGTGGTTGTATGGGAAATTGGTAATCACAGACTGAACCTCTGATTAATCAGCTGAAGCAAGTGTCAGGTCAGATGTGGGAGCACCAGTGAGAGTGATTTAGCTGTGCTCCCAGAAGGGGTGGAGCTTGACTCTACCTCCTCTAGACCTCATTTAAGGGCTGACCACCATTAAGGCAGTATTTCTTGGAGACTGTTTTTTGGTGGAGATTGTCTCGGCGTTTCCCAGCAGACCGAAGGCTTCCATATGGGTGAGTTTTTCCTGTAAATAACTTTTTGGATATTTACTACCATCTTTTCATTATTGTCACTGTACAGTGGTGCAATTTATATGCCTGATATATGATATGCCATTGTGAGGGATTAACAGACTTGAAAGATAGGTCTATATGAAAAACACGCTGCTCAACAAGACCAAGTACAAAGCCCTGCACCTGGGTCAGTACAGTCCCAAACACAAATAAAAACTCAGCAGTGAGGAGGATTTGGAGGTTTTTGAAATGAAAAACAGTATTGTTTTCTGGAGAACCTGTGGCTGCCTCTTCCCTGGAAGTGTTCAAAGCCACATGGGATGCAGCTTTTTGTTAGCCTGATCTAGTGGAATGCATCTCTGCTCATAGCAAGATAGTTGGAATTAGTTGACCTTTAAGGTCCCTTCCAACAGGTCCCTTCTATGATTCTATGAATTATATCACTTTACTAAAGAAACCTCTCTACAGCAGGTCAGCTGGGAACCACTAAAGGTATCCACACCAGAACGATATGCTTGATAGTCAGTAGAGGGCTCAGCTGCACTAAGACAATCCTGAATTACCAAGAAATATTATTCTTAGAGTGTCAGGAAACTCATCATAAGCACCTGACTCAAAGGGCTTTGAAGTCCAATAAGACAAGTCAAAGACTTAAAAATCCAAAAAATTTACTTTGTGAGTATTGGTAGAATCACTGAGGCAAAGTAGTTTGTAGTCATGAAATCTGATGGACTTGATATTTTGCTTTTTCTTCTTAAACCTGAAGTTCCCTGTGGTAACCAATACACATTCAGTATTAAAATAACCAAGAGGGAAGATATGAAAACATATGGAGGTGGAAGAAAAATTATGGTTTATGTTGCAACAAAGCAAGATCTGCTAGTTTGATGGCTGTGTGCTTTGTTACTGACGCTGGGGGTACAGAAGTGTGTGTGTTGATGGAGTGGGGAAAGCTAACGGGCTAAAGGGAAAGTAGCATAGACTTAAGGTTTAGGAGTGAGACAGTCACAAAAGAAGAAAACTATGTGGTTTTGTCTGCTGTCTAAATTCCTCTAGAAGAAATCCAAAAACTGCTGTCAAAATGCACCCTGAACATTCTGGGAAGAATTCTTTAGATATCTAAGGAAGTAATAATTCCATAATAACAAACTTTTTTTGGAAAATACAGACTATTCAAGCTAATCAAACATTCACTCTATTGTTTTGAAGTTGTAAAATCTCCCTTGGCATATTCAGGGTTACCCAAGATTTTTTTTCTCCATGTCATCTTTTAGAAAAATAACACAAGAAGTGTTAAGTAGGCAAATAGCATCAGACATACCTGACACCTCAGATATCAAACAAAGTTTTCTCACCTATGTGAAGGTGCATACACTTCATTTCAGCATGTTTTTTGTGTACTTTTCATCTGGGAGATTTTTGGCTTGCTTTGCCTCTCCTACTCTAGTCTCAAAGGGAAACACATATGAAAATTACAATTTTTAAATTGAACTGGAAGAAATGATTGGCAATTTGTGGCCTTTTAGTACACTGCTGACCTGTGAGGAAAACATAATTATGATTAAGTGTATGGGAAATTGGTACTCACAGCCTGAACCTCTGCTTAGTCAGCTGAGGCAAGTGTAGGGTCAGCTGTGGGAGCACAGGTGAGAGTAATTTAGCTGTGCTCCCGGAAGGGGTGGAGCTCGACTCCACCTCCTCTAGACCTCAATTAAGGGCTGACCACCACTAAGGCAGCATCTCTTGGAGACTGTTTCCTGGTGAAGACTGTGTCAGTATTTCCCAGCAAAGGCATCCATATTGGTGAGTTTTTCCCTATAAGTAACCTTTTGAATATCTTGTATATTTTAAATAATAACCTTTTGAATATCATCTTTGTATCATTCCACCTTACATTAGGCTTTGTCCACACCTAGCTCGTTATACTAGTGTGTTATTATAACTTTCTCAGCCTACATTATATCTAAATAGATTTTTGAAAAAATAAATTATTTCTACTTCCTGCCACAGTTTTTATCTTCATAAAGTGAGCAAACTTTCTTATAGGATACCAGTGCATTTTAACAGCACAGAATACTCTCACCTATTTTCCTCCACTGCAGCTCTTTTTTATTTTCTTAGAGTATTGAGTGGGAATAGGAACAAATTTATTAATGTGCAAAAACAATAAAATGCTCTTCGAAAACACCTTGGGCAAACAGGAAAATAATATCAGTAAATATAATAGTTCCTGAAAAGGGCAGGGGTGGCAGGAGTATAGCATACTGCAAAAAGCTACTTTCTACATAGAAATAGTCACATGCAGGTGGAAAGAAGAAGCATCACCTTGGTCAGCAAATGAGAAGGCTTTCCTGCAATGTTTCTCAGAAGGAGGGAGGTTTCCCTGTCCAAATAGGAGTGCTTGTTCAGAAAGAAAGAGAAAGAACATAGGTCAAAAGTAGTCAATAATTTTATAGCGTATTGATTGCAGAAGATAAGCAGAGTTTAAGGGTGGAAAAAAAACCAACAACACACCTACATCTTCTGTTCATTTCCCTCCCATAAAAATGTGAACATTCCCAAATAATACAAAGCTAATACTAGAATAAAAGCAGTCATGGTCACAGAACAGAATTAAGAGCTTTGCTTACCTGCTACTGGTTTCTTTTCTGCAAGAAACAACTTATTACAGAACATTTAGAACAAAAACATCTACTTCAAAAATCCTGCACAGTTCTGTGAAGCTGAATGTTCAGCCTCTGCTGTACAAAGTTACTAAAAGCTTGTCACATGGAAGCAAGGAACTGGTTTCATGCCTTCTACACTGACCATTACTTTTTCAGTTATGGAAAAAGATGTCACCATAAATAATCTAAACTTTACTTACAACTAAGCTTTTTGCCCACTTTTTTTTCTTTTTGTAAAAACTTATGCAAGTTTCACAGAAAATACACTTTAACCTGTACAAAAAGAGGAAATAAAACAAGCAGCAACCTGTAAGGAAGGTTTCTTAAAACCTAAAAATTGAAGAATCATCTCCAAAAACAATTACAGAAGAACAGTGAAATCATCAGCTTGGTCTACAGAACATCAGCCACAAGTCTGCTGAGGAAATCAGACTAATACTGTTGTGTTAAACAAGAATATTGAATGTATCTCATGTACCATCCATCACTATATTGCAAATTTCATTCCTTGTGGCTGTGTCTGTCTCAGCTGTTACTACCAAGTTGATTAATTTTACTGCTTACAGAGAGACAAGTTCAAGCAATTCTGTCAAAGAGTTTCTGGATAGACTTCTAATCACAGATCACAATGTCTGACAAGTTGCTTCACTACTTCTTAGTGAATTGTGCAGTAGGATAAAAAGAACATTACAATGCACATTCACAACCTCTTTCCTAGGATGTAGTATAAGGAATCTCTAAAGCAAATACCATTTCCTGGAAATTATTTCTCCAATAGACAAGCTTTTGGGAGATAATTTAACCTCTGTCCTATCACTGCTCCTTTTGGCTGTTCTCATCTTATATTTATGTACAGTACCATATTTATCCAGTAATAAGTTTTTATTCTATTCTAACACTGCTTGCCAGACTTGCAACAAAATATGAAAACATAACCACAGTAAAATTACTTGGAAGTTAAGAATAATGGTACTTCATAAGAACAAGCACTGCCAACAAAATGTGCAGTTACTGTGTGATGACAAAACACCTATGTGAATCTGAGCTGGAGAGACATGTCTAGAAAGAGTTATGCAAAGGCAACTTTTGACCATGGTTCCTTAATACTACGTAACACATTTCTATGGTACTCCAGATAACCAAAAGTTAGAATGATAAAATGCAGTAAAGCAACAGGAAAGGCTGAGTTCTGAGGTATTACATAGCTTAGCTAAACAACAACGAGCATATAACTTCAAACGTTTGATCTACATAAACCCAAAGAAAAAGAAATCACTTCATACAGTAAGTGGGCAGGGGTCATAAGTTTTTGTTTTGTTTTTTTAGTTATTATTTTTTGTTTTTATTTTTTCATTTTGGAGCAAGGTGCTATTCCTCTACAGCTGCAATGGTAAAATATTTTGTCTATTTTAGAAGATAGACCAGATCAAACATCAAGCTTTGAGGGGAACTGATACTGCCTTTAAATACAGGCTTCCCAGGATTACTCCATTGTTCAGAGGTAGATAAATAGTCTGTTACATTGCCTTAAGATACCATGACTGCACTGAGAGCCACAATGAGGACCTAGATGGCTCATCCCTCCTCCCTAACTCTAGAGATCAAATTTAAAACAAAAGTTCTGACAAAACAAATGCCTAATTTCTATATATAATCTACTTTTCTGTCTGATGTACTTCCCCTGGCAAAGAAATAACACCAATAAAATCTAGGAAAACCAAAACTTTAATTAATACTTGTCAGACATTTTTGGTCACCCACTGTGAAACCCATTTGCTGTCCTTCCACCCACTCCCATCACAATCACATCTCGTGCCCTGGCAACAAAGTTGTCTCTTTCCCAGTGCAGTTTAACAATAACTCATATCAAGTTAAACCAGCTGGTGGCGCTCTTGTGCCACTAATTTGGATTTAATTAATGACAGCTAAGAAACACAATAGAACTTCATTAAAAAGCCTACCTCTGTCACTAAGAACTAAACTTAAATAAGGAAAATGCAGTGAGCAGTGTCCGATAAAAAGCTCTACGCTTACAAAGTTTTCTTAAAAAGGTAGCTCCTACAGTTATTAACTACATCAGTATGTTGAAGTCTTTAGACAACCTGCAGACACAGCTAGAATAGACTATTTTGAAAAGAGAACTCAAGAATTGTGTATACACACACGTGTGTGTATATACATATATACATATGTTTTTAACTTCATCCCAAAAGGAGTACAGAGAGGGGGAGTGAGAACCAAAATTTTTCTTGGCAAATTCTTTGATTATGTTTTCATGGGGAACATGTAAGAACACACATTACAAAATGATTAACATGTAATTTAAAAGATTTCATTTTCTGCCTTCTTTGCAATGGTCTGCTAGGAGCAATTAAGCTTCAAAAGAAAAGAAAAAAAAAATTTAAGTGTATTAAGCATATTTCAGTTAGGCTTCCCTAATTATTAGCTAGAAAACAGGTTACAATCAACTTCAGATTGAGAAAGTCTAACTGTAATAACATTCTTATTGTGCTGTCATGATACCAGTGGATTCAATTGAAGTTATTAATGCGATTTTTTATATTACAGGCAAACTGATACAACTGTCGACAAATAGAAACTACACATAGATGTGATAGTAACTTACAGGAGTCATTTCTGTTTCCTCTTCTGAAGAGTTAATGGGATGCTTGGACTGATTAATGGAATGTCCCATAGAAACAGAGTTTAAAAAGCAGGAAAATGAGGAAAAAATGCAAAAGGGAAAGAGGGGAAAAGGAAGGGGAAGAAAAGAAAGCCTTTATTCTTAGTCAGAAGAGGGAATAAAAAAGTGATGACAATTAATAAAAGTAAACCAAACTACATTTAGAAATTGCAGCATCCCTTATCCCAATTTTTATACATGATCAATGACTTAAGTCAATGACTGAAAGATGAGATTCAGGTTTTCTCCTCCTATTGGAAGGAAAAAGAGATTGGATGCAAGCATGTTCTTGAACCATAGCAAGAGTGGAAACCATCATTACCTTCAGATAAAACACTGAAGTAAAACATTTGTAGACAAACGCAAACTAACCAAGGTAGTCAGCCCACAAGGAGAATGATAAGTAACAGTTGTGAGTTAAATTCTTCAAATAAAACAACAACAAAAAGCCAGCCTGATACTTCATATAGCTTTATATACTTTGTTTCCACTTCTTCATACTAGAATGTAACATAAATATGCTTTAGTAACAGTTAGTAAACATAATAAGAAACAAATGGATACAGGTTTACCTCTTCTTCAGCTGAACATACTATTCTAAATCCAAGCACCCTCATACTGTAATTTATTTTTAAAAGAAATGAAGAGGAAGTATTTTTCTATTTCCCTAAAGTTGTCCTTCCTAAGAGTAGAAGGCTGAAGGGAAGGACATTTGTGTCTTAGGACACAAAATGTTCAATTATGATAGCAATACATGAGATTACTAACAGATTGAAAATTGAACATTACACTCCTAAAATAATCACAGTACCTATTGATTTCCAGTTAGTGCCTATAGATCCGCCAGCTGATATCCAGTGCTTGCCCCTTTCCATCAAAGGTACAGAGATATTTATTTCAGGCGTGTTAATTTTACTTAGTTACAGTTAGGGTTAGATAGACAAAGAAATGAAGGAGGGAGGTACATTTTATTCTTATCATAATGTCAGAAAAGGAATACAGATGCTTAGAATCATAGAATCATTAAGGCTGGAAAAGATCACCAAAATCATCTAGTTTTGGCATCACTTAGAAACCAATGCTGCACCATTAGAGAGCAGAACTGTCTGACATTTCCATATATAAGACATATTTTCAGATGTCAAGCTATAACCAAGACAGAAATTTTCCGTGATGGTTTACTATAAGAGGATAGTTGCTATTAATTCCTTCAAAGCAGAATTATTCATTGTATGTCTGACCATGAAATGGATTATTGTCAGTGACATTCTCAAAGACTGTGACTCTGCTGGTCCATGGGAACTTAACTACATTTTTCTGAGCAGGGGCCTTCAGAATTAGAATAGTAGTCTACAAAGCCTCACTGAAGCCTAGCCCATCACAATTAAAAACCTCAAGGCTGCGTTATTTCATGTGGCACTGCCCAGTCTTTCAATTGGGCAGCTAGCCACGAACAAAGGATTGGCCAAGCTTGAGAATGCTTGGGCTGTGGTTGGGAGAGTACTAAATATTGCAGAGTCTTCTTACAATTGCAATGCCTGGCTGCTGCAGAGCATATTGAAGCCAGACACTGGAAGTGACAATCCTGAGCTATTACTCTGTGCTCCCAAGTGGCCAACGCTCCTGGAACTTGTGCAACTCCATCTCACAACAAGCAATTGGAATTTTGGACTTTCCTAACTCCAAGTGTTTAGCAGTTTTTTGTTTTTGTTTTTCTCTCTCCCCTCTGAACTGTATCAGGAGTGAAGTAAAAAATAACTTACAGCAAGTATTGCTTAACTATTATGGATCCTTATAACTTTATGTCAGCTCTGGCTATTATAGCCTAATCCTACTGAAATTTGCTGCAATTGCGGAAACAAGTCTGCGGACATGCCATATTAAGAAACTGTTGAACCATGTGCAGGAGAAGCATTATTTGTTCATCTACATGCCTCTCAAAAGAGAGAGCAGACATTGTGGAGGCTTCTTGTTGAACACAAGCTCCCTGTGAAACAGGAGGACAGACAGAAACGATTGGAAATGCTGGTAAACAGTTCAATTTCAGTTTCACTATCAGTGAAGAACTTTAAGGCAGAACTGCTTCAAGAGTCAATTCTAACCTTTCTAAACCATAGGTTCATGCACCTCTCATTTGGTCAACAGTGATTTTTACCACATCATCCAAGAGATCAGGGAACAACTTATGCAGAAGGATTATTTTTCAGGAAGACCAAGAGCTCATACAAATCACT